>NC_090827.1:150685449-151030449 GCF_028021215.1 Eschrichtius robustus | reverse complement strand
CTGAGAATTTTCTCAATAGGTGTTAAAATTTTCCAAGTGGTTTTTGAATCTACTGATATAACTGTGTGTTTTTTCTTCTTTAGTCTGTTAATGTGGTAGATCACATTTTTGATTATTGGATATTGAGCCAGCTTTGCATTCCTGGAATAAACCCTGCTTGGTCATGGTATATTACTCATTTTAAATTAATTGCTGGATTCACTTTACTAATATTTTGTTGAGCATTGTTACATCTATTTATTATATGGTATACGTAAGTAGTTTTCTTACATTGTCCTTGCCTGGCTTTGGTGTTAGTATAATGCTGGCCTCATAAAGCAAATTAAGAATCGTTCCCTTCTATTTTAGTAGTTTGTGCTTTTCAAAGAATTGGTCCATTTCAGCTTAGTTGCTGAGTTTATGTGTGCAGAATTGTCAGTAGTGTTCCTTTTATCCTTTTAATGTCTGTCCTCTCTTTGATTCCTGATATTGGCAATTTGTCTTCTCTCTTTTCTGCCAGTCTTGCTAGAAGTTCATCAAGTTTTTAATCTTTTTAAAGAACCAGCTTTTAGTTTTGTTGATTTTTTTTCTATTATCTTTCCTTCTTGATTTCATTATTTTAAAAATTTTTCTTTAAATTTTTATTTTATTTTTTATTCTTTGCCTTATTTCTTTCTTTGGGTTTATTTTGATTTTTCTTTTCTAATTCCTTAAAGTAGAAGCTTAGATTACTGATTTGAGACTATTTTTCTTTCTTAATATACATATTCTCAATATACATATTTCCTTATATATATATGTGTGTATATATATATTTATATATACACATGCTATAAACTTCCCTCTTAGCCATAATTTAGCTTCATCCCACAAATTTTGGTATGTTGTACTTTCATTTTCATTCAGTTTAAAACATTTTCTAATTTCCCTTGAATCTTCCTGTTTGTTTCATGGGTTATTTAAAAGTATGTTCTTTAATTTCCTGTTATCATGTTACTGTGTTCTAGTCTAATTCCAGTATGGTCAGAGAACATGCTTTTATGATGTTAATTATTTGAAGAATTTTAAGGTTTTATGGTCTATCTTGGTGAATATTACTTACGCACTTAAAACATGTATATTCTGCTATTTTAAAATTTTTATTTGTTTATTTATTTTTGGCTACATTGGGTCTTCATTGCTGCACGCGGGCTTTCTGTGGTTGCGGTGAGTGGGGGCTACTCTTCGTTGCGGTGCGCGGACATCTCGTTGTGGTGGCTTCTCTTGTTGCGGAGCACGGGCTTCAGTAGTTGTGACGCACGGGCTCAGTAGTTGCAGCTCGCAGGCTTAGTAGTTGTGGCACATGGGCTTAGTTTCTCCGCGGCATGTGGGATCTTCCCGGACCAGGGCTCGAACCCGTGTACCCTGCATTGGAAGGCGGATTCTTAACCACTGCGCCACCAGGGAAGTCCCTATTCTGCTATTATTGAGTGGAGTGTTCTCTCAAATGTCAGCTAGATTTTTTTGTTTAATGCTATATTCTTTCTTTTTAAAAATTTGTATTGGTGTATAGTTGATTTACAATGTTGTGTTTCAGGTGTACAACAAAGTGAATCAGTTATACATTCTATATTCTTGATGATTTTTTGTTTACTAGTTCTGTCAATTGCTGAGGGAAGAGTGTTGAAGTCTGGCTAAAATTGTGGATTTCTTCATTTCTCCTTACAGTTTGTTTAGTTTTTGCTTCATGTACTTTGAAGATCTGATGTTTGGTGCATATACATTTATGATTGTTATGTCTTCTTGGTGACTTGACCCTATTTTTCATTTATGTTCCTCTTATCCCTGGTAGTTTTCTTGGCTCTGAAGACTGCTTTGTCTGATACTAGCATAGCCATTCCAGCTTTCTTTTAATTGGTATTTGCATGGTATATGTTTTTGTTTTCTTTTCCTTTTTACCTACCTATATACTTTTATTTGAAGTGGGTTTCTTATAGACAGCTGCTTGATTAATTTTCATTAATCATTAATATTCATGTTTTTACCTTTACTTGTATTTCATTTACTTGGAATATGCTTATTAACTTGAGGCCTTTTTTCCTGGCTTGATTACTAATTGAATATCTATTTGGTGCTAGTGTGGGGTGCTTCTCTGCATTGTATGACTCTCTCTGTTGGACCTTTTTTGACCCTATAGGCTTTCTGAATACAGATGGAGACACAAGGTGACTTTATTTTAGAGACCATATAATCAGAATGAGCTGAAATTGAGTAATTTGTATCTCATGAGCCTACAAGACATTTTTTTTTTTTACAATTCAAATCAATGTTAGTTTCTAGGTTATCTTTGAGTAATTCCAGTAATATTTGTGGCATTGAATTATCACACCTCCTGTGGAAATTAACTTTTTCTCATTCATACAACACAAAGAACATTTTTCTCTTGATTTGAGTACATTTTTAGTTACATCTTGAAACTGAATGAGAAGTTAGGGAATTTAACTTCCAATGACCCAGGATTTTTTTAACAACCTTTTTATTTTGGAGTAATTTTAGACTTACAGAAAAGTTTCCAAGTTAGTATAGAGAGTTCTCATAGTCCCTTCACCCAACTTTCCCTAATGTTGACATCTCCCTTAACTTTTGTACATTTGTCAAAACTAAGAAATTAAAATTGGTACAGTATTGTTAACTACAGACTTTACTTGCGTTTCACTGATTTTTCTGCAAATAACCTATTTCTGTTCCTGGATTGAATTCAGGACACCACATTGCATTTAGTGACCTAGAATTTTAATTATATTTAGCTGCCTCATCTATGAAATGGGAATATTGGTTTTTATTTTCCTCAAGAATGTTCTATAAAAGCTAATTAGTACTTACGTTTAAAATATAGTAGTAATATTATATTAATTTTATTTATTTATTTTCAAATTGTATTTATTTTTGGCTCCATTGGGTCTTCGTTGCTGCACACGGGCTTTCTCTAGTCGCGGTGAGCGGGGGCTACTCCTCGTTGCGGTGCGCAGACTTCTCATTGCGGTGGCTTCTCTTTGTTGTGGAGCACAGGCTCTAGGTGCATGGGCTCAGTAGTTGTGGTTTGTGGGCTCTAGAACGCAGGCTCAGTAGTTGTGGTGCACGGGCTTAGTTGCTTCACACATGTGAGATCTTCCCAGACCAGGGCTCGAACCCCTGTCCCCTGCATTGGCAGGCGGATTCTTAACCACTGTGCCACCAGGGAAGTCCCTGTATTTATTTTAAAATTCACTGAGATCGTTATCTACTTAATAGTTTGCTACAAGCTAATTTTTTTCTCTAGAAGTGCTTGGCTGTTATTCCACTGTGGTGAAAGTAGCCCAGCAAGGGAAACACTCTCTACAAGTTCCTGCTGAGAGCTTAGCCCCCTCTTTAGAGATTACTGAAGGGGGTGACCTGTCAGTGCAGGTACATCCCTAGTTGATGCTCAGGACAGCTTAGAGAAGGGAGTTACCAGCCCTTTGCCAAAGCTGTTTGGTTGCCTTGGATAAAGAAATTCCATAAGTGGATTCTTGGTTTTCCTTATAATATTGTTGTTGGTTTCTGTTTTTAAAAACATAAAAAGCAGCATCACTCATTAAGTGGCTTAAATTGTAGTTACTATCAGTATTCTCTATTTTAATTTTTTTTCTTTTGGCTGCGCCGGGTGGCTTGCAGGATCTCAGTTCCTGGATCAGGGAATGAACCCAGGCCACAGCAGTGATAGCGCCGAATCCTAACTGCTAGACCGCCAGAGAACTCCCCAATATACTCTTCTCCTTTAAAAGAACAATTGTATTTCACTTTTAAAAAGAAAAATAGGAAGGTTGGATCTGTCAACCAGTCATTCCAATTACATGCCTCTCTACAAACCATGATTTGATACTCCTTTGTGTGTTTGCACATTTACTGATGCCCATACCAGTGTTCCAGTTGGAATGCTGGGATTGGCAAATCATAGACTCATAGAACTTTAGAACTGGGCGGGACAACAGCAGAACACACATTTATTGCTGAGACAGTATTTGCTAGCTGAGGAGAGTGAGGCCCAAAGAGTTGACTTTGAAAAATTCTTTTAATTGTCCTAGCGAGGGTCCTCTCTTGCACCTTTCAGCTCCTGGTGGCATTTATTACTTATCAGTAGTCACCCGAGATATAAAATCCTCCTGTTATTCTAGTCTTGCTTATTCTCATCCCAGTCTGTACATCTTGTCTGTCTCTAAGTCAGGCTTTGCTACTACTTTCTTCACCTTTTTTACACATAAACCTGCCGCTGGCCTGAGTAGCTGAAAGCCTTCACTTTTCTTTGATGGCACCTTCACTTGTTCTTCCTACTGCGCCTTGTCTGCCAGACTCTGGCTGACAGACAGGTTCTCATCCTTCTTGCTCTTAGCTAGCTTCCTTCTGCCTTGCTGTTCCGCTGCTGCCACCACCTTTGTCTGGCACCATAGTAGCCATGTTGCTCTGCCTGTACGGTGCGGCCTGCATAGCGTGAACGGGCTGTGTCCTCTGTGCCTTTGCTGGTGCTGCTTCTGCGCAGTGTTTCTCTCCCTTCATTGCCCAGTTGACTGCTGTCTCTCCAGGAGGAGGTTATGTGCCATCCGTCCGTGTGGGAAGTGTTGCCTTCAGCACCCTAGGCCAGGCTGTTGCCTCCCTCTGGGTTCCCTTGGTACCTGTCCTTAGTTTGGCCACAGCCCTGGGTTAGGCTGGATTGCACTCCCTGGCTTATTGGAATGTTTTCTCTAAACCGTGCTCTGTGGCTTACTCGCATATAGTACATACTCAGAAAACGCTGCTCTGGGATCCAGGCCAGCTGATGTGAGCTCCTGCAATTTCTCCCTCTTTCCCTTTTTTCTGAAATGTGTTGTCTTTGTCTTCTAATTTGGAAGAAAGCATTTGTCCTTTTTTTCAGTGAATCCTATACTCCAGAGGTTCTTAACTGATAGATTTGAGTGAGTCTGTTAACCCATGGGAACTCAGGGCAAAATTTGTGTGTGAATATGTTACCTCAGGGTCTTTTCCATAGCTCTCTGGGTCTTGAATCTTTTCTCCTCTATTGGGTTGTTTTCCATTCAGATTTTGAGTTTACCATTTTCCCTTTCCCCTTAGTCTGTCTCTTGACCTTGCTTAACCATTTTAGGCACATTTCTATCTGACGTTGTCCTACCCATTGCTGCCAAATCACTTGAAATAATGGATAGTAGTACTGGTTAATGATACTGGTTAACACTGCTTCTACTTCCTTCACCCTCAACTCCTGTTTTCCTCCCTATCTAGCTCTTTCATCTACCACTTTAATCAGCCTTCCCAGAGATCATTAAGTGATCATACTTAAAAAATCCTGTAGTTGTTTTTAGATTCTGATATCCTTTGAGCTTGTTGCATCTGACCTTGATCATACATGCCTTTCTGGAACTCTCTTTTGCCTTTCTTTGTATGACCGTGTCCTGGTTCTTCTCCCCCCACACTTAGCCCCACTCACTTTGTTACAGGTGAGTCTATGTCCAGTTCTTCCTCTCAAGTTCAGACTTACACTTGATATTTTTACCATGTGTTGGTAGAGATTTCTGATCATAGTTAGAAACTCACATGGTTGGTTAAGTCTACCATTATGGTTGTGCTCACTAGAATGATGGCGGAGGCTTGTGTTCCCCTCATCTGTGCCGAGTGAACTCAGCTTGTCCATGTTTAGACTAAACTCTTCTTTCCACATTACAAAGTAGTGCTGAGGTATTACTGGTTTGTTTGCTAAAAAATTTATCAAGAAGCTTTTTTCTAAAGATCTCAGGCCAGTTGTATGTGGTTGTACATTGGACACATCTCTCAGGTAAGAAGATTGTGGTAGGTAATCTTGACGTTCTTTACAACTTTATGATTCTCTGGTTGTCACTCCTTTGGTCACACACTTTGAGAGACCACGCATTGCCCACTGCAGGGGTCTCGAACGTGTGGTATACGTCAGAGGCCCATGCGGAGTAAGTAGGATGCTCCTTGGTGCTGCAGGAAGAGCATGTTAATTTTATGCTTTCAAGTAAGACATTACACTTTACAGATATTTAGTATGTGGATCGAGAAAGCTGTTAATAGTTAACTGATACCCTCACTTGATCTGTATTTCAGAATCATGAGTCCTGCGTGATTTCTTTTTTTTTTTAATAATCTTTTATTTATATATTTATTTTACATTTATTTTTGGCTGTGTTGGGTCTTCGTTTCTGTGCGAGGGCTTTCTCTAGTTGCGGCAAGCGGGGGCCACTCTTCGTCGCGGTGCGCGGGCCTCTCTTGTTGCGGAGCACAGGCTCCAGACGTGCAGGCTCAGTAGTTGTGGCTCACGGGCCCAGTTGCTCCGCGGCATGTGGGATCCTCTCAGACCAGGGCTCGAACCTGTGTCCCCTGCATTAGCAGGCAGATTCTCAACCACTGCGCCACCAGGGAAGCCCTTGCGTGATCTCTGAGGTAACTTGAGGCAAGAGAGGATGTTTGTTCACTTAACGGAGTGTTGACGCCTGTGGCAGTTAATGAGTGCTCATTACGTTCATGACTTCTGCTCTCTAGTTTTAATTAAACTGGTCCTCACAAAACAGGCAGTCTTGAAAGAAACCCTGGATTGGAGATACTGCCCATAATGAAAGCATATGAAACAACAAGGAAATTGATGGCAGAACCACCGCTACTACTTCCTGCACAAACTATTAACCATGTAATGAGGTTGAGAAAATGATCTCAGCAGAACTCATAATTGACTCCCAAAGATTATTTGAAGTGTGGAGTTATATCCATTTTTATTAATGACTAGTCATGTCCAAAGTGGTTATCTTTTTTTAAAATTTATTTCATTTATTTTATTTTTGGCTGTGTTGGGTCTTCATTGCTGCTGCGTGCTGGCTTTCTCTTGTTGCGGCGAGCGGGGGCTACTCTTTGTCGTGGTGCACGGGCTTCTCATTGCGGTGGCTTCTCTTGTTGCGGAGCATGGGATCTAGGCACGCAGGCTTCAGTAGTTGTGGCACGTGGGCTCAGTAGTTGTGGCTCGCGGGCTCTAGAGCGCAGGCTCAGTAGTTGTGGCGCACGGGCTTAGTTGGTCCACGGCAGGTGGGATCTTCCCAGACCAGGGCTCGAACCTGTGTCCCCTGCATTGGCAGGCGGATTCTTAACCACTGCACCACCAGGGAAGCCCCAAAGTGGTTATCTTGTCTTGAGATTTAGAGAAGGAAAGTGTATAGCCTTCACAGTCAGCAGAATATTTACAAACTAAGCATCCGGAAGAAAAACAGTACCTATGCATTTTGCAGCAGTGTTTAAAGTCATATAATGTTCTATCTAGTATTTTATAAAATTTCATTAAGCTTAAGGTTGAACTCCTTCTGAGGCAACTTACATTTCTGTAAGGTTCAGTTGCAGAAGCAACTGCAGCCAGTTTTGCACAGACAGGTATTTAATATGGAGAATCAGGAACATACAACGTTTTGGAAAGGGCTGGTGGAACAGGGTCTCTAGGCTGCGCTGCTGAGAATGATTTGCAGAACAAAAGTACCTTACTCAGCCATGGAGCTGGTCAAGCTAATCCACAGCATCTTCTGTGCTTGTCTAATACTAACAGACAAAAGGGCCACACGCACGCACTGGGAAATCCAGCTCTTCCAGCTGGGAGTGAGGGAGTAGGCAGAAGGGCTGAATAATTCCTGGGAAGCAAAATGGCAACAAAATAAACACATTCCTTTGATAGCAAATACTTTTGGAGTATTCACAGAAGATATTGCAGAAGATTTGCAAGAAGTAAATTATTAGAATAAGTGATGACATGTGGAGGGTTTGCCGTGGGATGATGGAAACACTGTTGTTTCTTAAGTTTTCAGCTTATGCTTTTTGGTAGATTCAGATTGAGTACTATTTTGTGTGTGAGCTGCTGAATAGCCTAGAGCATATATATTCTGAAACGATTTTTTTAATAAACAGGGTTTTGTGGGAAAACTAGCTATAACCAGTGATGGAGCAGCCACTGTAATTTAAAAAAATTCTTGGATTGGGTAGGACTGCAGCAAGAACAGCACACGTGAAAGTTATTCACCACATGATGCATAGAGAAGTTCTTAAAGCAACGAATTGAAGCCAGAAGCACAGAAGGGATCAGCCTGAGACCTTTACAAAGTAGTAAATCTTTACAATGTTTATGATGAGATGGAGAGTAACTATGAAAATACTTGGCAAGACACAGAGCTTTGCTGGTTATCTTGTGGCAAAATTGAAAGCATTGCCTATTCTGAGGTGAACTGAGTGTTTTTCTTTTCCTTAAGAACAGGTGGTCTAAATTTGCGGACCTTTTCTGTAATGAGTGGCTGTCAGTAGAAAGCTACCTAGCAAATTTAGTATGTTTGAGAAAATAAATACTTAATCTGCTTTCTCAAAGTAGAGGTGACATTTTAACAATGAGTAGAAAATTGCTTTTTGAAAGAAACTCTTGCTTTAGAGAGCATTTTGAAAATGGATGTATAGAGTTGTCTTCGTTATTTGTTTTGTTTTTGTTTTGCTAAGAATAATGTAAATAGTCATTTTACTGCATCGTTAAACTTGGAAATGAACTTTTAGCCTGTTTTAAAATTTCCTGTTAACACTTAATTTTAATCTTATTTTTTAAAAATGCAAGAATGTCATGCTTGCTGATTCTGTGTAAGAACAAAGAACTCCGATGATTAAGATGGAAATTGACTAGCTGAATTTCAACAAAAATCCTTGTGCAGTGGATTGATAGGACTAAAAATTGACTAACATGATTTAGTAAATACAGCCAGCAATGTATTTCTTCCATTTAGATCTGTGTGTCTATAAAGGAGAAGCACCATTTTCAGTGAAGACTGGCAGCAAAGCTAGCTTTCTAAATAATTGAATTTATAGTGCTCCAGAAATCTGGTTTTAACACAAACATAGCAAGATTTTAAAAAATAATAAAGTACATTCAGTCACACTGGTTTTCTTAAAATTTTTTCTCATGAGTTTTTGTGATATAAAATGTTTTCAGTATTAATAAAAAAGACAAGTTTTCAAAAATACAATTTTGTTTTTATGTTATTGTATGATTGTATGTTTTGAGTGTATTTTTTATTACATGTAAATTGCATTCATCAGCTGAGTCTGAGTGCCTTCTTTGTTTCTGGTAAGATATGCAGGATGACCTCAAAGCCATACCCTGTGCCCTTCCTGGACATACAGTCTGTTATGTGGCTGCTCAGGTCTTCCTGACTGGACTCCTTCCACAGGAGTGCCACGTGCTGGTGACCAGGCAGGACCTTTCGCCAGCTGGGTCCCTTCTTCCTTTCTCCCGTCATCCTGTGCTTTCTCACACCTCATTTGGATCTTGGCTCCCCACTTTTGCTCTCCAGGAAAGCTTTTCTTTCACTTCCTCTCTTCTGCCACCCTCACCCTTCCTTCCAGTTCTGCCTCTGAAGCCTCCTACGGTCCTTCAGGGCGAACCTGATGCTTCCTTCTCCATTCTGCGTACCCTGATCCTCTCTCAGCTACAGCTGTTAGCTCTATGACGTGTAATACATTTGTATGTACCTGCACATTCATTGTCTTTTACTAGATTGGAAGTTTATCAGATGCAGAAAAGTTTTAAGGGCATTGTAACCTTGTTCGTAGCCCAATAAGTGTTTTTTTTTTTTTTTTTAAACATCTTTATTGGAGTATAATTGCTTTACAGTGATGGTTAGTTTCTGCTGTATAACAAAGTGAATCAGCTTTATGCATACGTGTATCCCCATATCCCCTCCCTCTTGCGTCTCCCTCCCACCCTCCCTATCCCACCCCTCTAGGTGGTCACAAAGCACCGAGCTGATTTCCCTGTGCTAAGTGGCTGCTTCCCACTAGCTATCTATTTTACATTTGGTAGTGTGTATACGTCCATGCCACTCTCTCACTTCATCCCAGCTTACCCTTCCCCCTCCCCGTGTCAAGTCCCTTCTCTACGTCTGCGTTTGTATTCCTGTCCTGCCCCTAGGTTCTTCAGAACCTTTTTTTAAAAGAAATCCATATATATGTGTTAGCATACGGTGTTTGTTTTTCTCTTTCTGACTTATCTCACTCTGTATGACAGACTCTAGGTCCATCCACCTCACTACAAATAACTCAATTTTGTTTCTTTTTACGGCCGAATGATATTCCATTGTATGTATGTGCCACATCTTCTTTATCCATTCATCTGTCGATGGACACTTAGGTTGCTTCCATGTCCTGGCTATTATAAATAGTGCGGCAGTGAACATTGTGGTACATGACTCTTTTTGAATTATGGTTTTCTCAGGGTATATGCCCAGTAGTGGGATTGCTGGGTCGTATGGTGGTTCTATTTTTAGTTTTTTAAGGCACCTCCATACTGTTCTCCATAGTGGCTGTATCAATTTACATTCGGACCAACAGTGCAAGAGGGTTCCCTTTTCTCCACACCCTCTCCAGCATTTATTGTTTCTAGATTTTTTGATGATGGCCATTCTGACCAGTGTGAGATGATACCTCATTGTAGTTTTGATTTGCATTTCTCTAATGATTAATGATGTTGAGCATTCTTTCATGTGTCTGTTGGCAATCTGTATATCTTCTTTGGAGAAATGTCTGTTTAGGTCTTCTGCCCATTTTTGGATCGGGTTGTTTGTTTTTTTGATATTGAGCTGCATGAGCTGCTTGTATATTTTGGAGATTAATCCTTTGACAGTTGCTTCGTTTGCAAATATTTTCTCCCATTCTGAGGGTTGTCTTTTCGTGTTTTTTATGGTTTCCTTTGCTGTGCAAAAGCTTTTAAGTTTCATTAGGTCTCATTTGTTTGTTTTTATTTCCATTACACTAAGAGGTGGATCAAAAAGGATCTTGCTGTGATTTATGTCAAAGAGTGTTCTTCCTATATTTTCCTCTAAGAGTTTTATAGTGTCCAGTCTTACATTTAGGTCTTTAATCCATTTTGAGTTTATTTTTGTGTATGCTGTTAGGGAGTATTCTAATTTCATTCTTTTACATGTAGCTGTCCAGTTTTCCCAGCACCACTTACTGAAGAGACTGTCTTTTCTCCATTGTATTTCCTTGCCTTCTTTATCAAAGATAAGGTGACCATATGTGCGTGGGCTTATCTCTGGGCTTTCTATCCTGTTCCATTAATCTATATTTCTGTTTTTGTGCCAGTACCATACTGTCTTGATTACTGTGGCTTTGTGGTATAGTCTGAAGTCCAGGAGCCTGATTCCTCCAGCTCCATTTCTCTTTTTCAAGATTGCTTTGGCTATTCAGGGTCTTTTCTGTTTGCATACAAATTGTGCAATTTTTTGTTCTAGTTCTGTGAAAAATGCCATTGGTAGTTTGATAGGGATTGCACTGAATCTGTAGATTGCTTTGGGTAGTGCAGTCCTTTTCACAATGTTGATTCTTGCAATCCAGGAACATAGTGTATCTTTCCATCTGTTTGTATCATCTTTAATTTCTTTCATCAGTGTCTTATAGTTTTCTGCATACAGGTCTTTTGTTTCCTTAGGTAGGTTTATTCTTAGGTATTTTATTCTTTTTGTTACAATGGTCAATAGGAATGTTTCCTTAATTTCTCTTTAAGATTTTTCATCATTAGTGTATAGGAATGCAAGATATTTCTGTGTATTAATTTTGTATCTTGCTACTTTACCAAATTCATTGATTAGCTCTAGTAGTTTTCTGGTAGCATCTTTAGGATTCTCTGTGTATAGTATCATGTCATCTGCAAACAGTGACAGTTTTACTTTTTCTTTCCCGATTTGGATTCCTTTTCTTTTTCTTCTCTGATTGCTGTGGCTAAAACTTCCAAAACTGTTGAATAAGAGTGGTGAGAGTGTGCAACCTTATCTTGTTCCTGATCTTAGAGGAAATGCTTTCAGTTTTTCACCATTGAGAACGATGTTAACTGTGGGTTTGTCATATATGGCCTTTTGTTGAAGTAGGTTCCCTCTATGCCTATGTTCTGGAGAGTTTTTATCATAAATGGGTGTTGAATTTTGTCAAAAGCTTCTTCTGCATCTACTGAGGTTATCATATCATTTTCATCCTTCAATTTGTTAACGTGGTGTATCACATTGATTGTTTTGCGTATATTGAAGAATCCTTGCATTCCTGGAATTAACCCCACTTGATCATGGTATGTGATCCTTTTAGTGTGCTGTTGAATTCTGTTTGCTAGTATTTGGTTGAGGATTTTTGCATCTATGTTCATCAGAGATATTGGCCTGTGGTTTTGTGTGTATGTGTGATCTCTTTGTCTGGTTTTGGTATCAGGGTGATGGTGGCCTTGTAGACCGAGTTTGGGAGTGTTCCTCCCTCTGCTATTTTTTGGAAGAGTTTGAGAAGGATAGGTGTTATTAGCTCTTCTCTAAATGTTTGATAGAATTCGCCTGTGAATCCATCTGGTCCTGGGCTTTTCTTTGTTGGAAAATTTTTATTCACAGGTTCAATTTCAGTGCTTGTGATTGGCCTGTTTATATTTTCTGTTTCTTCCTGGTTCAGTCTTGCAAAGTTGTGCTTTTCTAAGAATTTGTCCATTTCTTCCAGGTTGTCCATTTTATCGGCATATAGTTGCATGTAGTAGTCTCTTATGAGCCTTTGTATTTCTGCAGTGTCAGTTGTTCCTTCTCCTTTTTCATTTCTAATTCTGTTGATTTGAGTCTTCTCCCTTTCTTTCCTGATGAGTCTGGCTAATGGTTTATCAATTTTGTTTATGTTCTGAAAGAACCAGCTTTTAGTTTTATTGATCTTTGTTATTGTTTCCTAAATTTCTTTTTCATTTATTTCTGATCTTATCTTTATGATTTCTTTCCTTCTGCTAACTTTGGGGTCTTTTTGTTCTTCTTTTATCTAATTGCTTTACTTGAAAGGTTAGGTTGTTTATTTGAGATTTTTCTTGTTTCTTGAGGTAGGATTGTATTGCTATAAACTTCCCTCAGAACTGCTTTTGCTGCATCCCATAGGTTTTGGGTTGTCGTGTTTTCATTGTCATTTGTTTCTAGGTATTTTTTGATTTTCTCTTTGATTTCTTCAGTGATCTCTTGGTTATTTAGCGGCGTATTGTTTAGCTTCCATGTGTTTGTATTTATACAGATTTTTTTCCTGTAATTGATATCTAGTCTCAGAGCTTTGTGGTCGGAAAAGATATTTGATACGATTTGTTTTCTTAAATTTACCAAGGCTTGATTTGTGACCCAAGATATGGTCTATCCTGGAGAATGTTCCATGAGCACTTGAGAAGAAAGTGTATTCTGTTGTTTTTGGATGGAATGTCCTATGAATATCAGTTAGGTCCATCTTGTTTACTGTGTCATTTAAAGCTTGTGTTTCCTCATTTATTTTCATTTTGGATGATCTGTCCATTGGTGAAAGTGGGGTGTTAAAGTTCCCTACTATTACTGTGTTACTGTAGATTTCCCCTTTTATGGCTGTTAGCATTTGCCTTATGTATTGAGGTGCTCCTATGTAGGGTGCATAAATATTTATAATTGTTACGTCTTCTTCTTGGATTGATCACTTGATCATTGTGTAGTGTCCTTCTTTGTCTCTTGTAATAGTCTTTATTTTAAAATCTGTTTTGTCTGATATGAGAAATGCTATTCCAGCCTTGTTTTGATTTCCATTTGCATGGAATATCTTTTTCCATCCCCTTACTTTCAGTCTATATGTGCCCCTAGTTCTGAAGTGGGTCTCTTGTAGACAGCATATATATGGATCTTGTTTTTGTATCCATTCAGCCAGTCTGTGTCTTTTGGTTGGAGCATTTAATCCATTCATGTTTAGGGTAATTATTGATATATATGTTCCTGTTACCATTTTCTTAATTGTTTCGGGTTTGTTTTTGTGGGTCTTCTCTTGTGTTTCCTCCCTAGAGAAGTTCCTTTAGCATTTGCTGTAAAGCTGGTTTGGTGGTGCTGAATTCTTTTAATTTTTGCTTATCTGTAAAGGTTTTGATTTCTCCATCGAATCTGAATGAGATCCTTGCTGGGTACAGTAATCTTGGTTGTAGGTTTTTCCCTTTCATCACTTTAAACAGGTCCTGCCAGTCCCTTCTGACTTGCAGTTTCTGCTGAAAAATAAGCTGTTAACCTTACGGGGATTCCTTTCTGTGTTATTTGTTGCTTTTCCTTTGCTGCTTTTAATATTTTTTCTTTGTATCTTTTTGAATTTTTGAATTTATTTTTTTATACAGCAGATTCTTATTATCCATTTTATACATATTGTATATATGTCAATCCCAATCTCCCAATTCATCACCCCACCCCACCCCACCCCTCCACCACTTTTCCCCCTTGGTGTCCATATGTTTGTTCTCTGCATCTGTGTCTCAATTTCTGCCCTGCAAATCGGTTCATCTGCACCATTTTTCTAGGTTCTTCATGTATGTGTTAACATACGATATTTGTTTTTCTCTTTTTGACTTACTTCACTCTGTATGATAGTCTCTGGATTCACTCACGTCTCTACAAATGACCCAATTTCATTCCTATTTACGGTTGAGTAATATTCCATTGTATATATATACCACATCTTCTTTATCCATTCGTCTGTCGATGGGCATTTGGGTTGCTTCCATGACCTGGCTATTGTAAATAGTGCTGCAGTGAACATTGGGGTGCATGTGTCTTTTTGAATTATGGTTTTTTCTGGGTATATGCCCAGTAGTGGGATTGCTGGGTCATATGGTAATTCTATTTTTAGGTTTTTAAGGAAACTCCATACTGTTGTCCATAGTGGCTGTACCAATTTACATTCCCATCAGCAGTGCAAGAGGGTTCCCTTTTCTCCACACCCTCTCCAGCATTTGTTGTTCGTGATTTTCTGATGATACCCATTCTAACTGGCGTGAGGTGATACCTCATTGTAGTTTTGATTTGCATTTCTGTAATAATTAGTGATGTTGAGCAGCTTTTCATGTGCTTCTTGGCCATCTGTATGTCTTCTTTGGAGAAATGTCTATTTAGGTCTTCTGCCCATTTTTGGATTGGGTTGTTTGTGTTTTCAATATTGAGCTGCATGAGCTGTTTATATATTTTGGAGATTAATCCTTTGTCCGTTGATTTATTTGCAAATATTTTCTCCCATTCTGAGGGTTGTCTTTTCATCTTGTTTGTAGTTTCCTTTGCTTTACAAAAGCTTTTAAGTTTCATAGGTCCAATTTGTTTTATTTTGTTTTTACTTCCATTACTCTAGGAGGTGGATCAGAAAAGATTTTGCTGTGATTTATGTCAAAGAGTGTTCTTCCTATGTTTTCCTCTAAGGGTTTTATAGTGTCTGGCCTTACATTTAGGTTTCTAATCCATTTTGAGTATGTTTTTGTGGATGGTGTTAGGGAGTGTTCTAATTTCATTCTTTTACATGTGCTGTCCAGTTTTCCCAGCACCACTTACTGAAGAGACTGTCTTTTCGCCATTGTATATCCTTGCCACCTTTGTCATAGATTAGTTGACCATAGGTACGTGGTTTTATCTCTGGGCTTTCTATCCTGTTCCATTAATCTATATTTCTGTTTTTGTGCCAGTACCATATTGTCTTGATTACTGTGGCTTTGTGGTATAGCTTGAAGTCAGGGAGTCTGATTCCTCCAGCTCTGTTTTTTTCCCTCAAGACTGCTTTGGCTATTCGGGGTCTTTTGTGTCTCCATACGAATTTTAAGATTTTTTGTTCTAGTTCTAGTGAAAAATGTCATTGGTAATTTGATAGGGATTGCACTGAATCTGTAGATTGCTTTGTGTAGTATAGTCATTTTCACAATATTGATTTTTCCAATCCAAGAACGTGGTGTATCTCTCTTTGTATCATCTTTAGTTTCTCTCATCAGTGTCTTATAGTTTTTTGCATGCAGGTCTTTTGTCTCCCTAGGTAGGTTTATTCCTAGGTATTTTATTCTTTTTGTTGCAATGGTAAATGGGAGTGTTTCCTTAATTTCTTCTTCAGATTTTTCATCATTAGTGTTTAGGAATGCAAGAGGTTTCTCTGCATTAATTTTGTATCCTGTAACTTTACCAAATTCATTGATTAGTTCTAGTAGTTTTCTGGTGGCAACTTTGGGATTCTCTATGTATATAGTATGTCATCTGCCAACAGTGACAGTTTTACTTTTCTTTTCCAGTTTGGATTCCTTTTATTTTTTTCTTCTCTGATTGCCGTGGCTAGGACTTCCAAAACTATGTTGAATAATAGTGGTGAGAGTGGACATCCTTGTCTTGTTCCTGATCTTAGAGGAAATGCTTTGTTTTTCACCATTGAGAATGATGTTTGCTGTGGGTTTGTCATGTATGGCCTTTATTATGTTGAGGTAGGTTCCCTCTGTGCTCATTTTCTGGAGAGTTTTTATTATAAATGGGTGTTGAAATTTGTCAAAAGCTTTTGCTGCATGTATTGAGATGATCATATGGTTTTTATTCTTCAGTGTGTTAGTATTGTGTATCATATTGATTGATTTGTGTATATTGAAGAATTCTCTCATCTCTGGAATAAATCCCACTTGATCGTGGTGTATGATCCTTTTAATGTTTTGTTGGATTCTGTTTGTTAGTATTTTGTTGAGGGTTTTTGCATCTATATTCATCAGTGATGTTGGTCTGTAATTTTCTTTTTTTGTAGTATCTTTGTCTGGTTTTGTTAACAGGGTGATTGTGGCCTCATAGAATGAGTTTGGGAGCATTCCTTCCTCTGTAATTTTTTGGAAGAGTTTGAGAAGGATGGGTGTTAGCTCTTCTCGAAATGTTTGATAGAATTCAGCTGTGAAGCCATCTGGTCCTGGACTTTTGTTTGTTGGAAGATTTTTAATCACAGTTTCAATTTCATTACTTGTGATTGGTCTGTTCATATTTTCTATTTCTTCCTGGTTCAGTCTGGGAAGGTTATACCTTTCTAAGAATTTGTCCATTTCTTCCAGGTTGTCCATTTTATTGGTATAGAGCTGTTTGTAGGAGTCTCTTAAGATGCTTTGTATTTTTGCAGTGTCTGATGTAACTTCCTGTTTTTCATTTCTAATTTTATTGATTTGAGTCCTCTTCCTCTTTTTCCTGATGAGTCTGTCTAATAGTTTATCAGTTTTGTTTATCTTCTCAAAGAACCAGCTTTTAGTTTTATTGATCGTTGCTATTGTTTTCTTTGTTTCAGTTTTATTTATTCCTGCTCTGATCCTTATGGTTTCTTTCCTTCTGCTAACTTTGGGTTTTGTTTGTTCTTCTTTCTCTGGTTCCTTTAGGTGTAAGGTTAGATTGTTTATTTCAGATTTTGCTTGTTTCTTGAGGTAGGCTTGTATTGCTATAAACATCCCTCTTAGAACTGCTTTTGCTGCATCCCATAGGTTTTGGATCATCGTGTTTTCATTGTCATTTGTCTCTAGGTGTTTTTTGATTTCCCCTTTGATTTCTTCAGTGATCTTTTGGTTATTTAGTAACATATTGTTTAGCCTCCATGTGTGTGTGTTCTTTATGTTTTTTTCCGTGTAATTGATTTCTAATCTCATAGCATTGTGGTCAGAAAAGATGCTTGATATGATTTCAATTTGTTTACGTTTACTGAGGCTTGATTTGTAACCCAAGATGTGATCTATCCTGGAGAATGTTCCGTGCGCACTTGAGATAAAAGTGTAATCTGCTGTTTTTGGATGGAATGTCCGATAAATATCAATTAAATCTATCTGGTCTGTTGTGTCATTTAAAGCTTGTGTTTCCTTATTAATTTTCTGTCTGGATGATCTGTCCATTGGTGTAAGTGAGGTGTTAAAGTCCCACACTGTCTTTGTGTTGCTGTTGATTTTCTCTTTTATAGTTGTTAGCAGTTGCGTTATGTATTGAGGTGCTCCTGTGTTGGGTGCATATATATTTATAATTGTTATATTTTCTTTTTGGATTGATTCCATGATCATTATGTAGTGTCCTACCTTGTCTCTTGTAATATTCTTTACTTTAAAGTCTATTTTATCTGATATGAGTTTTGTTACTCCACCTTCGTTTTGGTTTCTATTTGCATGGAATATCTTTTTCCATTCCCTCACTTTCAGTCTGTATGTGTTCCTAGGTCTGAGGTGGGTCTCTTGTAGACAGCATGTATATGGGTCTTGTTTTTGTATCCATTCAGCGAGCCTGTGTCTTTTGGTTGGAGCATTTAATCCATTCATGTTTAAGGTAATTATCCATATGTATGTTCCTATTACCATTTTCTTAATTGTTTTGAGTTTCTTTTTGTAGGTCCTTTCCTTCTTTTGTGTTTCCCAGTTAGAGAGGTTCCTTTTGCATTTGTTGTAGAGCTGGTTTGGTGATGCTGAATTCTCTTAGCTTTTACTTGTCTGTAAAGCTTTTGATTTCTCCATCGAATCTGAATGAGATCCTTGCCGGGTAGAGTAATATTGGTTGTACGTTCTTCCCTTTCATCACTTTAAATATGTCATGCCCCTCCCTTCTGGCTTGTAGAGTTTCTGCTGAGAAATCGGCTGTTAACCTTATGGGAGTTCCCTTGTATGTTATTTGTCATTTTTCCCTTGCTGCTTTCAATAATTTTTCTTTGTCTTTAATTTTTGCCAATTTGATTACTGTGTGTCTTGGCGTGTTTCTCCTTGGGTTTATCCTGTATGGGACTCTCTGTGCTTCCTGGATTTGGGTGGCTACTTCCTTTCCCATGTTAGGGAAGTTTGCAACTATAATCTCTTGAAGTATTTTCTCTGGTCCTTTCTCTCTCTCTTCTTCTGGGACCCCTATAATGCAAATGTTGTTGTGTTTAATGTTGTCCCATAGGTCTCTTAGGTTGTCTTCATTTCTTTTCATTCTTTTTTCCTGATCATGTTCCGAAGCAGTGAATTCCACATTCTGTCTTCCAGGTCACTTACCCATTTTTCTGCCTTATTTGTTCTGCTGTTGATTCATTCTAGTGTATTTTTCATTTCAGTTATTGTTTTGTTCATCTCTGTTTGTTTGTTTTTTAAGTCTTCTAGGTCTTTGTTAAACATTTCTTGCATCTTCTCGATCTTTGCCTCATTCTTTTTCCGAGGTCCTGGATCATCTTGTTATCATTATTCTGAATTGTTTTTCTGGAAGGCTGTCTATGTCCACTTCATTTAGTTGTTTTTCTGGGGTTTTATCTTGTTCCTTTATCTGGTACATAGCCCACTGCCTTTTCATCTTGTGTATCTTTTTGTGAATGTGACTTTTGTTCCACAGGCTACAGGATTGTTGTTCTTCTTGCATCTGCTGTCTGCTCTCTGGTGGATGAGGCTATCTAAGAGGCTTGAGCAAGTTTCCTGATGGGAGGGACTGGTGCTGGGTAGAGCTAGCTGTTCCTCTGGTGGGCAGAGCTCCGTAAAACTTTAATCCACTTGTCTCCTGATCGGTGTGGCTGGGTTCCCTCCCTGTTGATTGTTTGGCCTGTTGCAACCCAACACTGGAGCCTAGCCGGGCTGTTTGGTGGGGCTATTGGCAGACTCTGGGAAGGCTCACGTCAAGGTGTGCTTCCCAGAACTTCTGCTGCCAGTGTCCTTGTCCTCATGGTGAGACACAGCCACCCCCCGCCTCTGCAGGAAACACTCCAACACTAGCAGGTAGGTCTGGTTCAGTCTCCTGTGGGGTCACTGCTCCTTCCCCTGGGTCCCAATGCACATACTACTTTGTGCGTGCCCTCCAAGAGTGGAGTCTCTGTCTCCCCCAGTCCTGTTGAAGTCCTGCAATGAAATCCTGCTAGCCTTCAAAGTCCGATTCTCTAGGAATTCCTCCTCCCGTTGCCGGAGACTGAAACCTGACGTGGGGCTCAGAACCTTCACTCCAGTGCGTGGACTTCTGTGTTATAAGTGTTCTCCAGTTTGTGAATCACCCACCTAGCAGTTATGGGATTTGATTTTATTATGATCGCGCCCCCTCCTGCCGTCTCATTGTGGCTTCTTCTTTGTCTTTGGATGTGGGGTATATCTTTTGGTGAGTTCCAGTGTCTTCCTGTCGATGATTGTTCAGCAGTGAGTTGTGATTCCGGTGCTGTCGCAAGAGGGAGTGAGAGCACGTCCTTCTACTCCGCCATCTTCAGGCAAACTCAGGAAGTGTGCATTTTTTTAATAAATATTAATAATCACTCTTTGTATTTAATTTTTGATAGTTTGATTAATATGTGTCTTGGCGTGTTTCTCTTTGGGTTTATGCTGTATGGTACTTTCTGTGCTTCCTGGACTTGATTGACTATTTCCTTTCCCATGTTAGGGAAGTTTTCGACTATAATCTCTTCAGATATTTTCTCAGACCCTTTCTTTTTCTCTTCTTCTTTTGGGACCTCTAGGATTTGAATATTGGGGCGTTTAATGTTGTCCCAGAGGTCTCTGAGTCTGTCCTCAATTCTTTTCATTCTTTTTTCTTTATTCTGCTTCCTGGCAGTTATTTCCACCATTTTATCTTCCAGCTCACTTATCTGTTCTTCTGCCTTAGTTATTCTATTATTGATTCCTTCTGGAGTACTTTTAACTTCAGTTATCGTGTTGTTCATCACTGTTTGTTTGCTCTTTAGTTCTTCTAGGTCCTTGTTAAATGTTTCTTGTATTCTCTCCATTCTCTTTCTGAGATTTTGGATCATCTTTCTTACCATTGCTCTGAATTCTTTTTCAGTTAGGTTGCCTATTTCATCTTCATTTATTTGTTCTTGTAGGTTTTTACCTTGCTCCTTCGTCTGTAACATTTTTTTGTTGTTTCTTTTTTTTTTTTTTTTTTTTTTTATGGGTGGTGCTGTATTCTTGTCTTACTGGTTGTTTGTCCTGAGACGTCCAGCACTGGCGTTTGCAGGCAGTTGGATAGAGCTGGGTCTTGGTGCTGAGATGAGGACCTCCGGGAGGCCTCACTCCGACTGATATTCCCTGGAGTCTGAGGTTCTCTGTTAGTCCAGCGGTTTTGTACTTGGAGCTCCCACTCGGAGCTTGGGTTTGATCTCTGGCCTGGGAACCATGATCCCGCAAACCTGTCGCTGGGGGTTCCTCCTGGCCCCTTAAGTGTCTGTGGTCCCCCACCAGTGCCTGTTAAGTGCTCTAGTTGTGAGGAGATGCGAATTACGCGTCCTCCTAGTATGCCGTCTTGACTCTGCCCCCCCAATAAATGTTTGTTGAACGGATCAAATGAAATGTGGAATTAGGAATTTTTTAAAAGTTATCTGAAAATTTTAGTATCACATTTGAAGTGCAGAAATTTTCCATGATGTGAATTTACACAGTATAGCCAATTTAGTCCAGACGTTCAGAAGTGTTAAACTGAAAGATACAGGAAAGCATTCTAGGCCAGCGTTTCCTGCAGTAAGGAGTGTGTGTTACTACCAGGTATATCGACTACAGGGTAAGGGGCAGAACAGGAGGGGGGGATAAAAGCGGGGGTGGTTATTTGGAGAATTAGAACTTAGATCTTAGGAGATAATGCCTTGAATATGTTTTCTTGTGTGCAAAGTTGATTCCAGATTTAGTTAATTCTGATTCTGTAATGTAGGAGAATCTTAAGATCGTTTTCTTCCCTTTCCTGTTGCATGGAAACTCATGATTGGGTAGGATTAAGTCTTTAGCTCGTTCAGGAAGTTAAACACAATTTGTTTCAATATCATCCTAGTTGTTTATTGAAACACTCATGGGCTTACTCATCCAGACTCTTGTAAAGAGCCAGCTTGATTAGAAATCCATGTGTGGGCTTGAGAAATTGTAATGGAAATTCTGTTGCTAAGAGTGGTGGAACATAACTTTCTAAAAACTAAGTTTTATTTAACAGTGAAACAAAAGCAGTCCAGAGGTAGTTTATTCCATCATATTTAAACATAACTGTGCAGGTGTGAGGTTAGTGCTCTTTGTCAGTGTTAATAGTGCGAATTCTGGTGTTTACCATCCTGAAATACTCTTGGGAGCTTGAGAGGCACACCTGAGATCTAGTGTCATTGAGTCACTAGTTCATTCATCGTATATTTATAGCAGCTATTATATGTCAGGAATTGTTCTTCACACTGAGAATACATTAGTGGACAAAGCAGTTGAAGATCCCCCTGCCCCCTTGCGTGTGAAGAGACAGTAAATTAGGTAGGGTGGTGTGGGGTGGTGAGTGATGGGGCGGGGCTTGTGCACATGATGCCTGCAGTGTTAAGTGGTGGGGGGCGGGGTCAGTGAAGGCCCTCCTGAGAAGGTAACATTGAGCAGAGACCCAAAGACAGTGAGAGAGCAAAGCTGTGTAGACATCTGGGTAAGAGTATTGTAGGCCGAGGGAACAGCAAGTGTCAGTCAAGGCTCTGTGACTCCCGGTTTTTATTTTAGCTAATTCCATTAAAATTAAAATGAATATGCTTTCATAATCAGTTAGACTCAAATATTATCTGCTCACAAAGTCACAAAGTTTTTTTTTTTGGCTGCACCACGTGGCATGTGGGATCTTAGTTCCCCAACCAAGGATCAAACCCAAGCCCACTGCAGTGGAAGTGCAGAGTCTTACCCACTGGACCACCAGGGAAGTCCCACAAATTTTTTTTTTAATTGAAGTATAGTCGCTTTAGAATGTTGTGTTAGTTTCAGATGTACAGCAAAGTGATTCAGTTATACATATATCTATTTTTTTTTTCAGATTCTTTTGCCTTATAGGTTATTATCAAGTATTGAGTATCGTTTCTTATGCTATACAGTAGGTCCTCGTTGGTTATCTGTTTTATATTAATAGTATGTATATGTTAATTCCAAACTTCTAATGTATCTCTCCCCTTCCCCTTTGATAACCATAAATTTGTTTTCTATGTCTGTGGGTCTGTTTTGTATATAAATTCATTTGTATCCTTTTTTTCTTAGATTCTGTATATAAGCGATATCTTGTGATATTTGTGTCTTTCTATATCTGACTTACTTCATTTAGTATGATAATCTCTAGGTCTACTCATGTTGCTACAAATGGCATTACTTCATTCTTTTTTATGGTTGAGTAATACTCCATTGCATAAAGATACCACATCTTCTTCATCCATTTATCTGTCGATGGGCACTTAGGTTGCTTCCATGTCTTAACTATTGTAAATAGTGCTGCAGTGAACATAGAGGTGCATGTATTTTTTCAAATTATGGTTTTCTCTGGATTGATGCCCAGGAGTGAGATTGTAGGATCATATAATAGCTTTGTTTTAGTTTTTTAAGGAATCCCCCTATTGCTCTCCGTAGTGGCTGTACTAATTCATAGTCCCACCAACAGTGTTTCCGTTTTCTCCAAACCCTCTCCAGCATTTATTATTTATAGATTTTTGGTTTTTATAAATTAATTTATTTATTTTTGGCTGCGTTGGGTCTTCATTGCTGTGCACGGGCTTTCTCTAGTTGCGGCGAGCGGGGTTACTCTTCGTTGTTGTGCACGGGCTTCTCATTGCGGTGGCTTCTCTTGTTGTGGGGCATGGGCTATGGGCACGTGGGCTTCAGTAGTTGCGGTGCGCAGGCTCAGTAGTTGTGGCTCACGGGCTCTGTAGTGCAGGCTCTGTAGTTGTGGCGCGTGGGCTTAGTTGCTCCACGGCATGTGGGATCTTCCTGGACCAGGGCTCGAACCCGCGTCCGCTGCATTGGCAGGCGGATTCTTAACCACTGTGCCACCAGGGAAGTCCTTGTAGACTTTTTGATGATGGCCATTGTGACTGGTGTGAGGTGATACCTCATTGTAGTTTTGATTTGCATTTCTATGAATTAGTGATGTTGAGCATCTTTTCATGTGCCTGTTGGCCATCTGTATGTCTTCTTTGGAGAAATGTCTATTTAGATCTTCTGCCCATTTTTTGATTGGGTTGTTTGCTTTTTTGCTATTGAGCTGTAAGAGCTGTTTGTATATTTTGTAGATCAGTCCCTTGTCGGTCACATTATTTGCAAATATTTTCTCCCATTCTGTAGGTTGCGTTTTCATTTTGTTTATGGTTTTCTTTGCTGTGCAAAAGCTTTTAAGTATAATTAAGTCCCATTTGTTTATTTTTGTTTTTTTTCCTATTACTGTAGGAGACAGATCCAAAAAGATATTGCTGTGATTTATGTTGAAGAGTGTTCTGCCTGTGTTTTCCTTTAGGAGTTTTGTATTATCTTACATTTAGGTCTTTAATCCATCTTGAATTTATTTTTATGTGTGGTGTTAGAGAATGTTCTAATTTCATTCTTTTACCTGTAGGTGTCCAGTGTTCACAGCACCACTTATTGAAGAGACTGTCTTTTCTCCTTTGTACATTCTTGTCTCCTTTGTCATAGATTAGGTGACCTTAGGTGCGTGGGTTTATTTCTGGATTTTCTAACCTATTCCATTGATCTATATTTCTGTTCTTGTGCCAGTAGCATACTGTTTTGACTACTGTAGCTTTGTAGTATAGTTTGAAGTCAGGGAGCCTGATTCCTTCAGCTCCATTTTTCTTTCTCAAGACTGCTTTGGCTATCAATGTCTTTTGTGTTTCCATAAAAATACAAGTTTAAAAATTTTTGTTCTAGTTCTGTTAAAAATGCCATTGGTAAGTTGATAGGGATCACATTGAATCTGTAGACTGCCTTGGGTCATTATTGACAATAATGATTTTTCCAATCCAAGAACGTGGTATATCTTTCTATCTGTTTGTGTCATCTTCATTTTCTTTCATCAGTGTCTTACAGTTTTTGGAGTACGGGTCTTTTGCATTCTTAGGTAAATTTATTCTTAAGTATTTTATGCATTTATGATAAAAAAAAAAAACTCTCCAGAAAGTGGGCATAGAGGGAATCTACCTCAACATAATAAAGGCCACGTATGACAAACCCACAGCTAACATCATACTCAAGGGGGAAAAGCTGAAAGCATTTCCTCTAAGATCAGGAACAAGACAAGGATGTCCACTCTTGTCACTTTTATTCAAAGTAGCTTTGGAAATCCTGGCCACAGCAATCAGAGAAGAAAAAGAAATTAAAGGAATCCAAATCGGAAAAGAAGTAAAACTGTCACTGTTTGCAGATGACATGATGCTATACATAGAAAATCCTAAAGACGCTACCAGAAAACTACTAGAGTTCATTAATGAATTTGGTAAAGTGGCAGGATACAAAGTTTATACACAGGGACTTCCCTGGTGGTGCAGTGGTTAAGAATCCACCTGCCAGTGCAGGGGACATGGGTGTGATCCCTGGTCTGGGAAGATCCCACATGCTGCAGAGCAACTAAGCCCGTGCACCACAACTACTGAGCCTGTACTCTACAGCCTGTGAGCCACAACTACTGAGCCCACACACTGCAACTACTGAAGCTCATGTGCTCTAGGGCCCACGTGCCACAACTACTGAGCCCATGTGCCGCAACTCCTGAGCCTACGTGCTGCAACTACTGAAGCCCGTGCACATGCTCATGCTCCGCAACAAGAGAAGCCACCGCAGTGAGAAGCCCATGCACCACAACGAAGGGTAGCCCCTGCTCACCTCAATGAGAGAAAGCTGTTGCCCAGCAGCAAAGACCCAATGTAGCCAAAAAAAAAAAAAAGTTCCTATTAAAAAAAAAAAAGTTAATACACAGAAATCTCTTGCATTTCTCTAGACTAACAACAAAAGATCAGAAAGAGAAATTAAGGAAACAATCACATTTATCATCACATCAAAAAGGTATCCTAAAATACCTAGGAATAAACCTACCTAAGGAGGCAAAAGACCTGTACTCCAAAAACTGTAAGACACTGATAAAAGAAGTTAAAGATGACAGAAATTTCTGGATGGTCTTGGGATTCATATGTTCATCCTTGAAATTTTAGGACTGGCGTATTGTCATAATTTGATTTCATCTCATTCAGATGCTCTTGAAAGTGGAGCCATACTCTTAGAGTCAGATGCTGGATAATTCACATACATCTGGAGGTTTTCACGACTAATATTTAAGCAATAGAAACTTAAAGCATGACTCTTTTTTTTTTTATAAACCACTTTATTGAGATAATATATCACACAGTTCTCCCATTTAAAGTACACAATTCATTGGTTTTTAGTATATTCACAGACTTGTGCAACCAACACCAGAACCAATTTTAGAACATTTTCATCAACACAAGAGATCATCCCACCCCCCCATAAGTAGTCATTCCTCATTCCTGTCACCCCAGTCCCTGGTCGCCATTGCTCTGCTTTCTGTCTCCATGGATTTACCTCTTTGGGTGATTTCACAGAAATGGAATCATTCAATATGTGGCCTGTCGTGTCTGGCTTCTTTCAGTGAGACCATGCTTTCAAGGTTCAGCCATAAAGCATGACTTCTAATGTTCACTTTTGAATATCTTCTGTATTTGTGACCCTCTTTCACGAAATAGCCCAGGAGTTCTTCAGAATTAGTTCTGGGTGTTTAGGCAGCACTGAGTGTTTGGAGTCTCTGGTTGCCATCTGCTCAGCCTGGGACCAGTCTGGGTCTGTGCTCCCTTGGATAAATCACCTTAGTCTTATTTCTGCCTGCAGGGTTGGATTCAGTGTGTTCAGATCTTCCATTTGTAAGAAGGTAATACATTCTGGGAGCCATCGTGGATTTGGTCATCTGGATTTCTTAAGGCATTTTATTAAGTTGAGAGGGTTACTCTGAGCTGAAGAAGCATCTCTGTAAATCTCTTTTAAACAGCTTTGATGACATGCTCAGGAGATATCAGAATAAACGAAATCTCTATGTTTTTTTCTCAGTATATTTTAGACTTTTCCTAAGTATTTCATGTACTGGGGAAGAACAGTAATACTCTTGGTCACCTCCTGTTATTCCTCCTTGCAGGGGTCACCACACAGTCTTTTGGTATATAACACAGTACTAAAGGGCCTTCCAGCCCTCTCTCGTGACTGGAATAATTGAAACTCTTTTCTCCCCTTCATTGCCGAAATACCATGGTGACACAGGAAATAAACCTTCCCACATCTAGATGGAAGGCTGTGTGCCATTTAGAAGAAGGTGTGCAAATTACCCCATGGGTGCAGCACTTGGAGAGCTCCTGCTTAGAGCAGGGCTTGGCTAGAGGAGCCCGGGCTACTTTTCAGCCCTCACTCTGAGGGCTGGGGAGCTTTTGTGCTGCCAATTTAGGAGAGTAATTGTTTCTGTTAGGCTTCAGTCTCACGTGGGCTGCCTTTGGTCATGTTTCCCAGATGGAAGTCGCGTGCTCTAAGTGCTACCACGTCAGTGCCTCTTCCTCACCTTGATCCTTCCCTCCTCCCCCCACTCTCTGTTGTATTTAGGGTTCTTTAGGTCGCATGAAACAGAAAGTTGCTCCGCTCAGCTTAATTTAAGACAAGAACTGCCACGCACGGGCACCCCACCTGTCCTGTAGGTCCTTCTTGCTGTGGGGCAGCTTCCTGAGCCCCTCCCTCTTCTGGCTGACCCACCTTACCCGTAGATTCTGCTCTTGGGACCATTCTGCTTGCCGTGGCCCCAGCTCTTTCTCCTGGTAGCCTTTGATGACTGCTGGCTGATTGTGCTTTGTATTTCGGTTCACGTTTCTCAGAAGTGGACCAGATCGTTTATATATATATATATATATATATATAAAGTTATTTATTTATTTGTTTATATTTATTTTTGGCTGTGTTGGGTCTTCGTTGCTGCACGTGGGCTTTCCCTAGTTTCAGCGAGTGGGGGCTACTCTTGGTTGTGGTGCGCTGGCTTCTCATTGCAGTGGCTTCTCTTGTGGAGCATGGGCTCTAGGCACGCGGGCTTCAGTAGTTGTGGCACATGGGCTCAGTAGTTGTGGCTCGCGGGCTGTAGAGCGCAGGCTCAGTAGTTGTGGCGCACGGGCTTAGTTGCTCCGCGGCATGTGGGATCTTCCCGGACCAGGGATCGAACCCGTGTCCCCTGCATTGGCAGGCTGATTCTTAACCACTGAGCCACCAGGGAAGCCCCAGATTGTATTTTTATGGTAGGCTTCATTGTGGGTCCCCGACCATGCTGTGATGGGCTGCCTGTTCCCCTGTGGGTTTATTATCCATTCTGAGGCATGAAGGAGAGGGCAGGGCCTGAAGTACAAGGCATGGGGACTGTGGGGACACTTTCCCTGATGAGGGTCACCTTGCAGGCAAGCTTGGAGATGCACATCTGTTAGGACAGTGCGCTTGTGTTTAGTTCTTTGTAAAAAATTCACATGTGCAATATGAGTTTGGAAGTTAGTGGTTTCGAGGCAGAAAACCTAATTTTATTTAAAGGTGTCTTGGCAGAAGAAAGTTTTGAGGTAAACTTTAGTAAAATTTACCTCTAGAAGTAAAATTCTAGAGCAGAACTCTTTATTTACCACTTTGTAAAATCTTGGTCAGGACAGCAAAACAGAATATGAAGACTGAGTTTCAGCTAAAAGTTAAGCTGAAAGTAACATTTCAAGCTTTCTTTCTAATACCTTTTCCTCCTGAATGAGGTCCTGTATGGCACCTACTGGAAACCAGATTGTCTGAGGATGTAGCCTCCAAGAACTGGCTGGACCGGGGACCTGGGCATTTTTCTAGCCTTGCTAGGTCACGGTGTGACCCAGAGAGTCTCTTGTCCTACTCTGGTATGTAAAGTTAGAGATTTAGGTGGGATTAAAGGTTTCAGGCTGGGCCTCGCGGCTGCCTGTGGGTCAGAACTATCACTAGGCCAGGTAGGAGGGAAGCCTTGTGCCATGCCCAGCTTCACCATTCCTGCCCCCCCCCTCCGCCCCCAGGTGTGCTGGAGCAAGGGGCCTGGAGGGGGAGACTGGGAAGCTCTGGGTGGGGCCTGCAGGGCTGGGCCAGAGGGTTTTGCTCTTTTGGTTAAGAGCACCTGGAAACACTTGGTGGGCTTTGAAAAGCAGAGAAGACCTGTCTGGCTGCAGTGAGGATAATGGGTTGTTTGCTGCGTGACAGTGGCTACAGGGAGACGGGTAGAAAGCACTTCAGTAACCCAGGTGAGAGGTGGTGGTGGCAGTGGAGATGGCGAATGAGGTGGATTGAATGTGGGCGGGCCTGAGCGAATTCTTAGGAGTCTGACTTCAGAAAGATTTCTCCTGAGACAGGAGATACTGCAGAAGGGCTGCATCTGGGGGACAGGTCTTCATTCTCTGGTATGTATTTGTGTGTTTATGACCAAATGGTGTAGGGCACGGGTCCTACTCTTACTTTGGCCCGCAGCTTCGTTTTGGGGATCTGATGTTGCCATATGTACATCACGCTTTTCCCTCCGTCCCACCAGTGTCTGCTGAGTGCCTGCTTGTCGGGCTGTGTTCTGGACAGAGGGTCTTGTCTGTCCCTCTGACAACACCGGTTTTTATCTTGTTAAGATGGGAGCGTGGGAGGGTGTTGAGCAGAAGAGTGAAGTGCTGTGACTTAGGTTCTAAAAGAGTGATTGCAGATGCATCATGGATGTAAGGGCAGAGGCTGAAGCAGGAAGACTAGCTAGTGGCCTGGTGTCAGTCATGGGTGGGCATTTGACCGGGCATGTGGTGTGCCTACTTGATTTTTGCTTATGGGATGTGGAAAATGGGGGGAATGGATGTGGAGAACGGGCTGTGGGTGTCTCATCAGGGCACAGGTCTTCCTTGCATTGGGCGGGGCTGTCCTTTTGCTTTCTTGCCGTTTTCTTTGCAGTGGACGCTGCCAGGGGCTCTGGCTCACCATTGCCACAGAGGCCGAGGCATGTAAATTTGGGTTTGGACATGTTGAGCTCAAAGTGCCTTGAGACATCCAAGGGGGGGCGGTGCAGATTAGACAGTTGTACCATAGACATTTGAGCCCCCAAACCAACTTCTTTTTCTTTTTTCATAAATTAATTAATTTAGTTTTTGGCTGCATCAGGTCTTAGTTGTGGCACGCGGGATCTTTCGTTGCAGCACGTGAGCTCTTCGTTGTGGTGTTTGGGCTTCTCTCTAGTTGTGGCCCGCGGGCTCCAGAGCGCGTGGGCTCTGTAGTTGTGTTACGCGGCCTCTCTAGTTGTGGTGCGCGGGCTCGGTAGTTGCAGTGCGTGGGCTTAGTTGCCCCACAGCATGTGGATTTTAGTTCCTTGACCGGGGATGGAACTGGCATCCCCTGCATTTAAGCTGGATTCTTAAACAGTGGACCACCAGGGAAGTCCCCCCAAACCAACTTTTGGGAATTGTGTATGTATTGATGGTAGTGGATGTGGCTGGCGGAGGGACAGCATAGAGTGAGCAGAGGCCAAGACCAGGGCCTCAGGGTTCTCTAACGTTCAGAAGCTGCAATCTCTTTCCTATTATTAATGCTTACATCTAAACTGCCATAATAAATTTGAACACGGGAGTTTTCAATATTACATGCACAGGGACTTCGCTGGTGGCGCAGTGGTTAAGACTCCGCCTGCCAATGCAGGGGACACGGGTTCGAGCCCTGGTCCGGGAAGATCCCACATGCTGCGGAGCAACTAAACCCGTGCACCACAACTACTGAGCCTGCACTCTAGAGCCCACGCGCCACAACTACTGAAGCCCGTGTGCCTAGAGCCCGTGCTCCGCAACAGAAGCCACTGCAATGAGAAGCCCGCGCACCACAAAGAGTAGCCCCCGCTCGCCGCAACTAGAGAAAGCCTGCGCGCAGCAACGAAGACCCAACGCAGCTAAAAATAAATAAATAAATAAAATTTGTATTAAAAAAAATACTACTTGCATGGCATCTTTTATTATATGAATTATTTTGTACTAATTTAGAAACAAACATTAAAATCAGAAGCAACATTAACTCATCATTTAAGTCTGGCTACCGAACAGTTATTTGGGTAGGAAGTAGGCCTTTTGCCCTATTGGAAGCATTGAGAAGCCGAACTAAATTTTTTTAAAAATATGGGGAATAAAAGCTTTCTAGCCTTTTGGGCTCATGACCCACCTGTGGGAAAGGAGGCCTCATGACCCACCCCCTCCGTCTGCTGGTTCATGCTCCTCTAGCCCCACCCCCCAGACATTTGCATTGCCTCTTGCTCAGGCCCTGGGTTAGGGATGGCTGACCTATTGGGGAGGGGAGGGAGCAAGGACAGCACATCATAGTGGGGGCAGAGAACCACAGCAACCATCTGGGAGCAAGCTTTGGAGTGAGTGTACCGAGTGAGCACAGTCAGGGTTGATGCCCAACAAATGAGTAGAATCTGGTCAGTGGCAACAAGGGCCAGACTCGCCATGTCAGGAGCTTGGACTGAAAGTTGGCATAGTTTAAAGAATGCAGATTTACTCACCGAGCAAACATTTGTTGAGGCTTTTTGATGTGTTGGGTACATGCTAGATACTGGGATTGTAACATTGGAGGAACATATATAAATCTTGGGTGTTGCTGGGCATGGTGAGGTTGCAAGCAAGTGTCATGTGGAGCGGTTTCTGCTCTCAGGACGCTTTTTTTTTTTTTGCCATGCCGTGTGGCTTGCGGGATTTTAGTTCCCGACCAGGGATTGAACCTGGGCCCTCAGTAGTGAAATGCTGAGTCCTAACCACTGGACCGCCAGGGAACTCCGCGGAGGCTTATGTTTTAGGTGAGTTGGGACAGCGGTGAGAGATAGAAGTAGCAGCTGTCCAGGATTATAATGGACGACAGATCAGAAATTAGTTTATATGGTTTGTTGGCATTAATTTACAGTGTATCTAGTAATCGCTGAGTAGCTCTGCCACAAACCCAATTATTAGTATATATTAATATTAGCTGGCATTTAGGAACTCCCCTGGCAGTCCAATGGTTAAGACTGTGAGCTTCCGCTGCAGGGGGCATGGGTTTGATCCCTGGTCAAGTAGTTAAGGTCCCACATGCTGTGTGGCGCGGCCGAAAACAAAACAACAACAAAAACATTAGCTGGCATTTATGTAGCACCTACTCTGTGTCAGGCAAAGTTCTAACCATTTAGGTTGTATGTTTTTTTGCCCTCAGTAATCTGAAGTGGAGGTGCTGTTATCCCCATTTTATGTTGACGAAACAGGCATGGAAAGCCTAAGGGTTTGTTCAAGGCCAGCTGCACAGCTAGGAGTGAGGGGCCAGAGCCAGGCAGTACCTGAGCTTTGGGAGCTGACTCTGTTACCTGTACAGTACCTGGGGGAGGTACTGTAATAGGTGTGGGCAACCTAGGATGGAGATGCGCTGTTCTCTGACCAGTCTTTGTAGTTTGGAGGGTAATTTCCGTACATACACACACCGCTCTCTTGATGTGGTCGCTTGAGTTTTATTAGACTTCTTTGTATAGGGATTGATCTCACTGTTACATTACCTAAGGTTTTTAGTTAATGTGAAGACTAAAATACCTCAAAATATTGAGGATATAAGGAGTGCATGTAATATTTCTTAGAGATGTTCATTATTTTGGGTGTAACTAATTGGTACCATTCTGTTCTTAATTTTACAAAGGCATGAATTTGAATGGAGAAAACCTTGAAGTTCCTAGGTTTTTCTGGAAGTCACTTATCTGGGGACTGCTCATCCCCCCACACCTATTTCATTTAAGCTTTTTTGTGATCTTGCCGCCCTGTGAACAGTGACCATCTTATGAGATTAATACAGTAAAGTCAAAAAGAGCAGTGTGTGGTTTAATCTTACATATTTCTTAAAGGTCTGATGAGGTCATTTAAATGTTTTAGTTATTTGTCATATCATGTGTTCTTGAAGGTCCTGATGTGTCCATTGAGAATGTCAGGAGTCTGTTGTACAAGGTAAACTGACTTCAGAACATCCATAAATAGTGGAACAGTGGTAGAAATTTATTTAAAACCATGGCTTTGGTAGTTTGAGGTAGATGAGAGAGTGATAATCTTAGAAGGACTCAGTAAATGTTAATTATCATGTGCCATTCATAACTTGAAGACGTTTTTAAGAGTATTTAATCTTTAACTCCATTAAGTAAGCATGTTGTTTGTGCTCAGGAATATTCTGTTTCATTTATTTATTTGGCTGCGTTGGGTCTTAGTTGTGGCACGCAGGATCTTTCGTTGGGCGTGCGAACTTCTCTCTAGTTGTGGTGCATGGACTCTATAGAGCGTGCGGGCTCAGTAGTTGTGGCACGCTGGCTTAGTTGCTCTGCGGCATGTGGGATCTTAGTTCCCCAACCTGGGATTGAACCTGCGTCCCCTGCATTGGAAGGCAGATTCTTAAACCACTGGACACCAGGGAAATCCCCAGGAATATTCTGTTTCTTAAAGGATAATCACTGGTTAAACTTTCCAGGTCTGGAACTTTTAAAGGAGGTGATTCTCTGCAAATGTTTCAGTTTCTTCATGGTCATTGGTCTAGGTTTAATGTTTCTGGCTGAATCAATTTTGATCATTCGTTTAATTAAAATTTAAAAATCTTTATTCCTTTCATTTTTCTTTTAAATATATTGACTTGATATACTGGGACTTATTTCTGGACTTGGTGCTTAGTTAATGTTTGTGCTCTTTGTTTTTTAATATTATTTTATTTTCAGTAACCTCCCCCCCTTTAGACTTGCCCTTTTTAAAAAATTATTTTTTTAATTTTATTTATATTTTTTCATTTTATCCTGAGATTTTTATTTTTATTTTTTTATTTTTTGGCTGCACCGCACTTGCAGGATCTTGGTTCCCCCTACCAGGGATTGAACCCATGCCCTCGGGAGTGAGAGCACAGAGTCCTAACCACTGGACAGCAAGGGAATTCCCTCTTTTTTAATTTTTACATTTTTTTTTTAATTAAAAAAAATTTTTTTTTTTGGCTGTGCTACACGGCGTGTGGGATCTTAGCTCCCCGACCAGAGATTGAACCCACACCCCTTGCATTGGAAGCGCGGAGTCCTAACCACCGGCCCACCAGGGACGTCCTTACTTTTTAATTTTATTGAAATATAGTTGATTTACAATGTTGTGTTAGTTTCAGGTATAAAAATTATTTTTTTAATTGTGGTAAAATATATATGTAACATAAAATTTGCCTTTTTAACCATTTTTAAGCATAGAATTCAGTGAGAACTGCCAAGTTTTAACTACTTTTTACTGTTTAACAGTCCTCTTTTATATGTCATTAACTTTTCATATTTTAGAGTAACTTGTCCTTGTTTTCTTTTGGGCCTTTCTGAATTGGTTCTAATCCTGAGCCAAAGTTTTTTTTTTTTTCTTTCCCTTCCTTCAAAATAATACTGGTGGTTAAAGCCGTGAACTTAATTTTTTTTTTTATTTTATTTTATTTATTTATTTATTTATGGCTGTGTTGGGTCTTTGTTTCTGTGCGAGGGCTTTCTCTAGTTGCGGCAAGCGGGGGCCACTCTTCATCATGGTGCGCAGGCCTCTCATTATCGCGGCCTCTCTTGTTGCGGAGCACAGGCTCCAGAAGCGCAGGCTCAGTAATTGTGGCTCACGGGCCCAGTTGCTCCGCAGCATGTGGGATCTTCCCAGACCAGGACTCAAACCTGTGTCCCCTGCATTGGCAGGCAGATTCTCAACCACTGCGCCACCAGGGAAGCCCCGTGAACTTAATTTTAAGTACAGCTTTGGCCAGACACCTAAAGTTTTGAGATACACTGTTCTCAGTTTCGTTGTTATTCTAAATCTGTTCACTCAGCAAATGTTCATTTAGTACATACTATTTGCTAGTTACTACAGTTGTTACTGAGAATTCAATGATGATCTCTGTCCTCTAGTATTAATTATTGGTGGGACTCTAATTACAGATTTTATTACTTCTTTGTTACAGTATTTATCTGAGAGAGCTTTGAATATTGAAGTGAATTGGATTTTGAAGTATATGGTTTCAACTTTTATGAATTTTGTATTTCATCGTTTTTTTTTGTTTTTAAGTGAATGTGGCCTCTACAACTTGTGCCTTTTGAAATGTAGGTTTTTGTTTGTTTGTTTGGTAGAATATTGTTTGATTGGTTTGTATTTCTGGAGCTTAAGAAAAGAAGTATTCAGTGGAGTTTAAATCTTGACATAAATCCAACAGTTAAGCCTTATTTAAATTTGTCATTTATGTTTTTGTCTACTTGGTTTATTACAGATTGATAGGTACCCTGTATGACTGTTGGTAAATTCTGTTAATTTTTATCTGGAGACTTTAATGGTTTTTGCATTATGTATTTCAACATGTTTATTTTCATACAGAAACTTCATTAAAACTTTACCTCCTATTAACAGAGTAATCTTTGTTACTTATATTTTTTCTGATTTTAATATTGCTACCCATGCATTTATTTTATTTGCAGTTACCTGCTTTATTTTGCCCATTTAAAATTTTTGTCATTTTATGATAACACATAGCTGCTATTTGACTTAATGATTACTATGTGCTAGAGTCTCTATTAAGTACTTTACTTGTAATATCTCATTTGATTCTATGGCAACCCTCTGAGTGGATTTTTAAAAAATTCTCCAGTTACAGATAAGGAGACTGAGGCTTGGAGGCCTTAATGACTTGCTTAAGGGTAAACAGTGAGTAGCCTTCAACCACTGTTGTACTATATTTTATTTTGCACGTATATTTTCTAAGCAGCTATAGGGTTCAGTGTTGTTTTAAAAAATATACAAACTTAATACTTTTTAACACCTATGGGGTGTCAGTTTCTCAGAAGAAAAAAAAATGAGTTCTACAAAGGCTGAGTGACTTCTCAAAGTTACGTAGCTTGTTAGGAGATAGAGTTGGGATTCAAATCCAGGCATTCTGACTCCAGAGTCCCAGGCTCTTCATACCAAAATACTGTCTTTCTGCAAGTTCTTGTTTAGTTACCCCTGATGCTCCGTCGGCCCTTGACAGTGAGTGGTGCTGAGGGAGACCTTGAAGGCATTCTGTTCGTCTGCCCCCATTGATTGATTCCGTTACATTCTTCATAGGTTTTTAGGTGTATTTTATTTAGAAGCATCTGTATGTAGAAAAACAAAACCATAGCTGACTGAATTTTTTGGGGGGGGGAGGGCATATGGTTCTGGGGTGATGTTTTATTAATTTTTCTTCATTCTGTTTCATGACGTGAATTCAGAGGATTGGAAAAAATTCATCAGCATTAATGTTACTATTCTTGGAAGACATGTTAACATTTTGGAAGGAAGCTTAGTTTAGAAATACATATATTTTTTAAAGACATACTTTTTGGGATTTACTGTCTGTTTCATGTTCTCTTTATCCTTGACCATCAGTCACTGTTTTTTGTTTGTTTCATTTTTTTTTTTAGTCTGTTGGTTCAAAGGCATTAGGAGTCCAGCTGGTCAGGCAGGCTTCTGGTATCCTGAAACTGTGTCACCCTGTGCAAGTATTCAGCTTCTGGGTACGAAGACCTCTAACCTGTCAGAACTGGAGTTGAGTGGGCGGGAAGGAAAACTTCCTGGATTGGTCATTAGGTGTCAGTGAGACGCTACTCTCATGAGGACCCCTCTTTCCTGGACGGGAGGAGATGTAGCAGTGTCTGTTGGCCATCTGTGCAGAGTGTATACAGCTGCAGCTTGTGGGGCAGCTCTTTAACCCCAAGGTCCCCTATTTGGTGCGGTGAGTTCCCAGTAGGCCATTCCACCATACTCTAGAACCATTTGCTTCTGAATGATGAGGTATGTGATAGATGAGTGAACCCAGTGATCACGGGCTCATCACCTCACTTTTACCCTGAAACAAACTCCTTGGTCACTGTGGTGTCATAACAGTGAATAAGGCATGCAGTGAGTCCATGGATGGTGACGTTGGGGAGCAGACGCAGTGTGTCAGTCTGGGTCCAGTGAGGAGACAGAACCATATACTAGTAATTTAAACAAGGCAAATTTAATATATTAAGGAATTACTAAGCTGTGATAGGAGAATAACTGTAAGTTTATTTATTTACTTATGGCTGCCTTGGGTCTTCGTTGCTGCGCGCAGGCTTTCTCTAGTTGCGGTGAGCGGGGGCTGCTCTTTGTTGAGGTGCACGGGCTTCTCTTGTGGAGGAGCACAGGCTGTAGGTGCACGGGCTTCAGTAGTTGTGGTGCATGAGCTCAGTAGTTGTGGCTCACGGGCTCTAGAGCGCAGGCTTAGGAGTTGTGGTGCACGGGCTTAGCTGCTCTGCGGCATGTGGGATCTTCCCAGACCAGGGCTTGAACCCGTGTCCCCTGCATTGGCAGGCGGATTCTTAACCACTGTGCCACCAGGGAAGTCCCAGAATAACTGTAAACTGGAAAGAGAACTCTATACTCTAGGTCTCAGGGATAGTACTTAAAGAAGGACACATTTGGAAGGGGACTGCTTCCCAGGGTTGGAGTTCATACCTTGTTGGAGCAGGTATGGTTGCATCTGGATGGCCTGGGCCAGGGCTAGTTCGCAGTTTCTGGGCACACAGAAGCAATCTGGGGCTCAGGTGAGCTGAGGCTGGTGGGTGGGCCTACAGAGGCAGCTAGGGTACCCTTTTAGTGAGTCCTGGGGTGTGTGTTTTCTATGTTGGATGGGCCACAGGAAATGCACCTCTAGGGCTCATGTGAGCCAAGGTTGGTGGACAGGTGCAAGGAAAGAGTCAGGGTACCACTGCTGGAGCTGCTTGCTGGTGCAGTAGTCCCCTTCTACAGGAACTCCTACACTTCTGTATATCAGGGCAGCTCCAGGGCATTGTGTGGGACAAAGGTTGGGTAGCAGGCTCACTAGACAGCCAGCCCTGAAGGATCCCTGGTGTGTGGAGGCATGGCACCGAGGAGAGGGTGCAGAAAGCAGTAACTGAGGCTGGGGCACAGGTCCCAACTCTCCGGGGCTCGCAGCTACGTTGCTGCTTCCCAAGTCCAGAGCTGGAGGAAGCACATAATGCCAAATACCCGAGAAGCTATGCCCTGCAGATAGATACCTAACATTGGAAAATCCAGATCATCCTTGGTGGAAGTTCATGTCATTGAGCAGATGGATCACTCCAGTCCCTGCTGCCATGTCTCTTTGTTCGTGAGCTCACTGAGAGTTGGTGAAAGAGGCTGAGAGAGACACACAGGGCAGGTCATCTTGTCCACCTGCTTCTGCAGTGGCTGTCATTGTGGGCACTCGCGTAGGACCCAGCCGTCCTTGCACTCCGTGCCCATTCTCAGACCCTTCTCTAGATCTCTTTGTCACCGATTATCCCTCCTTGTTCTTTCCAGATTCCTGACCATCCAGCCAAACATTAACGACTGACAGTGAGTCGGTGTGGATTTGCCTCTCTGGCCATTACTCCTTCCTGACCAGGGGTACAACCACGCATACTAATTGAATGTCTGCTCACTGGTTGGATTTCACCTCCTCATCGGAGCCTTCAGGACCATCTCTGAGTGCAGTATCTTGCTGCAGCCATTCACTGCTGACTAGTGCCAGGATATCATTTACCACTATCTGTACACAGACTTAAATTTTTCTTCCTTCGTTACTGGTCATAAGGAACTCACCAAGAGGCCATAGGTGTAGTTTGTTTGTTTGTTTTAATTAGTTTATTTATTTATTTATTTTTGGCTGCATTGGGTCTTTATTGCTGCGCACAAGCTTTTCTGTAGTTGCGGCGGGCGGGGGCTACTCTTCGTTGCTGTGCGCGGGCTTCTCATTGTGGTGGCTTCTCTTGTTGCGGAGCTTGGGCTCTAGGCGCATGGGCTTCAGTAGTTGTGGCACTTGGGCTCAGTAGTTGTGCCTCGTGGGCTCTAGAGCGCCGGCTCAGTAGTTGCGGCGCACGGGCTTAGTTGCTCTGCGGCATGTGGGATCTTCCCGGACCAGGGCTCGAGCCCATGTCTCCTGCACTGGCAGGCGGATTCTTAACCACTGTGCCACCAGGGAAGCCCTAGGTGTAGTTTTTAAAGAAGTGGCAGTGTAGCAACTTGATTGTGCAATATACATGTGATTTCAGGATCTTCTTGCGTAAGTTATCCTGATGGGTAGCTCAGGTACCTCTCATGTCAGGCAGGCAGCCTTTTCCTATCTGCTGCCGTCACTTTGAAAACCGTTGGGTGTGACGGATGATAAGCCCCAGAAGACGGAAGGGTCTTCTTCTGCTCGTTCATTCCGTGGACACGGCCTGTCCTACGAGTGGTATTATGGGAGGTGTTAGTGGAAGGGGTGTGACTGGGACAGAGTCTCTGGTCTCAAGGAGTGTGCTGTCAGTTCACTGGGGGAGAGAGAGACAGGCACACCTAGTGAGAAAGCTGTGGGAGCAGAAAGAGGATTGTACTAATTGCTAAGACTGGGAGAGAATGGGAGTCAAATGAGTCAGGTTTTAAAGAGAAGATGATGCATGAATTATATTGAAAGATGAGAGCCATTTTCCAGGTGGGTCCTGAGAGGAGGAAGCCCTCCCTGACCCTCCCAGGAAGTAGACCAGCAGAGGCAGTTAATCACAGTGTTGTGAATTCAGGTCCTGTATTCAGACTGCCTGGATTTGAATCCTAGCTCTGTGATGTTAGGTGCGGTTACTTAATGGTTCTGTTCCTGAGCTTTAAGGACTTTAGAGTGAGGTAATAGTGCCTACCTTTGGAGTCTTTGTAACAGTTAGGGGAGGAAGTAGCTGAGCGCGTTTAGCACAGTGCCCGGCACTTAGCTCTTAGCTGTGTGGACTGATGAGTCATCTCCTCTTCTTCTGGCTTTCATTATCCTGAAACAGTTCATTCCCGTGCCATTTTCCCAAGGGCCAGAGGATAGGTTGGTCTTTGGAGCCATCCCCAGCACCTTGTGCTTCTTCAGTAAATACTGCCTGTACTGCACAGAAGAAGTAGGAGTGTAGGAGAAAGGGATTATTTTCTAACCATGAGGTTTATTTTTGTCAGTATATTTCTGGTGATGTGTTTTGTGTGCATTTACCTTTCCTTGCATTCACCGTAGACCATCAGGTGAGAATAGACACTGGATGATTGCTTGGCAGCCCGTTTTGCACCATTATGATTGCTCTTCAACGGGACGTGGCCCAGACCTGTCAGGCACGGGTTTCAGTGGGTAGTGCTCAGTCCTAGGGCCCCAGCCTCTTAACCACGTGCTTCCAGAGGAGCCAGCCTCTCTGAGGGGGTGCTTCCAGGGCTCCCAGCTCATGGTCATCCAGTTTCTTTTCACTTAGAGAAATGTAAACCCAGTGAATATTTTAAAAAGTTAATTGTATCTTAATTCCCAAAACAGAGTAATTAAAAATATATGTATCTTGAGAGAATGTGAATATAGATGCCTAGATGGAATGTTTTTGAGCTCTCTGGTTCACAATGATTTTTTTTTTTTAATTGGCCACACCGTGCGGCTTGTGGCATCTCAGTTCCCTGACCAGGTATTGAACCCAGGCCCTCAGCAGTGACAGCCATCTCCATCCTGGAGCTGAAGTGACAGGGAGTTCCCTGGTTCACAGTGATTTTTCAAAATTCAGTCTGACAGTCTTTGGCCAGATGACAGTGACCTCCCCCTCGAGGATCAGACCTCTGTGCTCCTGTGTGACGCTAGCTAACGCGTGGTGTTCCTTCACTATGTGCCAGGTAGGGGCTCTGAGCACCTAACCTGTATTCACTCACTCACTCCTCATGGCAGGCCTGTGAGGCAGGTATTTGAAGATGAGGAAGCTGAGACAAAAGGTTAAGTAACACCCATGTTGACGTGCTAGTAAGTGAAACTGGGCAGTCTGGCCTGAGAGCGGGCATTCTTTTTTTTTTTTAATAAATTTATTTATTTTATCTATTTTTATTTTTGGCTGCGTTGGGCCTTCATTGCTGTGCGCAGGCTTTCTCTAGTTGCGGCGAGCGGGGGCTACTCTTCGTTGTGGTGTGCAGACTTCTCATTGCAGTGGCTTTTCTTGTTGCAGAGCACGGGCTCTAGGTGCACGGGCTCAGCAGTTTTGGCCTGCAGGCTCTAGAGCACAGGCTCAGTAGTTGTGGCGCACGGGCTTAGTTGCTCCGCAGCATGTGGGATCTTCCTGGACCAGGGCTCAAACCCGTGTCCCTTGCATTGGCAGGCGAATTCTTAACCACTGCGACACCAGGGAAGTCCCACTGGAAGCTTTTTGTAAGTTTTTTTTTTTTTTTCTTTTGGCCATGCCTTGTGGCTTGTGGGATCTTAGTTCCCCGACCAGGGATTGAACCCGTGCCCTTGGCAGTGGGAGCGTGGAGTCCTAACCAGTGGACCACCAGGGAACTCCCTACTTGAAGCTTTTGACTTGGACATGTGTGGTAGTGGTGTGGTGCTGGTTCCTTATTCTGAGTACGGCCGAGTCTTAGGTGTGTATGGGGACCCTGAGTCTTGGGGTACAGCCCACTCAGCTCTCCTGCCCTTCCTTGGTGGTAGTTGTGGGCTCACTGTGTAATCTTGCCCTTTCTCCAGGAGTAGCTCCCCCAGTCCCCTTTTTCCTTTCCCAGCTTGCAGTGAGTGTTCACCAGTGCCTTTCCCTGTATGGTCTGTACAGGGAAGGGCTTTTCCTTTGTCGGTTTAGTGGATATGGAGAAGGATTGGGGTGGAATTTCTTGCCCTTCACACGTGGCTGCTGCTCCCCTCCCCAGTTCTGCACCACCCTCGATGCTTCTTAGGGCTCTTGCAAATCTTTCCAGCGACCACCTGGTGGGTTTCATAGGGAGGTTGCAGAAGGGTACAGACTCCCCCAACTTCTGTGACCCCAGACATTGTCCTGCCAGCCTGCACTCAGCCTTCACCAATATGTCATCTGTTCTCAACGAATTCTTCTTACCAGTGTGTGGTTGCATCTGCCTCGGGTGAGTGTGTGTTCTCTTTTCTTGCAGGCACTTAGATTTTGGGCAGTTTGCTCTGTGACATTAGTTTCCTGATATGTTCCCAAAAAAGTCATGGATTTGAAGTTAGGCTGGTTGGTTTTTATTGTACAGGTGGGAGCAGTGCTCCTCCCGGCCGTCTCCATCCTGGAGCTGAAGCCAGAAGGAACCATGTCTTGAGAAACAGATGTTTTTAAGTTTGATGAAGTCCAGTTTATCAAGTATGGTTAGTGCTTTAGGGGTCCCCCCAAATTTCTCTACCCCAAGGTTGAAATCTTGTCTAATTTAAGTAGAAAAAATTTTTGTCTACTCTCAGATTAGGAAGATTTTATTCTTTGTTTTCTTATTGAAGTTTTATAATTTTAGCTTTCACGTACAAGTCTATTATCCATTTCAAGTTAGTTGTTACGTATGGTGTGTGCGGTAAGGTTGGAGGTGTCCCCCCCAGATGGATATCCGGTTGTGTATCAGTTATTGGGAAGCCTCTCCTTTCCCCATGGGATTACCTTGTTCCTTTGTCAAATATTTATTTCTCTTTTTTCAAAACATTTTTATTGTTAAATATCACAAAAGTGCATACAAGAATTTACAGCTCTGCAGATCATTTTAATTTGATCCCTGGTATAAGCACCATTCAGATAAAGAAATAGAACGTTTTGGGGACTCCAAAAGCCCACGAAGGCTACATCCTGATTATAGTTCCCTTTCTTTCCTTGCACAGGTAGCCACTAAACATACATTCCTAAGCACTATAGGAATTTTTTGTCTTTGTTTTTGAACTTTATATAAATGGAAGCTTAACTACATGTAGTCTTTGGTGTATAGCTCCTTTTACTCAGTATTTTTAAGATTTGTTTTGAACAGATCTTTGTTTTGAACAGATCTACAGTTTGTCCATTTTAATTGCTGAATAGTATTTCACTGTATGAATAGACCACAATTTATCTGGGTTATTTCCAGTTTGGAGCTCGCATGAATAATCCTGTACATGTATTTTGGCTCATGTAAGACTTCATATCAGGAAGGATATATGTTTAGAAGAGAGATTACTGGGTCATAATATATGTGTGTTTTCAAAGTCTTAATATAATGCTTATTTCCTAGCATGGTTATACATATTTCCACTCCACCAGCAGTGTGTAAGTTCCCGTTGTTTCATATTTTTGACTAAATATGGTTTTGTCACAGTTTCTCATTTTAGCCACTGTGCTTGGTTTATGGTGGTGTTTCACTGTAAATTTTACATTTCCATATGTTTAAACAAGGTTTTTGGTTTTTTAAATAAATTTATTTATTTATTTATTTTTGGCTGCGTTGGGTCTTTGTCGTTGAGCGAGGGCTTTCTCTAGTTGTGGCGAGTGGGGGCTACTCTTTGCTGTGGTGCGCGGGCTTCTCATCACGGTGGCTTCTCTTGTTGCGGAGCACAGTCTCTAGGTGCGCAGGCTTCAGTAGTTGTAGCTCTCAGGCTCAGTAGTTGTGGCTCACGGGCTCTAGAGCGCAGGCTCAGTAGTTGTGGCACACGGGCTTAGTTGCTCCATGGCATGTGGGATCTTCCCGGACCAGGGCTTGAACCCGTGTCCCCTGCACTGGCAGGCGGATTCTTAACCACTGAGCCACCAGGGAAGCCCTACCTTTTCATATGTTAATTGACTATGTGGGTTTCCTTTTTTGTGATGTTTGGGTCTTTTGCCTATTTTTTTCTATTGGGTTGTATATATTTTTCTTGCTTTTTCACTTTTTTTTTAAATTTATTTTTTAAATTTATTAAATTTATTTTTGGCTGTGTTGGGTCTTCGTTGCTGCGCACAGGCTTTCTATAGTGGTGGCGAGTGGGGGCTACTCTTTGTTGCGGTGCGTGGGCTTCTCGTTGTGGTGGCTTCTCTTGTTGTGGAGCACAGGCTCTAGGTGCGCGGGCTTCAGTAGTTGTGGCTCGTGGGCTCTAGAGTGCAGGTTCAGTAGTTGTGTGACACAGGGGCTTAGTTGCTCTGTGGCATGTGGGATCTTCCTGGACCAGGGATCGAACCTGTGTCCCCTGTGTTGGCAGGCGGATTCTTAACCACTGCGCCACCAGGGAAGTCCTTCACTTTCTTAATGTTGTCTTTTGAATAGAAGTTTTAATTTTAAGGAGTTGAATCTGTTGATCTTTTCCTTTATGTTTTAGTGCTTTTGATATCTTGCTTAAAAATGTTTTTCTTCACCTGAGATCATGAGGATACCAGTATTATCTTTCACATTTAGATCTATAATTCTGAAATTGTGTTTTGTGTATTGTGTGAGATAGGGGTTCGATTTAATTTTTTCCCCCATTTAGATATCTAGTTGTCCCAGCATCATGATTTAAAAAGACTGTTTCCAGTGCTGTGGAATGCCATCTCTGTTATAGTTTTAGAGTCCATATGTACCTTGGTTCTGTATTGTTCCTTCCTCTGTCTGTCCTTGGGCCAGCACCACACTCTCTCAGTTACTACAGCTTCTTGGTAAGTCTCAGTAGTCCTCCTTACACTTCTAGAGTGCTGGCTTACTCTTGGCCCTTTGTATTTCCATATAAATTTTAGATTCTTTCTCAATTACCACATGAGAATTTGTTTGGATTTAGATTCAGATTGCATTGCATATGTAGATCATTTTGAGGAATGTTGACTTTGTCACCTTGAGTTTTTTTAATCTGTGTATTTTTCTCCATTTATTTGGGACATCTTTTCTCAATAAAGGTTTATAGTCTTCTCTGTATGTATGGTTTCTCTCTTGCTTTAGATTTATCCTTTGGTGCTTGATAACTTTTTAAATGATTTAACTTAGAAATAATTTCAGATTTATAGAAAAGTACAAAAATAGTACAAAACTTTTAAAACTATTATATACTTTTTAAACTTTTATATGCCCTTGACCCCATTTCCCCAGTTTTTTGACATTTTATCACATTTGCTTTATCATTCTGTCTCTGTTTCTTTCTCTCCTCTCTCCCCCTTCTTTTCTTTCTCTCCTTCCTCCCCCACATATATCTTTTAGTTTTTTTCTGAACTACTTGAAGAAAAATGGCAAACATAATGCCTATTACCCCTCAGTATGTATCCCCTAAAAACAAGGACACTCTTTTCCGTATATATTGTATACCTATCAAAATCAGAAAACTAGCTTTATTACAGTATTAGCATCTCACCCAAAGTTTCTATTCAGATTTCGCCATTTGTCCAAAATATGTTCTTAAAAGCAAAAACAAACAAAAGACCTTTGCTTCTCCCCTTTCCTTTATAGTCCAGAATAAGTTCCAAGATCACTCGTTGCATTTAGTTTAGTTGCCATATTTTTTAGTCTCCTTTGAATCTGGAAGAGTTTTTCTGTCTTTTCTTGTCCTTTATGACCTTGACATTTTTTATGAGAACAGGCCACACACTTTGTAAATGACCCTCAATTTGGGTATATCTGATGTTTCCTCATGATTGGACTGAAATTTTGCATTTTGATGGGAATTCCACACAAGTCATGCTGTATTCTTTGCAGCACATCATCTTAGGAGTTTGTGACATTGATTTGTTCCATTACAGGTGGTGGTAAATAACTCTTATCACGTGGTTAAGGTGGTGTCTGACCAGTTTTTTCACTGTAAAGTTAATTAGTAATATTTTGTACTTACTAATAATAAGTAATTAATATGTCTTTTGTAGAGAAATACTTTATCATAAATATCCTGTTTCTCATCAAACTTTCTCCCTCTAATTTAGCATCCATTGATAATTCTTGGTTGAATCCATTAGTTCAGTGGTAGCCAAATGGTGATCTTCTAATTCCATCATTCCTTCTACGTTTATTGACATTCTGTAGTGAGCGAGAACTTTCCTTTCTTCCTTGTTATTTGTATATCCCCTGTATAAGTATGGACTTATGGCTTCCTGTTTGGTTTTCTTTTTTTTTTTTTTTTTTTTTGGTGTGGTTTCTTGTTTTATGCAGTGTATATCAGATTTAGTCAGTGGGAGCCCCTTCAGGCTGGCTGCCGAATCATTTTGACATGTCTTCATCATTCTTTGAATATTTCCTTACTTTATGGTACCAGATGTTCCATTCTCATCTTGAGTTTTCTCTTCCACAGTCCTGAAATAGCCATCCAATCAAGGAGCCCCGGTTCCTTTTTAACGGACAGTAGTACTTACAAGTAAAAATTTGGGTGCTAAATGTTGTCACAGGTATAAGAGCTAGGAAGTAGGTGTGTGTGTGTGTGTGTGTGTGTGTGTGTGTGTACACCCACACTCTGCATCAGGTTTTTTAATCTATTGAAACCAGGAGTTCACACTGAATCTTTTCAATTCCAGTCCAATATTTGGAGTTTATTAGCCTCCCTCCTTTCTGTATTTGTACCTCTCTTCTCTTAACAGTGAAAACCTGGCTACATTGTCTTCAACATGTTTACTTATTTACTCAGTCCTGCTGTGTGTGCCAGTCTCCAGCTGCCAGCCACATTCCCAGCCCTGGTGCACCTCAGACAGGTGCATCCTACCCAGGACTGTCCTTCCCCTTCAGCACCACTCATTCACACCAACTACCATGGCCAAAGCTTCCAAGGGGGCGAGGGCAGTGCTTGAGTTTTCTCTTTTAGATGTTATAATTAAGTGGTATCTGAAATTTTTAAAAAGTCAGCCTTTGAAAACTATTAATTCTCCTTATTTATCTTTACATCCTTTTGGATTTTCTGTGTGTACAATAGTATCATCTACAAATAATGGCACTTCTTTTCCCCCTTTCTAATCATTAGTCCTTTTATTTTTTTTCTTACCTTACTATACTGCCTGGGATCTCTGTTATAATGCTGAATAGAAATGACGATCATAGGTACCGTCATCTTATGCCTGATCTCAAGGGGAAAACTTGCATTGTTTCCTCTTTAACTGTGTTTAGTGTTAATAGGGTTTTTTTTTTAAGACAGCCTTTATCAGTTTAAGAAAGTTACCTTATATTCCTGATATCCTACGAATGCTTTTTATTAATGAACGGATGTTCGATATTATCAGAAGCCTTTTTTGCATCTGTTTTAATTACATGATACTTGTCTTTTATTCTGTAATATGACAGAGTAATTAGAAAATCAGCTCAATGTTAAACTAACTTTGCATTCTTGGGTAAACCCATTTGGTAATAGTAATATCCTTTACTGCATATTACTAGATTTGGTTTGCTCATACATTCCTTTAGAATTTTTCATCTATTTTCATGAGTGAGAGTAAGCTGGGATTTTCCTTTCTCTTTGTCAGATTCTGGTATACAGATTATGGTTAATTTTTAGTGTGTACTCTTTTCTATCATCTGCAATAGTTTGTCTAAAATTAGATTTCTTTCTTACTCAATTTTTGGTGTAAGCCATCTAGGCTTGGAGTTACATATGTTTGAGTTTATTTAGTAATTATAGTACCGCTCTAGTTTCTGTTTATCTATTTTGGAAAGTTATATTTTCTAGGAATTCTTTGAGCACTTCATCAAACTCTCACCTAAAGTTTTACCTAAAGATGCTGGTAATATCCTTATTATTATTTTAAGTGATCGTTGTTTGGTCTGTAATGATGTCTTTTTCTTCTTTTTTTTAAAAATAAATTTATTTATTTATTTATTTTTGGCTGTGTTGGGTCTTCGTTTCTGTGTGAGGGCTTTCTCCAGTTGCGGCGAGCGGGGGCCACTTTTCATCGTGGTGCGCGGGCCTCTCGCTGCCGCAGCCTCTCCCATTGTGGAGCACAGGCTCCAGACGCGCAGGCTCAGTAGTTGTGGCTCACGGGCCCAGCCGCTCTGCGGCATGTGGGATCTTCCCACACCAGGGCTCGAACCCATGTCCCCGGCATTGGCAGGCAGATTCTCAACCACTGCGCCACTAGGGAAGCCCCTCTTTTTCATTTTTGACTTCGGTGTTTTGTACTTTCTCCCTTAATGATTCTTACCAGTATTTGTCCATTTTATTGGTCTTTTCAAAGGAGCAGCTTTTGGCTTTGTTGATCTTCTCTAATGTATGTGTGTTTGACTTTGGTGCCCGCTTAGGCTCAGCCTCCTTCACCTGGTTGGGGTGTCCGTGTCCCAGCTAAGGTGAGCCTTAGGGTTCACAGCTGCATTCTCTCTGGGAAGGTGACCTTCATCCAATAAGCTGCCTCGCCCAGGAAGTGACCCCAGCACACCCTCCAGTGGTCTGGAGCCAGCTTGCCTGGGTTTGAATCCTTGCTCTGATACTTACGAGCTTGAACAAGTCTCACAAATTCCATGCCTTAGTTTCCTCCTCAGTGAAATGAGGATGGTAATTACACTAACAGTGTGGGGCTGTTGGGGTGATTGGAAGCTGCTGTACCTATTTAGGAAATTGGCCCGTTGCCTCTGTGTTGCAGATATTTTGTCTAAGTTTGGTATTTACGAAAAAAACTTTGTGTTTTACAGAAGTTTTACGGTTCTGTGTTAAAAAGACTTTGGAGTTTAAAACAGACATGGTGTATAGAGCTATTGTCGGCTGTAGTCAACTTCTGATTTTCTAGCTGTTCTTCTTCCTGTTTATAAATTAATTATTCCTTGTGGCTTCCTTTCCTTCTGTGCCCAGTGTTGGATATTTTATTCTTTATGAGCACTCATAGAAGATGGGAAAAGAGAGGAGTAGTGACACTCCAGCCCAGTACTGCCCGATAGAAATGGAATGTAAGCCACATATGTAATTGGAAATTTTTCAGTAACCATATTATAAAAGTAAAAAGAAACGGGTATAATCAATTTTATTAGTATCTATTACTTGTGGCCCAAGTAGCCACAAGATTATTTCAACATGGAATCAGTATAAAAATGATTACTAGAGAATTTACTTCCTTTCTTCATGCTAAGTCTGTGAAATCTGGCGTGCATTTTATACTTTGGCACGTCTCAGTTTGAACTTGTCACATTTCAAGTGCTCCGTAGCCAGCTGTGGCCGGTGGCTACTAAGTTGGGTGTGCACCTCTAGTCTTGTGTTAGTTTGGTGATTATCTTAAAGCTATCTAATATTTCTTTTGACTTTGCTCTTGAAAATTTTTTTGAGGTATAATGACACAACATTGTGTTAGTTTCATGTGTACAACGTAATGACTGGATATTTGTGTATGTTGTAAAGTGATCACCACAATAAGTCTAGTTAACATCCATCATCACACATAGTTACAGAATTTTTTTCCTGTGATGAGCACTTCTCATATGTACTGTAGTAACTTTCGAATATGCGAGTATTATTAACTAGTTGCTGTGCTGTACGTTACATCCCCATGACTTGCTTATTTTACAACTGGAAGTTTGTACTCCCTTCACTCATTTTGTCCATCCTCTAACCCCCCCCCCCCACCTCTGGCAACCACCAATATGTTCTCTGTATGAATGAGCTCGATTTTGTTTGTTTGTTTTAGATTCCACATACGAATGAGATCATACACTATTGGTCCTTCTCTGTCTGATGTAATCTTCATTTAGCATAATGCCCTCAGGGTCCATCCCATCCATGTTGTCTATAATGGCAAGGTTTCATTCTTTTTTATGGCTGAATTATATTTCATTGTGTTTGTGGATACAGATATATATGTATATACACATCTTTTTTATTCATCTATTGGTGGACACTTAGGTTGTTCCATAACTTTCTTGGCTATTGTAAATAATAACGCAGTGAACATGGGGATGCGTATATCTTTTTGAGTCAGCATTTTCGTTTTCTTCAGATGAATACCCAGAAATGGGATTGCTGGATCATATGGTAGCTCTATTTTTAGTTTTTTGAGGACCTTCCATACTGTTTTCCATAGTGGCGGCACCAGTTTACGTTCCCACCAACGGTGCAGGAAGGCTCCCCTTTCTCCGCAGCCTCGCCAGCACTGGCTATTTCTTGTCTTTTGATGATGAGCATTCTCACGGGTGTGAGATGGTAACTCTGCTCTTTTGGAAATAAGCTGTTACTAGTAACTGAGGTGAGATCGTTAGGGTTAAAAGCAGATTGCAAAAGTTCTTTGGAGTATATTTTTGTTGAACTTTTTATTGTTTTATATATAATAGTGAGCACTGTATGTCGTAGGTACAATTTTATATATAACCTCGTGTATCTAATACTTAATGCCAGAAGAAATGCTTAAGCATATAGTTAAAGGAAATACAGTCTGTGTTTTTCAATCAAAATATGAGATTATAGTTGGGAAAATACTGAAAATGAAATACAGTACATTTCTAGAAGTTCTGATATACTAGCTTTTCACTCTACGTGCAAAAATGTCTGTGCCTCAGACCTCAGGTAAGGGTGTGGTGACCCTTCTTGCCTGTGGGAAGGTTGGTTTCCCATTCCTCACTTGATGGCCCTTACCGGTTGTCACCGCTTGTCAATCCGTGGAGTTTGTTCCCTGAGCCTAGGAGCCACAGGGGCAGGTGGCCTGCGTGCCCTGTCGGCAGTGGGGGACGTCGTTCTCTGTGGGCTTGGGGTCCACGTGGGGGACTCAGGGCTGAGATCAGGGCCTACCGGGGGCGGGCGCGATGCTGTCCGCGCCATGCTGTCCTCTGGAGACCTGCCCCGGCCCCTGTCCACCGTCCCCTCTGGTGCCGCAGTGCCGCTCCTCCTCACGGGAGGTGAGGTGGTGTCTTGATCCTGACTGAACGGAGGAGGTGGCCGCCTCCTGGCAGGAGGGCGTCGAGCTCGAGGACTCCTCGTGTCACCAGCTGGCTAGCCCTTTCAGCTTCTAGAACTCCCCTTTTGAGGAAAGTTTGCTTTTTGTCTGATGCTCATTGAGATGTAGCTGGGACTTGAAGCGGGCGTTCTGTGGGCCCCCCTCCTGCACCTCCCGATCCACGGCACCATTTGTAGACCCCCGAGGACTTGAGGGAAAGGCTTCTCTTCTCTCTTCTCCCTTGAAAGTTACCAGGGAGGGAAGGGAAATGAGGCGCAAACTCTGAAGAGAGAGCGAGGAGCTGGGCTGGGACTGACCCTGCAGTTAGGAATCCTGTCCGGATAAGCGCATCTGCCGTCTCTGCTTAGGGGCACAGCCTCCTGGGTTGGAGTGGGTTCTCAGAAAAACCAAGAGGGTGTGACAGCTGGGAGGCCAGTCGAAGAAAGAATATCAGATAGGAGGAGGTGAGCTCGTGTGTCTTACATTGATGGAGTCCAGTGTGATGCTGGAAGATTGGTGGGGAGCAAGAGCTCTACTGGAAGGAGACGGTTGGAGAGTGAGCGTGGGCCCACACCTTTCAGCATGGGCGCACCTGGCCACGTGGGGCCGTCGAGCACTTGACGTGGGCTTTAAGTGCAAATATACCCCACATACTGAAGACCTAGCATGAAGAAAGAAAATAAAATATCTCACTTTATGTTGGTTACCTTCGATGTGATAATGTTGTGCGTATATTGAGTTAAATAAAATCTTACTAGAATTCACCTGTGTTTTTTGGGGGGCGTGTTTAATAGAGTGTTTTTTTTTTTTTTAGAGCAGTTTCAGGTTCACAGAAAAATTGAGCAGGAAGTACAGAGAGTTCCCATATATCCTCACACATGCACAGCCTCTCAGTGTCAGTGTCCCCACCGTGGTTTGTCACAGTCAGTGAACCTACACCGGCACGTCATCGTCACCCAAAGTCCAGATTTTCCATGTGTCCGTCTTTATAGTATCACACAGAGTTGTTTCACTACCCTAAAAATCCTCTGTGTTCTGCCTGTGCACCCTCTCTCCCCTGCAGTCCCTGCCGACCACTTATCTTTTCACAGTCTCCATAGTTTTGACTTTTCGAAAATGTCATATAGTTGGAATCATATAGTCTGTAGCCTTTTCATATTGGCTTCTTAGTGATATGCATTGAAGGTTCCTCCATGTCTTTTCATGGCTTGGTAGCTCATTTCTCTTTAGCGCTGAGTACTATTCCACTATGTGGAGGTACCACAGTTTATGTATCCATTCACCTTCTGAAGGACACCTTGGTTGCTTGCAAGTTCTGGTAACTATGAGTAAAACTGTTATAAACATCTGTGTGTAGGTGTTTTTTTGTTTGTTTGTTTTGTTTTTTTAATAATCACACAGCTGAGCACTAGTGATTTGGTCTCCATGGGAACAGAAGGTACTATCACACCACTGTTCTTTTTTTTTTTTAATTTATTTATTTATTTATTTATTTATTTTTGGCTGTGTTGGGTCTTCGTTTCTGTGCAAGGGCTTTCTCTAGTTGCGGCGAGTGGGGGCCACTCTTCATCGCGGTGCGCGGGCCTCTCACTGTCGCGGCCTCTCCCGTTGCGGAGCACAGGCTCCAGACGCGGAGGCTCAGTAGTTGTGGCTCACGGGCCTAGTCGCTCCGCGGCATGTGGGATCTTCCCAGACCAGGGCTCGAACCCGTGTCCCCTGCATTGGCAGGCACACTCTCAACCACTGCGCCACCAGGGAAGCCCCCATGTGTGTAGGTTTTTGTGTGGATGCAGGTTTTCATTTCATTTGGGTAAATTCTGAGGAGCACAATTGCAGGGTTGTATGGTGAGAGTTTGTTCAATTTTGTGAGAAGCCACCAACCTGTCTTCCACCGTGGCTGCAGCATTCTGCGTTCCCAGCGGCAGTGATGCGAGTTCCCGCTGCTCCGCATCCTCGCCAGCCAGCATCTGGTGGTGTCAGTGTCGTGGATTCTGGCCGTTCTGACAGGTGTGGAGTGTTATCATCTTGTTGCCTTTACCGGTGTTGTTGTTTTTAACTTATTACATGGCTTATGTTTGTGACTTGCATTATATTTCTCTTAGACAGAGCTGGGGTGGAGAGCTCTGAAGGAGTTTCCCTGAAAAGGAAGGAAAAGATAGGCAGTTAGTAGCTGGAGGTGGAAGTGAGGTTCAGAGGAGGGCGTTTTGTTTATCCTAATGGAAACGATGCAGGAAAGAAGGAAAAATCGGTGATTTAAAAAGGAGAGGGGACGATTAGTGGGGCAGAGTCCTCAGGCAGCTGGCAGGGTCTGGGGCCTGAGCAGGCTTCACCAAGGTGAGGGGGCACGTGTAGCGTAGGCATGCCTGAGGGCACCGGTGCAGGCAGACGGCTGGGAGCCTATGGAGACATACTGCCAAGTGGGTTTTCCAGAAAGGTTGTTGCACCTTCATGCCACCGTCAGCTGTATGGAGTATACCCATCTTCCTTCACTCTCTCTAGCACAAAGAGTCCTTGTAATCTTCAGTAAATGTTTTCAGAGTTTCCCCTTGTTCCGAAACTGCAGGAGACCAAATGTTTTGGCAGGCGCCTACTCACCTGGCCAGGATCCCCTGTTGAAGCAGACACACCCAGTCTGTATGGGGGCCCAGAGCCCAGTCCACCTACTCTTGCTGCCCACGTGTGCGCCCTGCCCGTGGTTCATGTGTAAGTCTCTGCTCCACCTTCCCCGAGCTGGATATCTGCATCTTTGCTCCCCATTCTCTCCAGCTCCTGCCCAAAGGCACCCCTCCCTGTTCCCTTAACACTCTTAATCCTCTGATGGCAGTTCCTGTGCCCCTCGCTCTAACTCATCTCCCAGCCTTGTGAATTTTTGGGACCATAACAGTTTTTTGAATTTATTTATTTATTTGGCTGCTCTGGGTCTTAGTTGTGGCACTTGGGATCTTTGTTGTAGCATGTGGGATCTTTAGTTGCGGCATGTGGGATCTAGTTCCCTGATTAGGTATTGAACCCGGGCCCCCTGTGTTGGGAGTGCAGAATCTTAACCACTGTGCCACCAGGGAAGTCCCTGGACCATAACAATTTTAGTAACAACCCTGGAGGCTGACTCAGCATTATCAATTCTGTATTACGGGAGTAGAGGGTCCTGCAAAAAGCAGGCACCATCTGTGGGCATCAGTACTTAAAGTCCCTGGCCAGCCTCTGGTTTGGTTGTCCTTGAGCCAACTGCCTCCCTGTGGCCAAGTGAGTGGTGGTGATTGTGGTGGGGAGGGGTGGATGAAGGGGACCGGCCCTGGCCTCTCTGCTCATGTCAGCAGGGCCATGTTGATGACTTGGGGTTCACCACATGTGAGTGGCTACCCTTGGAATTACTCCAGGTCACTCAGTTTTCAAACGTGGCTCACCCATTTAGGGACTGACCAGAAGCCTTCCCCAGTCTCTGTTCTATTAATGTGTTTTTTTTTCCCCTGCCTTCTGATGTATTGTTGTAAAGACTGTTAACATCCTATACAAAATGACTGGCTGCTGTGATTTTCAGGTACCTTCAGATTTATAAGGGGATGCAGACTGCAGTCTGAGAAGTTAGTAGTACTCTGATAATCAGTTTTTCATTTGACTGTAGTAGATTAGTTGTATTTCAAAGATTGGTGAAGAGAAATGTAAGAAATACATATTTCCAGAGCTGTAAGTCTTTTAACTGTCTGATTTGCTGCTATTAATAAATTCAAGTTATGTTTCTCTTTTGCCGTGTGGAACTTGAATGCAGAGACCTGAAGTATTTTGTAAATATTTGAATGGGTGAATTGCTGAGCCGTCAGATGAAGGAGCAGTGAGTGATACTAAACTTGTCCTGGCATCCTGAGGCTTGCTTAGACATTTATTTTCTTCCAGATAAGTAGCATCAAAACATAACCGTAGGGACTTCCCTGGTGGTCCAGTGGTTAAAACTCTGTGCTTCCAATGTAGGGGATGCAGGTCAGGGAACTAAGATCCCACATGCCCCGCAGCCAAAAAATAAAATAAAAATGATCCATTCTTTAAAAAAAAAATAATAATAACAGTAATTACATTGTTTACTAGACTTAAACATAACTACATTTGCAAAGGAAAGCCATGTTAATAACAGTTATTTGCATAAAATCATTTTCTATAAGCATGGTTACAGAACCACCCTATTTACTTCTGTAGACCCCCTGGTGGTTAATAGCTGGGCCAGTTCAGGAAGTTAACTTGCAGCAGTAAGAAAAAATGGTTGCAGTTTTCTCTAGGCTTTCTGTATTTTTTTTTTTAACATAAAAACTGAAATGAAAAATCCTAAAGAAAACTCATTTTCACATTAACTATAAGAAGGATGCTATAATAATGTAATAATATGGAATCAATAATTAATGTTTATTGAATTTTATTGAATTTAAAGGGAACAACTTTGAAATCTATAAATTGCTAAATATTTACTCTGTAAGATTGCATAAATTATAAATTACAAAGCATTAAATACTTAAGGTAATTTTGCACCTAACTCATGGTATGATTCTGTTAACAGTTTTTTTGTAACCAGTTAGAAGGGAACTTAAGTATTAATGTTAGTAATTATTTCCCAAGCAGTGCCACTTGCTCAAGGCATTTGCGTGTGCTTCGGGAAAGCTGAGTTCAGGAAAGCAACAGAAAGGATTGACCACACATGGAGTCATCCCTGGACTTCAGCACAGACAGCTAATAAAAGATTGTGTGTGAAATAAGGAAAGAAAAATTGTAGTTGAAATAGGGAAGACAAAATGTGAATTACTGACTTGGAGTAGTTTCAGTTCCTTCAGTGAGTATTTATTAGATGCCTTCTGTATTCTGGGTGCTTTATGGGACTTAGTGTCTAATGAGAAGATGGACATGTGAAAGTATGAGAAAACCTGTGTAAGTATAGAGGTTTAGAGGAGTTGGAGTGATTAGTAGCTATGTGGTGGCTTGTACTGGCTGAGGAGGGAGCATGTTGGAGGAGACTGGGATTCATAGAAAAAGAAGGATACCACAGTGGGGTTCGAAAGGTTGCCTAACAGTTGCCTGGTTAAAGGAGGGGGGATTGGTGTTTTGGGGTGGGAAATGGCATGTACTAAAGCCCCATAGTTGAATGGGGCAGGGGTGTATTGGGTTGGCCAAAAAATGCCTTTGGTTTTTAAGTAAAAACAAGAGACACATTTTTCATTTTCACCAAGAACTTTTTTGAACAACGTATTCACCCTTTTGTTCCACTACCTTCTGCCATTTTTCAGGCAACTTCATAATTCCATCTTCCCAAAACTTTTTATCATTTTGAGCAAAGAACTGTTCCAGGTACCTTTTACAGTCTTCCAGGGAATTGAAATTTTTTCCATTAAGAGAATTTTGTAGAGACCACAATAAATGGAAATCTGAAGGTGCAGTGTCTGGTGAATAAGGCGGATGAATCAGAACTTCCCAGCCAAGCTGTAACAGTTTTTGCCTGGTCATCAAAGGAACATACGGTCTTGCGTTACCCTGATGAAAGATTATGCGTTTTCTGTTGACTAATTCTGCATGCTTTTCATCGAGTGCTGTTCTCAGTTGGTCTAAGTGGGAGCAGTACTCCTTGGAATTAATCGTTTGGTTTTCCGGAAGGAGCTCATAATAGAGGACTCCCTTGCATTCCCACCATATACACAACATCACCGTCTTTGGATGAAGACCGGCCTTTGGTGTGGTTGGTGGTGATTCATTTCGCTTGCCCCACGATCTCTTCCGTTCCACATTATTGTACAGTATCCACTTTTCATCGCCTGTCACAATTTGTTTTAAAAATGGAACGTTTTCATTACGTTTAAGTAGAGAATCGCACGTGGAAATACTGTCAAGAAGGTTTTTTTCGCTTAACTTACGTGGAACCCAAACATCAAAGTGATGAACGTAACCAAGCTGGTGCAGATGATGTTCAGTGCTTGATTTGGATATTTCGAGTATGTCGGCTATCACCCGCGTGGTATAATGTTGACTGTTCTCAATTGATGTCTCGGTTTGATCGCCGTCAACGTCAACTGGTCTACCTGACGGTGGAACATCGTCCAGCGAGAAATCTCCAGCACGAAACTTCGCAAACCACTTCTGACACGTTTGATCAGTCACGGCACCTTCTCCATACACCGCACAAATGTTTTTTTGCGTTTCAGTTGGCGTTTATACCTTTCTTGAAATAATAAAGCGTAATATGCCAAAAATGTTGCCTTTTTCTTTCCTCTTCAGTATTAAAATAGCTACACAAAAATTCACCAGTTTTGATGAGTCTTTTTTTAAAATGCATGCTGATATGACACTTGTCACATAGAGTCTAACAACGTTTCGAATGAAGTTAAAGACAGCTAAGTGCTACTAGAGCCATCTTATGGAAGAACTGAAGGAACCTTTTGGCCCACCCAGTAGAATTGGAAGGAATTTCATCTGGGTAATGAGGCAGAGACTCGGTGATCATACTTGACCCTTTTCGGCGGTAGGAGCTGCTGGAGGGTTCAAAGCAGAGGAATGTTCTGGTCACATGTGCAGTGTGTAAGGTCACTCTGCAAGGGGCAAAGGATGTGTGGAAGGCAGACAGACCTGCAGGCTGGGGACCAGTCAGGAGGAGATAATCGTGTCGTGTTCTAGGCAGGAGATGATAATGCAATGAAAACAGACACATCTGTGTGTTGTGTACAGGAGAGTCCTGGCTTTAGCCCTCACTGGCTGTGTGATCTGAGATGTGCCATTATCACCTGTGAAGCTGTGGCTTTTTAGTGTCTTTAATGCCCCAAAATGACATGTTTTCTTTTTGTCTATAAGAAGTTTACCTGTAAGGTCTTTGAAGAGTAAGTCTGAGTTTTTCATGTTGAATTTGGAATTTCTTCTGGAAATTACTTTCAGAGCTAGAGTATAAGCTTAGTAAGAAAGTGAATACTTGTGATTTGGTACACACAAATGCTGGCCACAAATGATAGCTTTTACCTGAGAGTAGAAAATCAGTTTACTCAGAAAGGGTAAAATATTTTACATCGTAGGTGTAGGGACTCAGTTGTAGTGTATTTGCAAGTTTTTTCAGCAGTATGACCATTTTAGGAATATGTACATGCTCTTAGGGAAAAATTTCTTGGTTACCTTAGTCCCTTACTTTAATATATATACATTTTATATATTTGTATAAATATATTTTTTCTGTGTGTGTAGGATTTGGGGAAAGCGCTTGTTTGGTTATGTTCATTCTGGTACATTTTTTAAAATTGATATTTTGATCAGTGTAATTGGATTGGATTTATCCTCCTACCTTAACTAAATGAAGGACATAAACATCCCAGTTTTCCAACACTGGACAATAGACAGTGCAGGACTGTGATCCCTGAGTGAAGGTAAGCTAGGTGAGCCCTAGAACTGGCCAAACTTACTACCTGGAAAGAGTTTGCAGGCCATGGTTCGAGGAGGAAGGAGGAGTAGCCCAAACAGAGTTGAGGAGACCGAGTTGAGAATTTGGGGAGGCCAAAGTGAATCTGCAGGGCAGAATACCAGAGAAGAGAGAGAGCTGCAAAGAGAAAAATAGGGCTCTGGAGACACACGGGGTTCCCCTCAAATCTTCATGTGGGTACTGATGAGCACATGCATATGCGGAAACTCTGAGCACAGGAAAAGAACCCTGGAGGTGAGTAGTAGAACAATCCTTGGAGCTCATATAGGGCCCCAAATAGTGTTCCCAGCAGTCAGTGTGTGCTCCCAATGGTATTGCCTCAGTAGTGGGGAAGATTAAAGGTGCTCTGATTCTGCCTCCCAGAGCTTACAAGTGAGCCTTCAAAGAACCAGACTCTTCCCAAATAACCTAACCATGGCCCACAACAAAGCTCAGAAATATTTGAAGGAATAAAATAATACCTAGCACCTAACAGGGTAAAACTGTTTATCTAGTCAAAAATCACCAGGCAAAGAAAGAAGCAAGCAAATACAGTCCACAATGAGGAGCAAAATCAATTAATGGAAACAGACTCGGAAATGACACATATGATAGAATTACTAGATAAGGACAGTTGTTATTGCTATATTGCTATTGAATGTTCTCCACATTCAAGAAGATAGAGGAAAGCATTGAGTGTGTTAAGAAGAAACAGAGAGTATAAGAAAACCCAGATGAACATCTTGAGTTGCAAACTACAGTCTGTGATAAAAAATACATTATGTGAAGATTAGCAACAGATTAGACACTGTAGAAGAAAAGATTAGTGAATTTGAAGAGCTAGCAATAGAAACTACCCAAAAAGAACCATGAGGGAGGTGAAGATTGAAATTTTTTAAAAATTAAAAAGAACAGAGCATCAGTGAGTTGTGAAACAACTTCCAACAGCATACTATATGTATGTTGAAAGAAAGAAAGAAAGAGTGGGGATGAGGAATAAAAATTTATATATTTAAAGGAATAATGCTGAAAAATGTTCAAGTTTGATGAAAACTCTAAGCCACAAATCCAAGAAGTTCAAAAAGACTCAAGCTCAAGAAACATGAAGAAAACTGCACCCAGTCACATCATAATTTTATAATGCTGAAAATAGTGATTAAAAGAAAACTTCAACGTTAAGACTAATAGCAGACTTCTCATGGGAAATAGTACAAGCCAGAGGATAGAAGGAGGACAGCTTTAACATAGTAAAAGGAAGAAGAACATAACCTAGAATTCTAAACCAGCAAAAATGTTTCAAAAATGAAAATGAAAAAGAAAATGAGATCAAGACTTTTCATACATAAATAGCTGAAAGAATTCATGACCCAGGGGATCTTCATCACAGGAAATGTTAAAGGAAGTCCTCAGGCAGGAGAAAAATGACACCAGATGGAAATCTGAATCTTTACAAACAAATGAAGAGCACTAGAAATTGTAAATATACGGGTAAATTTTTTTTTAATTACTTTAAAGTATAATCTTCTGTCTGGAGCAAAAATAACAATGAGTTATGGGGCTTTTAGGTAGAGGTAAAAGGTATGACAACAATAGCATAAAGAAGACCAGGAGATGGGAAACATAAGGTGGTTATACGTTTTGTGATAAAGTTTTATTTGATCGCTGATTGTGACAAGGTAAAATGTATACTGTACACACTAAAGCAGCCAATTCAAAAAGAAAAGAGGTATAGCTCACAAGCCAACAAAAGAGATAAAATAGGATCACAAAAAATTATTCAAATTTTTAAGGCTAAAAAAGAAGAAAAAGGAAACAAAAAAAGAATCAATAGGAAAATGGAGAATAAGATGGTAGATTTAAAAAACCCAATCATATCAGTAATTGTATTTAATGTAAATGGTCTAAATATCCCAGTTTTAAAAGATTGTGAGATTGGAACAAAAAGACACAACTGTATGCTTTCTGCAGGTAACTTGCTTTAAATATAAAGACTCAGGTAAGCTAAAAGTTAAGTCATAGATAGACTTCCCTGGCGGTCCAGTGGTTAAGACTCCGAGCTTCCATTGCAGGGGTCACGGGTTTGATCCCTGGTCTGGGAACTAAGATCCCGCATGCCCTGTGGTGCAGCCAAAAAAAAAAAAAAGGTTATAAAGATATGCATTGCTTGTGTGAAAAGAAAGCTGGAGTGGCTGTACTAGTGTCAGACAAATCAATACAGGAGCAAAGAATAAAGAATGTTACCGGGGTAAAAACAGTCACGTCATACTGATACAGGGGTCAGTTCATCAAGAGGACATAACAGTGCTGAACATTTTTGCACCTAATAACGAAGCTGCACGATATATGGAGGAAAAACTGATAGAACTTCAAGGAAAAATAGACAAATCGTAATTGTGTTTGGAGATTTTAATATCTCTCTCAATAACTGATAGAAAAGGTAAATAGAAAATCAGTGAAGTTATAGAAGATTTGAATGACACCATTGGCCAACGTGACCAAACAGACATTTATAGTACATTGTACCCAACAAGAGCAGCATGCATACACATTCTTTTAAGTAAACATTGAACATTTACTAAAATAGACCATATTCTGGGCCATAAAAAAGTATTGATAAATTTGGTATAATTAAAATAGTACAAAATATCTGCTCTGCAGTGGAATTATATTTTAAAAAATCAGTAACAAAGATATTTAGAAAACTACAAATATTTGGAAACTAAACCACACTTTAAACAACCCATGAGTCAAAGAAGAAATCAAGAGGGAAATTAGAAAGTATTTTGAACTGAATGAGAATGAGAACACAACACATCAGAACTTGTAAAATGCTGCCAAAGCAGTGCTTACTAGGGAAATTTACAGCATTAACCACCTTTTTATGCAAGAGAAAGGGCTTGATGACCTATGCTTCCACCTTAAGAAAATAGAAGATGAAGGAGCCACTTATACCCAAAGTAACTCAAAGAAATGAAATAATAACATAAAAGCAAAAGTCAACGAAAGAAAAATTTTTAATATGGAAAAATCCATGAAACCAAAAGCTGATTATTTTAAGAATAATAAAATTGATAAACCTTGAGCCAGGCCAAAAGTTTGAATAGATACTGCATAAGCCTGTGAAAAGATATTTAACATATTAGGGAAAGCACATTGAGACAATACTGTACACTCATTACAGTGGCCACAATTTAAAAACTTATTGATGAGGATGTAGGTTAACCGGAACTCTTTAACACTGCTTTTTGGGAGAAGTTTGGCAATTTCTTCTTCCTATTTTTTCTTTTGGCTGTGCCACGTGGCATGTGGGATCTCAGTTCCCCGACCAGGGATTGAACCCAGGCCCTTGGCAGTGAAAGCACGGAGTCCTAACCACTGCACCACCAGGAAAGTCCTGGCGTTTTCTTAAAAGTTAGACAACCCAGTCATTCTATTCCTTGGTATTTATGCAAGAGAAACAGAAACGTGTTCACAGCAAGATTTATACATGAATGTTCATAGCCACTATTATTTGTAACAGCTGAAAACTGGAAATAACCTGAATGCTTCCAAACAGTAGAATGGGTAAGCAAAATAAATAAATAAATAAAAATAAGGGTGGGGGGGGGAAAGAATGGATGAGCAAGTTGTGGCTCGCCCACACAATGGACTACCACTCAGGACTAAAAAAGAACAGACTTGTGAATGGAATCATCTCCAGGTAATGATACTCAGTGAAAGAAGCCAGACAGAAGAGAATTTGTTGTGTGACATCATTTATAAACAATTCTAGAAGTTGCCCAGTAATCTGCAGAGACAGAACTCAGTCCAGTGGTGGCCTCTGAAGGGTGGGGGGAAGAGGCAGCGGGGAGAAAGAGGGAGCAGAGGGCCTCCTGGAACCTTGGGGGTTAGGACGATGTCTATTATCTTGGTTGTCGCCTGGTTTCACGCGTGTGTTCACGTCCCATACTTTAGATCTTTTCAGCTTATTGTTCCTCAGTTATACTTAGTGCAGCTGTAAAATGTTTTTACGAGAACCAGTGGGACTTATATTTGTCCCTCACGTTTAATCACGGGAGAGTGACCATGTGGCAAGCACTAGTATGTGGTTAGCTCGAGGTTTAGTCAGGCTTTGCTGTTGTGTGAGCGTGTCACTTGCTTTGTCTGAAAGAGGTTCGCAGAGTAGAGCTTCACCTCCCTGAGAGGACTCGCTTCCTTCTTGAGCATAGTGGTCAAGCATCGAGAAGTTTGACCTCCGTTCAGGACACTGGCTGCACGCCCTCCGTGGATTATCCCGTCTGGCTCTGGCTTTACAGACCCCAAATTGCATATCCAGCTGCACCCCTCTGGTGGCTACTCCAGCGGGTGTCGTGCTCCACGTTGTCTGGGTGGCTGACGCACACTTTGACCACGCAGCAGCCAAAGCCAACCCTTGCTCCTTCCACGCTGCAGCCTGTCCCCCGTTGCTGGTGGGCCCACTGCCCGGGGGGCGGGGGAGCCCCCGAGTCTGACCGCTCTGCTCCGCCAGGGCCGCCTGCACCTGGAGCTGCCTCATGTGTGGTCACCTCCTCAGAGTCCATTGTTCACACAACGGTTTTTCCCCGTAAGATGAAAACTGGGTCACGCCATCCCCTTCTGAGCAATCTTCAGCCCCCCACAGGGCCCGAGCTTCAGCCTCCGGCCTTCATCCTGCCCCGGACAGGCCCGCGTTCGCAGCTGTTCTCCTGCACCAGCGCTCCTCTCCAGGATCTTCACACGGCTGTTTTCCGTTTGTTTTTCCTTAGCACTTGGGTCTCAGCTTAGCTTTGCTCTCATTGAAGCCATGCTCTCCTGCTGGTCCCACTCTGCACCCTTGGAGACTTCATTCCTTCATCCTGGTGGAGGAGCACTTACTGCCATGGGACGTCAGCTGGTTCTGTCTGTGCTTGTCTGGTGTCCCTCTGGGACCAGCAGGACCCAGTCATCTGACCTGTAAGGATGCCTGGCATGCAGTTGGTTTCAGATACCTATGGCTGGGGTCCTCCTCACCTCGGAGCTGTTCCACACGCGCAGTCCACGATCTGCGGGCTGTCTGGCCTCTCCTTCTCCCCCGACGTCGGGCTCCTCGGCCGTCCTGTGGGCTCTGCCTTCACAGCGGCTTCACCCCGGTCTCCTGGGCCCCTTCCTTTCTGCCATCGCATCTCTTCTCCACGCACATCCTGTCTCCCCGTTAGGACACGAGTGAGGCCAGGCCACGCCTGGCTCCCTGCTCCCTTTCCCCTCCATCTCTGCTCTCCCCGGGGCCTCTGCGCTTGCTTTCAGGTGTCTGTGCGGCTTCCACCAGCCCCGCACTTCAGATGTCTCCTCGAGGAGGCCCTTGATGGCCACAGTGAATGAAGGGTATCGTCCCCGGCCCCAGACACTTTTTCTTGCTCTTTCTCTCCTTCTCAGTTACCACTATCTAATGTTCTGTATTTTTTCCTTTGTCTTTGTGTTTGACAAGAATTATCTCCCTAACGGCAGGGATTTTTGTTTTATTCACCACTGTGTCTCCAGTGCCTGGGCCAGTGCCCTGGCACACGGTGGGCTTCCGGTAGACACTGGTGGATGGACGGATGGACAGACAGACGGATGAGTGGATAATGAGCTGGGTGCTTGCCAGACAGTTCTGGCTCTTAACATTATGATTTCTGCTCGGGGACCTTTCTAACCTTGGGGCCCATCATCTCCTGCTCTGGGTAAACAAGGCGGCCTAGAGCGGTTTGAAGGCTGTGGCTGTTCTGTCGGTGACAGGTTTCTTGGATTTGCTGGGACAGAGAAAGACAGCTACTTCCATGGGAGATAGTACTCAGTTCTCTCCCCTTGCACCCCAGACGTTCAGATGGCTGCTGAGCTGGGTTTGGTTAAATCCGGGGAACCCTGTGGATGTGACAGGTGTAAGCAGTTTTGATCACTGGTTTATGAAAGCAGGTAAGAATATACGTGCAAGTCTTTTGCGTCTTAGTGGTGCTGTCACTCATTCTTTTTTTAATTTTAATTTTATTTATTTTTGGCTGTGTTGGGTCTTCGTTGCTGTGCGCGGGCTCTCTCTAGTTGCAGTAAGCGGGGGCCACTCCTCATTGCGGTGTGTGGGCTTCTCATTGCAGTGGCTTCTCTTGTTGCGGAGCACGGGCTCCAGGCGCGCAGGCCTCAATAGTTGCAGCATATGGGCTCAGTAGTTGCGGCACGTGGGCTCTAGGGCATGCGGGCTTCAGTAGTTGTGGCTTGCGGGCTATAGAGCTCAGGCTCAGTAGTTGTGGCATGCACAGGCTCAGTTGCTCCGTGGCATGTGGGATCTTCCTGGACCAGGGATCGAACCCGTGTCCCCTGCATTGGCAGGCGGATTCCTAAGCACTGCGCCACCAGGGAAGTCCCGTTATTCATTCTTTTAATCACTCATTTGTTCATTTATCCATTCAGCCCCCTTGTTTAAGCACCTGATACCTGGTCATTCCAGGCTTTGATAATGGAGCCTGGGGCCCATTTGAGAGCACTTTGTCAGCTGTGGCACCAGTCGTGTACATGCTTATACGTAGTCCAGGTAACAAGCACAGCCAATGGCCTGTGCGAGCCTGGGTACAGGAAGACAGGGAGAGAGCCATGGGCTTAGGGAAGAGCTGGGCTGCTGGCTGGGCAGGGCTGGGGGAGCATCTGGGCAACATTCCGGCCAGAATAGGCTTGGCGTGGGTCCTGGTGCACCTTCCCACCTGATGGGTTCACGGTAGGGGCACTCCAGATGGGAGAGAGGCCTGGGGGTCCTGACAGCTCCATCCCATGTGTACTCTGGCTTCCCTGCTCACCTGTTGCCCAGGTGTCCCTCTCTCGAACCTATCTTCAGGATTTTCAGGATGATTTCTCTACGGTGCAGATGACCCTTCTTGGGCTCATGTTTTGAAAACACAAATTTTTTTTCTGTTCCAGACTCCTTTTAATTTTGGCATGAATCATAGAACACCACCCTACCCCGCTGGGGATTACTGTCTTCTGTGCAGAAGCGAGCGGAAAGACTCTTCGTTCTTAGAGAGTGGAGTAAAGACTGCAAGCAAGCTGGCCCTGTCCATGGCGCCCAAGGGCAACAGCGTGCTGCACCTGCCTCTGTGGGTGTGCCCGGACTGCCGGCGCACCGTGGAGAAGGAGGAGCGGCACAGCAGCCTCGACCAGCCGGCGGTGAGTGCCCAGCTCAGAGGAGCTAACTGGGCAGTGAGATGACTCATCTGGGTCTGCTTTCTGGAAGGAGCTCCCTCCTGCGCCATCTCCTCGTCCCTGGCTCCAACGGCTGGGGTCCCCACCACCTTTCCTGGTGACACCTGTAGTCAGTAGGAAGGGCCCTGCCCTCCTCGGTCAGACAGCTCCGTCAGCAAGCTTGGGGGGCCCGAAGGGTGGGTTTTGGCTTTTTAAGTCTGGTCTCAGGATGTCTTTGGCAGTGTAGTTTGGTGAAAAGCTAGAGGCGTTCGTGTGCTTATTAGTTCTAGACAATTCCATGTGCTGGTAACTCACCTGAAATTCTTTCCCAGATGCAATTCTCAAGTCGGACTCCCCCCACCCACCCTGCCCACCCCCCCTTTTCCCCTTGATTTCATGCCTCAGCTAAATGAGACCTTCTTGAGAACATCAGGATCTTTAGCCCAGACAGTGTCTTCATGGGCCCTGGTTCCGAAAGGGCTTTCAAACCTGCTCTTCGGGTTCTGGAAGGAGTTGGCTTTTGCAGCCATTTGCGGCCCCACATTCTAGGGCTCTTCTGTTCCTTTGATTTCTGCTTGATGATTGTTTTCTGAGCTGTCGTCTTTGTGCTAATGCCACTCTGCACGTGGCCGAGGCCGGCAGCGCCCAGCCGCACATTGCGTTTCCCGGCCCGGGACTGCTCTCCGCGTTGGGCCCCCGCAGTCTGCCGCTCCTTCGCCTGAGCCTCCGCGCCGCCCGCCCCGGAGCCAGCGCTTCTGTTTCAGGGTCTCCTTGAAGGCAGCACCCCAGCTCACGTGCCAGTGTCTATAGCAGTGCTTCAGTAGCTAAAACTCAAAACCTGTTGTTTATCAAAAGGGAAATTTACGTCTCACTCAGCCTCTTCCCACACACCCCTTTTCCTGCTCCCTTCTCCTCCTTAGCACTTCTTTCTAACATATTGTGTATTTTACTTATTCATTTTGTTTGTCTTTTTCCTTCATTGGACTATACACTCCAAGAGGGCAGCTCTTTTTGTGTATTTTCTTACCAAGAACAGTGCTAGCCTGGCCTATTTTAGGTACCCAGAATATTTGAATTGATGAATAAATAAACGAATGAACAAAGAAATGGATAAATCTGGAATTAGGGATTAAAAAGATGGCATAGTCGATCTTCAGTTTTTTCACCCTCAGATCTTTGTGCTTTTATCATTTAATTTTACTTTTGTTTTCTTTCTGTGTCCACTTGAAGTATATGGTCATTTTTTCCATTTTTTAATGGGAGGCTGTTCAGCCTGTGTTCCCTGCTCACTTCCAGTCAGCACCCTGAAGTCTTCCCCCGGCTCACGCATTTTCTCGGCCTCCTAAATTTTACTGTCTTTTCTTCCTGTCTTCAGTCCTGCTCTTGTGTTCTGGCCTGACTGTGCTTTTGGGACAAGGGTTGCTGTCGCTCATCCTGGTTTTGGAGGCAAGTGAAAATGCCTGTCATTTCCCATAACTAGTCTAGCCACGAGGGGAGTCTCATTTCCTGACTCCCAGTTTGTCCTGGGTAATGGATCGACACACGAGGCTTTCTCTCCTCATCAAAAAAGTGATCCCAGGGACCACAGAGGTATAATGTTGACCTATGTGTGTAGACTTAAACCTTCTGTTGCTTTTGTACAGTTGGCCTCTTTGCTCAAGCTGGTTAAAATTGCTGAACTTTTAAAAATAATGAGATGTAATTTACATCTAGTAAAATTCACTCATTTTAAAGTGTATATAGTTCACTGAATTTTGACAGATTTATACAGTTGTGTAAGCACCACTACCACGGTTAAGATACAGAACCCCCAAGTGTTCCCTTGTTCACCTTGGTAGGCAACCCTTCCCCTCCTCCCAACCCCTCGTAATAACCACGGACGTGATTTTTGTCCCCTCGGATTTGCTTTTTCTGGAGTGTCACATAGACTTCTTTAACTTGGTGTCGTGCTTTGAGAGTTGTGCATCAGTAGTTTGTTCCTTTTTACGGCTGAATAAATTGTAGAGATACACCACAGTTTGTTTACCTGTTCGCCGTTGATGGATGTTTCTGTTGTTTCCAGATTTGGACTGTTTTGCATCAAGCTGTTGTGAACGTTCTTGTACATGTCGTTCCGTGGACATGCTTTTTACATGTCACTGGAGTGATTTGCTCACGTTTGGTTGAGAGCTTTGCGTTTGTGCTTGTGAAGAGGGTCTGCTCACGGAGGCTCATTAAAGTCTTCTTGTCTTTTATGTCTTTCAGGGCCTCGTAAAGTGAGTTGAGATGTGTTCCTGCCCCTCTTTTCTGGAAGAGTTTGTGTAGTGTTGGTGTCGCTTCTTCCTTCAGTGTGGTTGCCCCTTGCTCTTGCTGGGGGCAGTGCCAGGCAGCATGTGCAGAGGCAGGGCGCCTGGTCGGCCAGTCTGATGGGCCCTGGGGCTGCTGTGGCTCTGCACTTGTGGCCCCACAGACTCGTCCCTCTGGCGGCGGCTGCCCCCTGTGCTTGTGCGGGCCGGGGGGTGGGGCTCGGGCGGGGGGGTCTCTCTCCACACTCTGCCCGCGCTGTGTTCCGGCGATGAGAGCCTCCTGCTGGGTGTTCCCTCGCTTCCCCTGTCCGGCCTGAACCTTGGGCAGTCCTGTGCCCGGGCCTCGGGGTGCGGCTTTCCTGGTGATCCTGCCCCTGCTGCGTGGCAGCCAAACCCTGCCTGCATCTGTAGGGGCCTCGGGGTGTGGCTTGTGCTTGTGTCCGTGTGGGTCCTGGGCCTGCCTCCGGGGGGGCTCGGTCCCCTCTTCTCGGTGGATCAGCCTGGGCCTCGGGTGGAGGCCGCCCACCACCCCAGCAGTGAAGGCTTCTGCTTGCTCCCAGAGAAGGGCCCGGCCCGGCAAGTCCTACTGGCCACACCCAGCCTTTAAGAACTTGTCACACGCTGAGCTGTGTCCTCCGACCCACTCATGGCTGCCCGCCTTCCTCGCCTTGTCCCCAGATGGCCCGTCACACTTGTCGAGTTCAGCTGGTCCTTTGTGCTCTCCGGTGGGCCCAGAGTTACGAGTTTGTGTGTCGTCCCGCTGTCTCTGATCATCAGGGTAAGGGCTCTGAGCACGGACAGTGGACCTGGAGCTGAATTGCTCTCCTGCAGATACGCATTCTGTTACCGGAAGTCGTGGTGGGGCACTGCTGTTTCTCCCTGCTCTGTGCCTCCCAGCTCCACATTGCCTGTTTCTCCAGAGACCTCTTCTTCTGTGCCTAGACCTTGTCCTGCCCCTACACCTCAGAGGACTTCGGTTCACACATCCGACTGGATCCTGTCTTTCTAGGTCACTTGCCTGAGTGTCCTCCGTTGCCATAGTTCTTGGACCTCCTCTGTCCCTTTCCCACCGTCAGGTCCCTCTGACCTCACTGTCATTTCTCTCTTGGAAAGCCGCCTAACTCGTTTGCCTGGGGCCTGGTTCAGTGCTGCCCCTGCCTGGCAGAACGTGACTGGAGAAAAGCACCGCTGGGGTACTGCTTCCCGACTGCGAGGTGCCAGGTCGTGGAAGGGCGTCCAGCGTGTTGCCCTGGCTTTGTCACTGCACCCCCCAGATGCAGAGATGGAGCACACCCTTCCTTCTCCTCTCTTCCCAAACACCCCCCACCCACTTTGCCCTGCTTGGCTGGTCTCCCACCCCTGTGGCCGAGGGAAGTCGCCTCCCAGGTGCCCACCCCTCTCCGTCCTCTCCAGGGCCTTGTTGCTTTTGCTGTTCTTTCCCTCTTTGCTCCTGTCCGGCTCATGCCCAGCAGAGTGCAGATGCTCTAGAGTCATCTGCCTCTGGCCTCGCCCCCCTCCTGCTGTCACTGTCTCCTCCTGCTCCCTTCACAGACAGGCATGTCTCTGGGTAACTTAAACTTTTGGTTCAGTTTCTTTAAGTGATAAGAGGTTTTCCATTTCTATTCGAGTTAGTCGTGGTAAATTATATTCTTAGAAATCGTCACTTTTTGGTATGAAGTTGTGTGTGGGTGGTCTGTTTTCAATTCCTACCATACCTGTAGATACAGCTCTTTTTATTCCTCATATTTGTGCTTTTTCTTTCTCTTTTTTTAACCAGTCTTTCTAGAAGTGTGTTGATTTTGTCTTTTCAAAGAACTTTTTTTTAATTTTTAAAATCTCTCTTTCACTTTGTCTATTTCATTAATTACTTGTTTTGTGTGTGTGTGTGTGTGTGTGTGTGTGTGTGTGTGTGCGCGCACGCACGCGGCAGTATTTGATTGGTTAATGCTGTGCTGCCTCTGATAGAAGTTCCGGGGCACAGAGTCCATCCCTCTACCTTGTCTCCTCACCATCCTCTCTGTCTTCCCAGAGGCTCGCTTGTGGGCAGATTCTTGTTTATCCCTCCACAGATGTTCTGTTCTGTTCTGTTCCGTGTGCTGAAAGGTAGTGATGGCAAGCACCACAGGGTCCCGAATTACAGACAGACGCTGTCAGTAAGTTGAGACATGTGGTTCTCCCAGTTTCTTGTTCTTGGGAGCAGGGTACAGATGCCGTGACAAGGTGGGGTGCGTGTCAGTGTGGGGGGCTCTCCATTTTCTAGGCCTCTTCTCAGGGCTGCTGACAAGTGTCTGGGGAGCCTTGAGCTTGGTGCCAGCTGCTTTGGGAGCTGCATTCCTGTGCTTGTCTCACCCCAGAGACCTGGCGGGAACCTGGCCTTGCTCAGCCCGCCTACTGGGGGGAGGATGGGAGACAGCCCAGTGCCACTCACCGATTGCCAGGCGACCTTCACCACGCAGCCCTGCTGAGGCCACCACAAGTCTCGTTTCTTCTTCTTTCTCTGTGGCCACTCTTCTGTCTCTCTACATGCAGTTCTTCTCATCAGTTTTTCTTCCTCTGCCCTGATGTGTGCTGGAAACCTCTAATTACTGCTCTAGATTTTGAATTGCTAGTTGTATTGGCTCAATTTTAAGTGTTATCCAATTTTGATTATTTCTGTTCTTAACCGTAAATTGTTTTGAAGTATCTGTAAATATCCAAACATATATCTCTCAGATCACCTTTGATCATATTGACTTTTAATTTAATGCTGTTACAGTTGGAGATCATGGCATGTATTACAATGACTCCTTATCAGTCAGTTATACTAATATGTGGTTAGGTTTTTCTAAAAGTTCCATGTGTGCTTGAAAGTGTTTTCTCAGCGTTTAGATAGAGGACTCTGTGTACTCCCATTAGATCAACCCCTCGTTAATTGTGTTCTTAGATCCTTTTGTGTTCTTAACTAATTTTGTTGTGCTTAATCTGTTGATTTCTGAGTAAGGTCAGTTAACACCTCCCACTGTGCGTGTGTATTTGTCCTTTTTTCTTGTAAATGTTTCCATTTTTGCTCTCTAGGTTTTAAGGCTGTGCTGGGTGAATACAGGTTGAATGATTAAATCTCAGTACATTGTTCCTTTGGTTGTGGTGGCCCCTCCTCAGGGCTTTTTGTTTACTGTTTGTGCAGGTAGATGAGCTCTCTCCCTCCCTTCCTTCCTCTCCTTTTGTAGCCTCTTGTTCTCATTTGCCCTGTGTTGCATCTTGTTAAGTGTCCTTGTGCAGTCAGCATAGAAGTATACTCAATTTGGTCTCCTTTGAGAAGCTACTTTTTTTTTTTATTGAGGTAAAGTTGATACACAGTAAGTTTCAGGTGTACAACATAGTGACTCACAATTCCTAAAGTTTATACTCCGTTTATAGTTAGTATAAAATATTGGCTATATTCCCTGTGCTATACAATATATCCTTATATCCTTGTTGCTTATCTGTTTTATACATAGTAGTTTGTGTCTTTTAAATCCCTTCCCCTACCTTGCCCCTCCCCCTTCCCTCTCCTCACTGACAGCTACTAGTTTGTTCTCTGTATGTGAGTCTGTGTCTCTGTTTTGTTATATTCAGTAGTTTTATTTTTCAGTTCCACGTGTAAGTGACAGCATGCAGTATTTGTCTTTCTCTGACTTATTTCACTCAGCATAATGCCCTCCAAGTCCATCCGTGTTGTTGCAAATGCAAAATTTCTTTTTTTTAAATGGCTGAGTAGTATTCCATTATATACATGTATATCTATATACCGTGTGCTCTTTATCCAGTATCTGTCGGTGGACACTTAGGTTGCTTCCTTGTCTTGGCTATTGTAAATAGTGCTACTATAAACATTGGGGTGCATGTGTCTTTTCAAGTCAGTGTTTTCATTTTCTTCAGCTGTCTACCCAGGAGTGGAATTGCCGGATTGTATGGTAGTTCTGTTTTTTGTTTTTTGAGGAACCTCCACATTGTTTCCCACAGAGACTGCACCAGTTTGCATTCCCACCAACAGTGCACAAGGATTCCCTTTTCTCCACATCCTCACCAGTGGTTGTTATTTGTGGCCTTTTTGAGAATAGCCATTCTGACAGGTGTGACGTGATATCTCATTGTGGTTTTGATTTGCAAGTGAGAAGCTACTTCCTCTTCTTCTTTTTTTAAATTTAAATTATTTATTTATTTATTTGGCTGCGCTGGATCTTCGTTGCCACGTGTGGTGTCTGGTCGTGGCACGCGAGAAGCTACTTCTTAATGGTGAAATTGATCCTTGTCACTTCCTGTGATTGCTGATCTGTTTGGTTTTCTCTCTGCTACAGTGCAGGTCGCAAGTCAAGCACTGCCCTTCACCTAGATCCCCTCTTTGTCCCTCCCCCCACCCCCCACCTCTCCACAGAGTTTGCAGTCTTTCCAGCTCCTCTTTCTTAGTTACAGCACCCACAGCTCCATCCCTAAACAGTGTTGTCCTGTTTTTCTGGTGTTCTGAAGTTTATATAGGTATCATGCAGTATGCATTATTTTGTGTCTGATTTATTTTGTTCAGCATTATGTTTGAGATTCATAAATGTTGTAGTTTTTTCATTTTCATTACTATATACTATTCACCTTTGTGAACTTATACTACATTTTGGTTGTTTTCCAAATTTTGCTATTACGAATGATGCTCTTGGAGCACACGTTCACACATTCTGTTGTATATATGTGTAGGAAAGGAATTGCTGAGTCATGGGGTTAAGATTAATAGCATATTTTTAAATGAAAACTATTTTCCAAAACAAAAATAGTAAGTAGAATAGCACTGTTTTGCATATCTTCTTAATGTTTGGTTAATAGAAGACAGCTGGATTCTCATACCTACTTCTGTGTCCTACTTCTGTGTCATAGGTTGTTTTGACTGAAGTTATATGAAGAACATATTTTAATAGCTTTTTCAGATAACTGAGGATATTCTTTGATACCACACCAAACCATGACAGATAATAGTTTCCTAATGGTTAGCTGTAATGTAGAATCTGAAATGATATCAAAGAATTTTTCCTACACTGTTAAATTGAAATCCATTGTCTATCTTGCACTCTCAATGAACCTCTTACCCACACATGATTTTGCAACACCACACGTTGGTCATTTGTAAAATAGCGGTTTACTGAGTAAGGGAGGTCTTTGAGATAGTGACACCTTTCATTATTCAGGTTGTTTTTTTTTTTTAAAGTCACATTTGTCACTGTCACCACCGATCTCATCAGAGAGGTCTCTAAATGTGGATAAGCGTTCAAATCCACAGTGATGGATACAAGTTTTCCAAACTTCCAATTTTTGCTTGAAAGCTCAGATTTTATGATTGGCCACAAGTAGCATCAGCTGTTTTCCTGGAAGGGACAGGCTTATTTCACTCATTTTTGAGAAGATGTCCGACAGTGTCCAAGTCTGAATAAGCATGGATTGGTCTGTCAGGCATTCTTTCAAGTAAAATTGGTGTTTCATGGACAGGGTGCCTCATTCAGCTCGCAGCACGCAGTGCTTTCCTCTGGAACGTTGCAGAAATGCTTTATGCAGACTTCCCGTTTCATCACGTTGAATATTCAACAGCCATGTGCTTAAAGGTTGAGATTTAATACAATTAATGATTTTGCAACATCTAGGACACTCTTAAGTGGCACTGGCCTTTTTTTAACTGAGCACATGGTGGTGAAGAACACAGTGGCTACTAAGTCTACTTTGCTGTGTATATTGTTGTAATTACTGTAGCTCTGTAACAAATGTATTCAGAGAGAAAGCCCTCTTACCTTGTACTCATCAAAAATGTCTTGGTTATTCTTGGTTCCTTACATTTCTGTATAAATGATAATTATCTTATCAATTTCACCCCCCCCCCAAAAAAAAAAAACCCTGTTGAGATTTGACTAGGATTGCACTGACTATAAGTCAGTAGGAGAAGAATTAACTTCTTTCTAATATTGAGTTTTCTAATCCCATAAGTATGGGGTCTTTCTCCATTTATAAGTGTTTCATATTTTTCTGTGTTATGCCATTACACCTTTTATTTATTTGTTTATTTGGCTACACCAGGTCTTAGTTGCCACCTGCAGGATCTTCTTTGCGGCATGTGGGATCTAGTTCCCTGACCAGGGATCGAACCCAGGCCCCCTGCATTGGGAGCACGGAGTCCTAGCTACTGGACCATCAGGGAGGTCCCCCATTGCACCTTTTTAAAAAAGCATTTACCCGTAGGTACTTTTATTTATACTATTTATTTATTTATTTATTTAAAATTTATTTATTATTTTATATTTATTTTGGTTGCGTTGGGTCTTCATTGCTGTGTGCGGGCTTTCTCTAGCTGCGGTGAGTGGGGGCAACTCTTCGTTGCAGTGCGTGGGCTTCTCATTGCGGTGGCTTCTCTTGTTGCAGAGCACAAGCTCTAGGCAGACTTCAGTAGTTGTGGCACGTGGGCCCAGTAGTTGTGCCTCGTGGGCTCAGTAGTTGTGCCTCGTGGACTCTAGAGCGTAGGCTCAATAGTTGTGGGGCACGGGCTTAGTTGCTCCGCGGCATGTGGGATCTTCCCGGACCAGGGCTCGAACCCATGTCTCCTGCATTGGCAGGCGGATTCTTAACCACTGTGCCACCAGGGAAGTCCCTTATTTATACTATTTAAATGATATCTTTTAATTTTTCTTCCTCTAACTTTATTGGTGTAGATGTAATTGACTTCTCTTTTTAAGTTGTTAATGGGACATTGCTAGACATCCCCCATCTGAATATACGTTAAGCAGGTCTTTTGACTTTACTTCTGTCAAGTGGAATCCCAAATTTTTTTCAAGATCTGCAATTTTAGGTTACAGGCTGTTTGTCTCAGATGTCCTTTGCTGGTCATTCATGCAACAGTCATTAAAACAGGCAGCTTTTGGTACCTACTGTATAGCACAGGGAGCTATATTCAATATCTTGTAATAACCTATAACGGAAAAGAATCTGAAAAGGAATGTGTGTGTGTTTGTGTGTGTGTGTGTGTGTAACTGAATCACTTTGCTGTACACCTGAAACTAACATAACATTGTAAATCAACTATACACTTCAATTTAAAAAACAAACAAACAGATGGCTTTTACTCCTCTTCTCAACATTGGTCCCTGGCACGACACCCAAGTCAGTGGGTGGAGGGAGCAGTGGAGTCCTGAGGAGGCGTTCTAGAGAACACCTGACAGTGGAGGTGGAGATGACTGAGCAGCAGAGGGTGAGAAGTAGAACGAAAAGCCAGAGAGGGTGACAAGCAGAAGGTCGTCGTCGTTGGGTCTGGGGTTAGATTTTTTTTACCCTACCTGAAGGTAATAAGCTGACTTGTTCCTGTTTCATGGGTGCTGGCAGAAGACTCGAGACTCCTGAGTCAGAGACAGAGGACTTTGTTACTCGGCACAGCAGAAACATCCCGAACGCACGCGAACATTTGGGTTCTCCTCACCCCCTCCCCTCCCCAAGGGCCGCATCAGCGCAGGGGGTGCAGTGGGTTTGTGTCACAGCTCAGGAGCACTGGCTGGGGGGATGGGGTGCGGGCGGGGATCTGGCCCTTTTATTGTAAGCAGTAAGCAAGCCCGCCTTTTGTCTCAAGGTCCTCAGCTGCATAAGCAGCCCTGAGAAGGGGCCCGTGGGGAGTGGGCAGGGGAGACAGAGCCCTGTAGCCTTGGTACATCCAGCAGGACAAGGAGCAGCCTGGGAGACCCCTGGAGGACGCTCTCCCAGCAGTCCTGACAGACACTGAAAACGTTAGCTGAGAGAAGACACCGAGTGTTGGTGTGGCAACAGAGAAGTTGTGTCTGACCTTTGATAGGCCTGTGTCCAGTTGGAGCACAGGCCCGGCTGAACTGTGTGGAGAATAGCTCAGTGGAGAGGGAGCTGAGAAAGTCCAGTTAGGGGGCTGGTCTTTCAGATGCTTGACTGTGAGGGGAGGAGAGGACTAGACCCAGCTGGAGGAGGGGCTTGGAAATGTTGAAGTAATGAAGAAAAGAGCTGGTAGTGGGGAGAGGTTTTTTCCTCCCATTTAAATTTTATTTTTTTAATATGTGATATTTGACATATATATGAATATGTCTACAGTGTACATGTTATGAGGGATGATAAAATGAACACCAGTCAGCATTAAAAATCAGGCCATCCCTAACACCTGTGTGCCTGTGTGCTCTTCCCTTCTCCATCTTTGTTCCTCCCCTTCCAGGGTAAACGCTGTCCTTTTGTATTGATCATTCCCTTATTTTCTTAAACCCTTAAAAAAAAAGTTATTGCCTATATGTGTATCTCTAAATAATAAATTATTTATTTTTGTTTGTTTTTGACCTTTATGAAAGTGGTGTGTGCTTATGCTGTCTTCTCTGTTTATAAGATTCCTCATGCTGTCTGGATAGCTGCAGTTTGTTCATTTTCACTAATATAATTCATTCATTCGTCATACAATACAATTCACATATAATCCAATATGTTGCTATACTGTAATTTATTCATCAATAATTTTGTTGAATAGTGGAGAAAAGACAGTCTTTTCAATAAATTGGTTTGAGTTAATTGGATATTCACATGTGAAAGAAGGAAACTTGACCCATATCTTAGACCACTCAAAAACATTAACTCAAAATGGATTACAGACTTATATGTAAGACCTGAAATCATGAAACTCCTAGGAATAAAGCCCCTTGACATGGGTCTTAGTAGTGACTTTTTGGATTTGACACCTAAAGCACAAGCAACAAAATAAAAAAATAAACAACTGGGACTACATCAAATGAAAAAGCTTCTGACAGCAAAAGAAACCATCAACAAAGTGAAAAAGAAAATCTACAGAATGGGAAAAAATATTTGCAAACCATGTATCTGATAAGGGGATAATATCCAAAATATTTCAAGAGCTCTATACAACTCAACAGCAAAAAAACAAATAAGCCAGGTAAAAAATGGGCAAAGGACCCATAGAGATTTCTCTAAATAATATATATAAAAGGCCAACAGGTACCTGAAAAGATGCTCAACATCATTAGTCATTAGGAAAATGCAAATCAGAACCACAGTGAAATATCATCTCAGGCCTGTTAGAAGGGCCGTATCATCAGCAAGACAGGAGATGACAAATACTGGCATGAATGTGGAGAAAAGCAACCCTTGTGCCCTGTTGGTGGGATTGTAAAAGGGTGGAGCCACGGTGGAGAACAGTATGGAGGTTCCTCAGAAAGTTAGAATTATCATATGCATCAGCAGTTCACTTCTGGGAATATATGCAAAGGAAATGAAATACTAACTTGAAAAGGTACCTGCACCACCATGTTCATAACAGCATTATGTACAATAGCCAAGACATGGAAACAATCTAAGTATTCATTGTTGGATGAATGGTTAAAGAAGATGTGGGGGGGGTGTGTGTGTGTGTGTGTGTGTTTGTATACACACACACATATAAAAACAGTGGAATGTTATTTGGCCATAACAAATGAGGAATCCTTCCCATTAGGACAACATGGATAGACATGGACTTTGAAGGCATTATGCTTAGTGAAGTAAGTCAGACAGAAAAAGGCAAATACTATGTGATCTCACTTACATGTGAAATCTAAAAACACAAAAAACAAACCCAGGGCTTCCCTGGTGACGCAGTGGTTGAGAATCTGCCTGCCAAGGCAGGGGACACGGGTTGGAGCCCTGGTCTGGGAAGATCCCACATGCCGCGGAGCAGCTGGGCCCGTGAGCCACAACTACTGAGCCTGCGCGTCTGGAGCCTGTGCTGCGCAACAAGAGAGGCCGCGACAGTGAGAGGCCCGCGCACCGCGATGAAGAGTGGCCCGCGCTCGCCAAAACTAGAGAAAGCCCTCGCACAGAAACGAAGACCCAACACAGCCAAAAATAAATTAATAAATTAATAAATTAAAAAAAAACAAACCCAAAGCCAGACTTGGAGAAAAAGAAATCGGACTTGTGGTTACCAAAGGCAGAGGGTGACAGAATGGGGAATTGAAGAAGGTGGTCAACAGGTGCAAACTTCCAGTTACAAGATAAGCATGTCCCCGGGATGTGATGTACAACATGGTGACTGTAGCCGATGGTGCTGTATGACTCATAGGAAGGTTGCTGAGAGAGAGAATGCTACGAGCTCTCATCACAAGGAAGAAGGTTGTCCTGTATCTGTATGAGATGATGGGTGTTAGCTGAACCCATTGTGGTAATCATTTCACAATATAGGTAAATCAAACCATCATGCTGTGTATGCCTTAAACTTTACAGTGATGTACATCAATTATTTTTCCATAAAACTGGGGGGAAAAATTAAAGCCCAATATCGAAAACAAAATGCCCATTAAAAAATACTACTTAAACAAATTTTGTTGGAAGATACAGAGTTGTTTTCTGTTTTTTGCAGTTATTTTAAAAAAAAAATGCTGTTGGGCATCTATATATCCATCTCTTGGTACTTGTTTGTAAGAGTTTTGTTAGGGTGTGTTTCGGTCGGGATTCTCCAGAGAAACAGAACCAACAGGAGATGGATGGATGGATGGATGGATGGATGGATGGATGGATGGATGGATGGATGGATGGATGGATAGATGGATGGATAGATAGGGAAAAGAAAAGTAAAGAAGCGGAGGTTTATTATAGGGACTGGCTCAAGTGGTTATGGAGGCTAAAAGTCTTGCTATGTACATTCTGCAAGCCGGAGAACCAGAAGTGCTGGTGTCCGAGGGCAGAAGAGGGACATCTCTCTGCCTTTTTATTCTGTTCAGACCCTCAGAGGAATGGACGATATCCATCTGCACTGGGGAGGGCCATCTTCTTTATTCAGTCTACCCATTCCAGTGCCGATCTCTTCGGAGACACCTCACAGACACACCCAGAAATGATGTTTTACCAGCTCCCCGGGCATCCCTGAGCCCAGTCAAGTTGACACACAAAATCAGTCATCACAGAGTGTTTATCTGTGGAGTGGAGTTGCTGGGTTACAGGTAATTCGGACACATTCGTAAGGCAGTCCCAGCTTCTGGAGTGAGCGCCAGCAGCACTTGAGCCCCGGTCGCCTGTGTTCTCGCCTAGGCTTGGCCTCAGGGAGGCAGAGCTTGAGGCTGGGGTCGGGGAACAGTAAGGTAGACAGATGGTGGCCCTCATGAGGTCCCACTAAGACAGGAGAGCCAGTGTCTGTTTCTAGAAGAGACAGATTTGCAGGCAAGCCTGTAGAGGATGCAAGTAAGGTCGGGTGAGGAGTGTAGAAGTTGAGAAAATTGCTGCCAGAATTTTTTTATAAACTTGTTTTTGAGAACGAGGCTGGATTGAGGGGACTGGGAAGGAGCAAGGGAGTGGGTAAGGTTTCAGTGAGAACAGTGAGCTGGCAGGGCATCGGGTTGCTGGACAGCCTGAGGTGCTTGTTGAAGATGGAGACGTCACTGAGCAGTGGCCCCGACCTGCCCATCGGCAAGGACCTTCCCCTCAGCAGCGTCCGGTGTTGGTGAGAGAGAGCCAGGCAGGGCGGCTTGGCTGAGCGGGCTCAGCAGAGGCCTGGCCCAGGGTGACTGAGAGCAGAGTCGCTTACCCTTTACCGCCAGCACGCACCTCAGCCCTTCCGACCTGCCAGCACCCCCTAACCCCACCCCGAATCTCTACTGCAACTCGTTTGCCCTGGTTCCTGTCTCACCCATCTCAGGGTGTCTACACAGGCCTGGCACAGAGCAGGTACCTGGGAATGATTTTTGAATGAAGGAACGAGCCTGCCTTTGATTTGTATCCACAGATAATGTTTCAGGACTTAAGAATGTTTACAGTATACATCCTGTACAGTAGAGTTCACACCTTGTTGGGGCTGTGGACGTGAGTTCCTGATCTGTGAATTCTCTGACGGTTTGTATTCTGATAACGGGGGAGGGCATGCTCAGATCACGTGGAGGGCTTTGCCCCTGACTTCTGTGGGCCTGGGTGCACTGCTTTTCAGGGTTACTGAGGCAGCAGCAGAAGTTGTCTTGATATTCACATTCTATGCTGAAGCCAAGCAAAGACCCATCAAAGGCGTGACCCGCTCTGTGCAGGAGAAATTCAGACAGGCAAAGAGGTGGGATGGTTGAGACATTGTGCAAAGACCCGCGGGGTGCAGGCCTGACTCAGGAGAGCCTGCCTGCACTTAGTTGTCAGAACCAGGCTGTGTTGAATTTAGCAATTTGGTTTCAGCAAATCATCCTTTTTTTTTTTTTTTTTTTTTTTTCCTTTTTTGGCCCTGCTGCGAGACTTGTGGGATCTTAATTCCCCGACCAGGGATTGAACCAGCTCTCAGTAGTGAGAGTGCCGAGTCCTAACCAGTGGACCACCGCCAGGGAATTCCCCCATCTGTGTCTTTAAAATAATGTTAATTTGAATTTTAATGATTTTCAGGGGTTTTTGTATTTAAGTTGTAGACCAGCTTGGTTTTTTATAGTTGTAAAAAGGCCTTAAAAACATAAATTATGTTGCATTTTACATTTGTGTTTGTTTAAGTAACAAAAATAGTTTTAAGTCTGGTGTGGGGGAGTGGGAGATGTTACTCTGGAGAATTTTTTTTTCTTTTATTTATTTATTATTTTGTTTATTTATTTATTTGTTTATGGCTGTGTTGGGTCTTTGTTGCCGTGCGCGGGCTTTCTCTAGTTGCGGCGAGCGGGGGCTACTCTTTGTTGCGGTGCGCGGGCTTCCCATTGGGGTGGCTTCTGTTGTTGCAGTGTGCAGGCTGTAGGTGCATGGGCTTCAGTAGTTGCGGCACGCAGGCTCAGTAGTTGTGGCTCGTGGGCTCTAGAGCGCAGGCTCAGTAGTTGTGGCGCATGGGCTTAGTTGCTCCATGGCATGTGGGATATTCCCGGACCAGGGCTCGAACCCGTGTCCTCTGCATCGGTAGGCGGATTATTAACCACTGCGCCACCAGGGAAGTCCCTGTTTTTTCTTTAAAGGGGCCTGTGTAGCCCTCAGGCATCCTGCCACAAGGATGACTACTTAGCAAATTAATATTCTACTTTTCTGTTTTCAAGGTTGACTGATGTATAAAGGCTCTGTTTTGGTTGTGGACATCAGCATCTGTGTCTGTGTTCACCTATATATTGTTAAAATGTAAGTCTTGCATTTTACACTAAGGAGCCAGGTTCTCCTAATAGTTACCATGAGCACAGTTCTAATCAAAGGCATATAGTTCCAATTTAAACCAACCATTTTAAGGGTTTGCTAATAGTTGTCCTTATCTCAAATGTTTGCTCTGTTGAGTCTTGGTTCATAATGCAAACATATAAAATTCCTTTGTGATGAACCTCATGAAAGTGGTTGTGCTAATAAAATGTGTCACTGCTACCATGAATTGTCAGATCGAGAGGGCAGAACTTGAGTCAGCCTCACAGAAAGATAATCTGAATGGTAGTCTTTGGCTGTTTTAGCTTAAAATAATACTTTTAAGTCTTATCCATGTTCTTGCATGTATCAGTAGTTAATTATTTCTGAGTAGCGTTCCACTGTATGGATGAACCACAGTTTATCCATTCGCCAATAGAGGGACATTGGTGTTTCCTGGTTTGGGCTATCATGAATAAAGCTGCTGGTAACATTTGAGTGCAAGTCTTTGTTTGGACAGAGTTCATTTCTCTTTGATAAATACCTAGGAGTGGAATTGCTAGGTTGTGGGTAAGTGTATGACTAACATTATAAGGACCTCTCATGCTATTTTCCAAAATGCTTATACTGTTTCCCAGCCGCGTATGAGAGTTCTCCTTTGTATCTCCATCCTCACCAAGGTTGGATATTGATAGTCTTTAATTATGGCCAGTCTAATAATGGCTTACAGTGTTATCTCATTATGGTTTTAAATTGCATTTTCTTAATGACTTGTTGAGCATCTTTTCATGTGCTTATTTTCTGTCTCTTTGGTGAAGTGACTGTTCAAACCTTTTGCATATTTTTAATTGGGTGGTTTATCTTACTATTGAGTTGCCAGAAATCTTTATATATTCTGAATACAAGCCTTTTATCAGGTATGTTTCTCAGATATTTTCTCCCAGTGTGGTTTGCCTTTTCATTACATAACACTGTTGTTGTTGTTGTTTTTAATATTTATTTATTCATTTATTTTGGTTGCACTGGGTCTTAGTTGTGGCATGCAGGATCTCTGTTGCGGCATGTGGGATCCTTTAGTTGCGGCATGCGGGCTTCTTAGTTGCTGCATGCCTGCGGGATCTAGTTCCCTGACCAGGGATCGAACCCAGACCCCCTGCATTGGGAGCACGGAGTCTTACCCACTGGACCACCAGGGAAGTCCCAATAACACTGGTTTTTGAACATCAAAAAATTTTAATTTTGGTCAAGTCCAGTTCATCAATTTTTAAATGATTTGGGCTTTTTGTGTTCTGTATAAGAAATCTTTGCTACCCAAAGTTTATAAAGATTTTTTGCCCTGTGTTTTTTTTCTAGATGTCTTATAGTTTGAGCTTCTACATTTGATTCTTGATCCATTTTGAGTGAAGTTTTGTATCTTTTGTGAAGTAAGGGTTGAGGTTCATCCTTGTATATGGACATCCAGTTGTTCAAGAACTATTGTTGAAAATGCTGTTTTTCCTCATTGAAAGACCTTCGCATCTTTGTCAAAAATCAGTTGATGCTGTATGTGTGGGTCTACTTCTGGACTTCCACTCTACATGTATACCCATGCTTTTGCCAGTACCATACTGTCCTGATTCCTGAAGCTTTTTATAGTAAGTTATGAAATTAGGTAGTGAAGATCCTCAGGCTTTGTTCTTCTTAAAGAGTGTTGGGCTGTTCTAGGTCCTTTGCATTCCCATACAAAGTTTAGAATCATCTTGCCAGTTTCTACAGAAAAACCCACTGAGATTTTAACTGGCACTGTGTTGAGTCTATAGACCAATTTGGGGAGAAATGACATCAAAAGAATATTGAGTCTCCCACTCCATGAACATGATATGACTTTTCATTTATTTCGTTTTTAAGTTTATTCTTAGAATAGTTTTGTAGTCTTCAATGTGTAGGCTTTGCACAGTGTATTGAAACATTTCCAAAGCATTTCATCTTTTTCTTGCTATTTTAAATGGTATTTCTAAAAAAATTTCAGTGTCCAATCATTTATTGCTAGTATATAGAAGTGTAACTGTTTTTTGTATATTGACCTTATATCCTGTGAGGATTCATTTATTTTTAAAATTATTTATTTATTTTTTTGACTGCATTGGGTCTTAGTTGCGGCACACGAGATCTTTTGTTGTGGCACGTGGGCTCCAGAGCACATGGGCTCTGTAGTCGTGGCGCACAGGCTTAGTTGCAGAGTTGTAGTTTGTGGCACGCGGGCTGTCTAGTTGTGGTGCGTGGGCTCAGTAGTTGGTGGCGCCCGGGCTTAGTTGGCCCGCGGCATGTCGGATCTTAGTTCTCCAACCAGGGATTGAACTTGTGTCCCCTGCATTGGAAGGTGGATTCTTAACCACTGGACCACCAGGGAAGTCCCACGATTCATTTATTAATTCTAGTGGTCTTTTGGTAGACTCTGTAGGATTTTCTATGTAGTTGATCACATCATCTAAAAATAATGTGTTTTTTCATTTCCAATCTGTATGTCTTTTTTTTTCTTCTTCTTCTTTATTCCGTTGGCTGGAACCATCAGTGTGATGTTGAATAGAAGTGGTATGAGCAGACATCCTTCCCTGTTCCCAGTGTTAAGGGGAAAGCATTTAGTTTTTCACCATTAAGTATAGGAGTAGAATCTTGTAGATCAGGTTGGAGAAGTTTACTTCTGTTTTTAGTTTGCTGAGAGTTATCATGAATGGATATTTAATTTTGACAAATTCTCTTCCTACATCTATTAAGATGATCATAGAGCTTTTCTTTTTTAGTTTGTTAACAAAATTAATTATGGTGATTTTTGAAATGTTGAATGAACCTTGCATTCCTGGGATAATCCACACTTGGTTGTGGTGTATTATCTTTTTTATAGACTGCTGTATTGGATTTGCTAATGTTTTTCTAAAGATTATTGCATCTGTGTTCATGAAGGATATTAGTCTCTAAGTTTCTTGTCTGACAATATCTTTGTGTGGTTTTGGTGTCAGGGTAATATTTGCCTTATAGAATGAGCTGGGAAGTATTCACTCTTCTTTAATTTTCTGGAAAAGGTTGTGTAGAATTGGTATTATTTCTGCCTTAAATGTTTGGTAGAAGTCACCAGTGAAGCTGTCTTGACCTAGAATTGGCATTATTGGGAAGGTTTTGAACTGTGAGTCCAATTTAGTTAGCAAAGATTGTCTTTCTTCATGAGTGAGCTTTGTTAATTTTTGTCTTTAAAGAAATTTCACAGTATATGCAAGTCAAGTCGTTTTGCTGTACATTTTAAACATATACTGTGATATATGTCAATAGTATCTCAGTAAAACTGGGGGAAAAAAGAAATTCGCCCTTTTTATGTCAAATATATTGGTATGAAGTTGTTCAGAATATTCCCTTGTTATTTTTTAATTTTTCACAGGATCTGTAGTGATTGTGTGCCCTCCCTTTCATTCCTGATATCAGTTGTTTGGGTTTTGTTTTTGTCTTTTTTTCCCTGATAGCCTGGCTAGAGGTTTATCATTTTTATTGATCTTTTCAATAAAAGGGAAAAGAACCACATTTTGGTTTAATTGATTTTCCATTTTCTATTTTATTAATTTCTGCTCTTAGGTTTATTCTTTCTTTCTTTCTACTTTATACTTAATTTGTTATTCTTTTGGTTTCTTAAGGTAGAAGTTTACATCATTGATTTGAGACCTTTCTTCTTTTCTGATACGTGTTTTATTCCCTAAAATTCTATCCAAGCATTCCTTTAGCTGCATGCCACAAATTTCGATATGTTGTGTTTTTCATTCTGTTCAAAATATTTTATACTTACTCTTAGTATGATTTATCCTTTGACCCATGGGTTATTTAGAAGTGTGTTTTTTAACTTCCTTATAATTTGGTGTGTTTTCTAGATATCTTTTTTTAAATTGAGGTATATGTATATATATGTATTTTTTAATTTGGCTGTGCCGCGCAGCTTGAGGGATCTTAGTTCCCCGACCAGGGATCAAACCTGGGCCCTGGCAGTGAAAACGCTGAGTCCTAACCACTAGATCACCAGGGAGTTCCCAGAATTAAGGTATAATTGACATACAACATTCTATTAGTTTCAGGTGTACAACATAATGATTCAGTATTTGTATATATTGCAAAATGATCACTGCAGTAAGTCTAGTTAACGTCCATCATCATACATAGTTACAAAAACAGTTTTTTTGTGTGTGATGAGGACTTTTAAGATATACTCTCTTAGCACCTTTCAAATATGCAGTAGAGCATTATTAACATAGTCACCATGCTGTACATTAGATCCTCTTGACTTATTTATTTTATAAATGGAAGTTTGTACCTTTTGACCTTCTTTTTATTACTATTATCATTGTAATCAGAGAACGTACTTTATATGATTGATTCTTTTTTAATGTGTTGACATTTGTTTTATGTTCAGTCTTGGTTAATGTTCCACGTGCACTTGAAAGAATTTGTGTTCTGCTGTTGTTGGGAAGAGTGTACTGTGAGTGTTAGTGAGATCAGATTGGTTGACGGTGGTGGTCACGTTGACACCCTTTCTGATGTTTCCGTCTAGTCCAGTTATTGAAAGGAGTGTTGAAATTTCCAGACGTAATTGTGGACTTTTACATTTATCCTTTTAATTCCTGCCTCGTGTATTTTGAGCTCTGTTATTAGAGTGCTTACCCATTTAGCATTGTTATTGCTTCTTGTTGAATCAGTCTCATTGTCATTATTATTTTATCATCATCATATTCATCATCTCCTTCACTGGTGCCAATATTCCTTGTTCTGAAGCCAACTTCTGCTGATACTAATACAGCCACCCAGCTTTTTTTGGTTAGTGTTTGCATGGAATTTTTCTCCTAACCTTTATTTTCAACCTATTTGTGTCTTTGTAATCTCCTGTAGAAAACATAGTGGCTCTTGCTTTTTAATCCAATCTGACCATCTCTGCTAACAATTGGAATATTTATTTCCATTTAATGTAATTATTGATAGTTTGGATTTAAATATACCATCTTGCTTTTTTTTTTTTTCCACCCCTATTTTTCCCTTCTGTTGTTTGCTGTTCTTTACTTCTTTTCCTTCTTTTCATTTGGATTAATTCAATATTTTTCTTTCTTTCTTTCTTTTTAAAGATTTATTATTTATTTTTATTTATTTATTTTTAGCTGCATCGGGTCTTAGTTGCAGCATGCAGGATCTTTGTTGAGGCACACAGGCTTCTCTCTAGTTGTGGTTTGTGGGTTTTCTCTTCTCTAGTTGTGGCGTGCAGGCTCTAGGGCGCGTGGGCTCCGTAGTTGCGGCACATGGGCTCTCTAGTGGAGGTGCGCGGGCTCAGTAGTTATTGCTCGTGGGCTTAGTTGCCCCGTGGCATGTGAGATCTTAGTTCCCCGACCAGGGGTCGAACCCGCGTCCCCTGCATTATAAGGTGCATACTTTACTACTGGACCACCAGGAAAGTCCCCGAATATTTTTATGACCCTGTTTTACCTCTTCTTGGGTTATTACCAGCATCACTTTGTTTCATAATTTTTAATGGTTCTAGAGTTTACAGTATGTATCTTCAACTTTTCAGCCTCTACTTTCAAAGAATATTATGTACTTAAATGTAGTGTAAGAACCTTTCAATATTGTACTCAGAGCACCACCATTTTTTGTGCTAGTATAGTCATATATTATTTGCATACCTATTGTAAACTTTACCATAGATTTTTATTATTTTTGCTTTAAATAGTTAACTTTTTTTTTTCATATCTCTCTATAGACTCTATACATATTTTAATGGCTGCAGAGTATTCCATCATTCTGATATCATAGTTTGCTTAGTCTCTCTCTTACTTTTGAAGTAGAGTTGATTTACAGTGTTGTGTTAGTTTCTGGTGTACAGCAAAGTGAGTCAGTTATACATACATATTCTTTTTTCATATTCTTTTCCATTATGGTTTATTACAGAATATTGAATATAGTTCCTTGTGCTATGCAGTAGGACCTTGTTTTTTATCTATCTTATGTATAGTAGTTTGTATCCACGAATCCCAAACTCCTAATTTATCCCTCTCCCTGCCCACCACCCCCCCAGGTTAGTTATCTTTTTAAAAGAGTTTACAAAGGAGAGGGGTCTTTGGCCCACATCTTTATCATGTGTGGTCCTCTTCGTTCCTTTGTGTAGCCCCACATCTCCACTTGGGGCCATTTAACTGGAACTGCCTTTAACATTTCTTGTCGTGCAGGGAAGCTTCTGTTTGTCTGACTGAGAGCTTTTATTTTGCCCTCATTTTTAACCGATACTTTTGTTCAGAATTCTAGGCTGTAGGCCAGGTCTTTGCTGCCCAACCCGTCTCTGATGCGAAGTGGCGTTGTTGTTCTTCTCTTTGCTCCTGTAGACGGAAGGGGTGGCTTCCTGTACCTGCTTCTCAGCTGTGTACTTCTCACTGGTGTTTAGCAGTTTTGCTCTGTGTGCCTTGGTTGTTAGCTTTGGTTTATTGTGCTTGGGATTGCAGGAGCTTTTAAGATATGTCAGTTTACAGTTTCATCAAATTTGGGACATCTTCAACTGTTTATTCACTTAGCCCCTTTTTTCCTGGGACACAGTTACCTGTGTGTTAGACGTCTTGATTTTGTCGTACAAATGCTTTGTTTTTCTCAATCCTGTTTCTCGCTGTGCTTCATTTGGATATTTATTTTTATTACCTGTCTTCAGGTTTATTGATATTCCGCTGGGTATAATCTGCTCTTAAGTCTATCTCATGTATTTTTTTCTTTCAAGATATTTTTTATTTTTCATCTCCAGAAGTTCCATTTGCTTATTTTTAATTACATCTTTGGTCTTTCACCTCATCATGTTTGTTTTCCTCTACTTTCGTGAACATATGGGGTTTATTCATAGTCTCCAGTTCCAGATTCTTGTCTGTTGGTTGCATCGTCTCTGTTACTTGGGGGTCTGTTTCTATTGATTGGTTTCCCTCCCGGTTATGTGTTGTATTTTCCTGCCTCTTGGCTTTGTTATTGGATGCTGGACATTGTACATTTCACATTGTTGAAGTGTTGGGTTTTGTTGTATTCTTTTAAACTGTGTTGGACTTGGGCAGAACATAGTAACTGAAGTTAAATCTGTCTAAGATGCGCACCGTAAGGTGACACGTTTAAGGATTTACCATATGGTCGCCATGCGCCCTATTTTGAAAGGTCTAAAACTTCCTCCCATGTCAGTAGGAAAGGTTACTTTTTCAGGTTCTTGGCTGCTGCTCTGAGTCTGTCCAGGGTACCAGGCAGCATCGTTGGTGCTCGTGTGCAGTGGCAGGCGGGTCAGAACGGGTCCTGCTCTCACGGAACTGATCTTGTGGTGGTGAAGACAGGTCAAAAACAGGAAAACCCCAGGAATTCAGATAGCAGTTTGTGATGTCAGAGATTAGCCAGGGTGACCAAGGTCAGGAGGCGGCAGCGCACCACTGATGTGAACAGGGTCACTTGAATGTGGAGAGTGATGAGCTAGTGACAGGAGACCCATGCCCAGACCCGAGAAGGGAGCTCTAAGGCTACAGTCGTGGTGCATCCAGGGAGCAGCCACTCTGGGTCAGGGGAGGGCTCGAGGACACACTTGGAGCAGAGGGGCTGCTGGGAGGCTGAAGCAGCGGCTGGCGGGCTTGCTGGAGCGGGGGCTGCACCCAGTCCCTCGGCCTCCGAGCGGTAGGAGTGGGCCAGTGCAGCCGGGAACCAGGAGGGAGGCCTCTGCCGAAGAGGCCAGATGCCGACCACAGCAGAGGAGCAGTGTTTGCAGGGCAGAAAGTGGTGGGTTTGGAGCTGAGACGCAAGCATTGAGAACTGGTTCAACCAGCCCCCCTGAGTAGGTATCTTTTTGCTGAGGCGTGATTGACGGAGAGAATTCTTCTTTTGTCGGAAGCCATTCAAAGGCTTATAGTAGATTAGCGCTCTGGGTGAAGGGAGCAAGTGCAGTGAAGTAAAAGCAGATGTTGGTCCTGGCCAACCTGGAAGACAGCGGGAAGACATTGAGAGTCTATTCAAGTGGTGTGGGAGGGTCTTTGCAGGGATGTGTATGGTCTCATTCGTACGTTAAACACCACTCTGGCTGCTGCTTGGAGAACGGACCCTCGGTGTGCAGGGTGGCTGTAGCACCGTGGTATCCAGGCCTGGGGCGGGTGACAGTGGCCTCGGCTGGGCTGGACACGTGGGTGGAGTGTGGGTGCGTGTGGGGTGGAGGCAGGGCGCGCAGCCTCGCTGCTCTCGGGGAGCAGCCTGCTTCCTCCACCACCGCCTCAGACCCGTCTCGTCTGACCGCCCGTGCCTGCCCCTCGCTGACTTGTCAGTCAGACCCGTGGCCTCTCCAGTCACAGTTAGAATCAGCGTTGTCTCATTTTCAGGAATGCATGTCCCATCTGCAGAAAGCGCAAGTGTCTCATCTGGTTCAGAGCTTCTCCCTCAGCTTCCGTGAGTGACGTCGGCGTCACCCAAGGGCATGTTGCGGGGCTGGAGGGCAGCGGTGCCTGTCCTGCGGCCTTCCCCTTGCCACCCCCGCTCTTCCGTTCTTTGCTGGTCTCCCTGTGGTCCCCTCTGGTGCCCAGGCCCTGCGGTCCTCACAGGTGGTCCGTGGCGGGTGGCTCTTGCCCATAGGAGGCCCTGTTGAGGTTTTCCTAGGCCTCAGTCGAGACCTTGCACTGGACTGCCTGCTGGGGACTGTGTGACACCCCCGTCCCCGCTGTGCCTCTGCCCCCGGTGTAACTCCGGGGTCCGCTCACCCAGCAGGAATGTTTTCGGGCTGGGGGCTGTTCTTTGATGACGGCGCAAGCTCTGCCCTCGGCTTGGGGGTGGCTCCCCTGCTCCTGGCCCCTCCACTGGAGGGTTTTCTTGTGCTTCATCCAGCAGCGGATGGGGTGGGGCCACAGGTGGGGGAGTTGGCACCCGGCTGAGGTCTGAGCCCGGCTCGTCTCAGAGCCTTTACACTTGACCTGACGGTGCCGGGAGGAGGAGCGATGCTGTCCTCCCTTCAGGAGCCTCTCCCGTGACTCGGCCCTTCTCTTCAGGCCACTGGGGCGCTGGCTGGAGCTGGCTGCCCTGCTCACGAGCCCTGCGGGACGTGCAAGCCCCTTCCTGCACTGTGTGGGGGTCCTCAGACCTAAACCTGGAGCCCACATCCCCGAGGGACCAGGTGGCGGCTGTGCGGGTCGTGGGACCGTGTTCTGAGGCAGGGGGAGGTGAGGGGTCGTGATCTCCATGGCGGCCGCTGGGTGGCAAGGTCTGAGCCCACTTCCTCCTGGATGTTGTGGGGCAGAGGCTCAGGTTTCTGCGGAGTGGTGTCCCCCGGGATGGTGGTTGCAGGTACCAGTTAGGGCACTGGGAGTGGAATTGCTCTTTTTTAATGTATGAAGGAGACTCGTGGACCGTCCTCGTGTGGTTGTGATGTGACTATCAGAAGGTAAAAAAATAATCGATTCCAGACAAAATTCTTGGGTGTCAGAGAGAAAGTTTCCTATGTAGTGTCGGTTGAAATATTTTCTTTTTGGTGTGTAGGTTTTACATTTTTTTCTAAAAGGCGTTGTCCCGAACAGTTAGTAACGAATTTGGGCCGTGAGCATTACTCATAATGAGTCTGTCCTCTTTTCTCTAAAGCAGGGTCAAGACTTCCTTCTTCACTCCCCGCTCGGCGGCTCGCAGCCCGAGGCCGGTGGCGGGAGGCTCACCCTGGGTGCCCAGCCGTTGCCCACGGCCGCCCCCTCGGACACCGCGTGCGCCTGCGAGGCCTGCAGCGAGCGCAGGTACGGGTATGGGGGACCCTCCGCCTGAGGGGGGTGGGGTCCTCCTTCGGCGCTGCCCTTGAGGACTGGTGGGAGGAGGCACGTCCTCACAAAGGGCGGGAGCCTCCCCGAAATAGTTAGGGTCTCGGGTCGATGGATGCCTCCGACTTGGGGGCTGGGGAGGCCGTCACCGCCGCTGCCAGAGGACTGGGAAGAGGAGCTGGACGCGCGGGTCCTGATTGGCCTCTGGGCCCGGCTCGGCCGAGGCGGACCAGGGCCCATGGGAGCCTTGACGGCCAAGGGCCCTGGGGGCTGTGCCGGGGCTGATGGCGCCGGTCCTGTGGGCGTTTGTCCCCAGGGAGATTTCGGCAGAGGCGGAGCGGGAACCTCAGCAGCTGCAGAACTACTGGTCGGAAGTGCGCTACACGGTCCGCTGCATCTACCGGCAGGCGGGCACCCCGCTGGCGGACGACCAGGACCAGTCTCTGGTGCCCGACAAGGAGGGGGTGAAGGAGCTCGTGGACAGGTGCGTGTTGCCCGGGCGCCCACCCGGGCCTCCCCTCTGCTCAGGGGGACTCCCCTCTCGGGGTTGGGAGAGCTTGTCCCGCGAGCTCAGCCCCGGGCACGTGGCAGGCCTGCAGCAGACGGGCTGGGTGAACTCTCAGATTCTCATTCTGATGGAAGGCTTATTACCTGTGTAATGAAAGTGAATGGACGTACTTCTCTCATTCCTTAGTGTGTTGAGGCTGACAGTAGGACTCCTTTTGGGCACTTGCTGAGCACTTTCTCAGGCACTCCTGCTTCATTGCCCCGTGGAGGAGAGGCAGTTACGCCGCTTAGGAGATGAGAAAACCGAGGCCCCGTGAGGTCCGGTGGTGGATGGAGAGCCAGTTGTCACAGGCCTGTTCACACAGGTGCTTCTCACTGGGCGGGGCTCACGGCAGGGCGCGCTTGCGCAGGCGGGGACCTTGTGCTCAGTGACAGCACAGAGTTTGAAGCGGGTGTAATTTTTATTCTTCCTTAGAGTTTGTACCATGTTTTTCCTCTTTTTAGAGATGTTCCAAATAAAAGCGGTAAATTTGAGCGAGACATTCCATGAACTGATTCTCATTTTGGTCTTTTTTTCACGTTTTGAATGCAGCCCCTTTGGGGTTCTGTAACCTCTTGTTCGCTGTGCTGTAGAGTTCATCCTGGAGATGGGTGTGGTGACTGGCTGTGGGCTGTATTAACTAGTTAGTGATTCGGCCGGTGTGTTTAGGGTTTGACTACGTGAAATGGCTCTAGGTGGTGTGTGCCTTTTTTAGAAGTTAGGTTTCCTAGTGAATATTAGGAAAGTATGTATAACCTGCATGTCACACTTGCAGCTTCACAGCTTGTGAATGCTTAGGAAGAGGCCAAAGTAAAATAAGAGACAAGTGAAAGGAAATGCTCAGTAAATAATTGTTCAGATGGGATGTTATGGCAGAGAGGTTTGGGAAACAGCAGTATTCTAGTAATGAAACATACCGTTAAGAGTGGAAAAATTCCACGCCCCCATTTGAGGTCTGGGTATATATGTGTCACATGTTTTTCACACGTTTTACGTGTACTACGTTTTTCCTAGTCTCCATGTCTAAGGACCCTCCTCTTGTTGTCTGAGTGCCAGTACACACGAGGAAGGGCTGTCTGTAAAGCCTTAAGGCACCACTAGGACCTGTGCAGCTGGCGGCGATTCTCCTTTGCCCCTTTCTGTGGCCCTCGGCGTCCTGCTGCTCCGCCTCCCTCCCCCACCCCACCCCACCCCGCCCCCCATTTTCACACATCGTCACTGCGTTCAGCCACACCGGCTCTCGTGCCGTCCTCCACAGACCTGCTGGTTTCTGCTCTTCGCTCGGTCTGGAATGTTCTTCCTTGCTCAGGGTTTTTTTTCCTCCCTTCCATCCTTCACTTTAGACTTCAGAGTCACCATCTCAAGGAGACCACCTGACCTAAACTCCGAGGGGCCTCCCCCCATCATTCTTTATCAACCCTTCCCTTCTTTTTTATCGTGTTACTGCCACTACCTGGAATTACGCTCTGTATGTGCATGTGCTCTGAGCATCCAGTGGCCTGAGAGTTTGTTTTCCTGGCGTCTTCCTGCTGTGGCTTCGACACAGCCGCCGGGGCCAGTGCTTGTTTAACGCACGGCTGGGTGAGCTCCCACAGCACCTTCATCTTCCTGCCCCTTGGCCGTAGCACTTTTTACAAGTCTACTTGCAAAAGTACCATGTGGTCATGTCATTAAATTTATAAGATACAGAAATGGGCAAAGAAATAAAATGCAATGCATGTCTAATTCCAGCAGGCGAAGAGAACCAAGAAGGAGGTGTCCAGTCTCCTTGTAAGTTCAGTTGTCCCTGTGTCATTTTGAGTCTTCCTTTAAGTGAGTTTCCTTTAAGAGGTGAAATACATTCTGTTTCAGAGAACAGTTGCTGTACTAGTAATTAAAATCATGATTGTCATGCTAAGCTAAACAATTAATATATCTATATCTGAAGTAGACTCACCACAGTGGGGGTCCCATCAGTTCTTACTGTTTCTCTGGCCACGTTTTTTGTAAGGCTACACAAGTTCCATTTTCACTTGGCTCTTGTCTTTTACAACCTAGGTAGTGTGGTGACTTAGAAGTGGAATAGGTGACAACTTACAGTCTTCTCTTTTGACCCAGCGTGGTGCCCAGAGGTGAAAGGATCCGTTATCCAAATCCAGGAACTACAGCTTAATGTATTTTACAGCTTGTGTGCTGAGGTCACAGTGGTTCCTCCTGGTGATGGGCTCTAGACGGGTATTGGAGTTCTCGCTTCAGCGGTTGTAGATTTCCGTCTAGAGGCTCCTCAGAAGTGCACAACTGAAGCGAGTGGTCACTTTAAACATAGTCATGGCAGTTACTATAGAACAAGTTGGTAAAAGTTGATGATCTCCAAGTTAGGGAAGAAATTCATGAAAATGATCATTGCTGTGTGGCCTGATTGGGGCATGTATTGATTTGTTGTCTCTGATCTTCAGCTTACACATTTTACCTTATCGCTTTTATTATTTTTTGGTGGGATGATTTAAAAGGAGATATACTGTCTGTAAAGTTTCTTCTGATTATGAGAATAGTAGAAGAAGCCCACTTGGATCAGATACTGAATTCCTAGGAAGAAGAAAGAGCAGCCCGCTCCCGTGCTGCAGCCCAGGTGTCACCTCTGGGGGCCGTGGCTTTTCACCTGTCCGCATATAAGCGTTCAGAGATGAGTGCTGGGGTCTCCCGGGCTCGGCAGTTCTGTGGCCCCCGCGCGGCTCAGCTGTACCCGCTCTGCCACCTGCTGGCTGCCTGAGTCCCGGGACTCGCCCAGCCACCTGGCTTCGCGTCTGACCCGGCGTCGCCTCGGGGCTTGACAGCGAGCTCTCAGTGGGCTCCGGTCGCTGCCTTTTGGCCAGTGACTCTGGGACTCCCCCTCTGTCGAGCGGGCTGACTGTGAGAAGACGGCGGTTGTCATTAGGTGGGCAGCCCCGGGGTCCCAGGGTCCCCCTGCGGGCGAGTGGTGACTCTCTCTCCTGTGCAGGCTCTGCGAGCGGGACCCCTACCAGCTGTACCAGCGGCTGGAGCAGCAGGCCCGAGAGTACGTGCTAGAGATGAAGGTCCGGCTCCTGCGGCAGCTGTCGGCCGCGTCCAGGGTGAAGTCGCCGTCCGCCCTGCAGGGCCCCCCGCAAGCGCACCAGTTCATCTCCCTGCTCCTCGAGGAGTACGGTGCCCTGTGCCAGGCGGCGCGCACCATCAGCACGTTCCTCGGCACCCTGGTGAGTCGGCTACGTCCCCTGCCTGGGGCGGGGGCGGGGGGGTCTGGAGGCCCGGCGCGCCCCTCCCCTCCTCCGAGATGTGCAGGCGGGGCTGGGGGCCTGATTCCTCTCCTCTTTCTCTCCCCTCTGGACTTGGCTGCTGGATGAAAGCGGAAGTACTGCTTGGGGACCTTGGGGCCTGGGGGCGCGGTGTGGAGACTGTGTGAGGTGAGGGCCGGAGTGGGTGACAGTAGGAAGGAGACAGAGGAGTGGCTGTGCTGTGAATTCTGCAGATGGGGGCTGTGTTCTCAGGGGGAGTGCAGAGCATGGGGACGGCAGGGCACCTGTGTCCCCCCCCCGGCTCGTAGTCACTGATCTACTTGCCAGCCCAGCGCTGGGCTGAGCGTAGGTTATAGAACCACGTAAGACGCCGACCCCTGTGGGCCGTCTCTGACTGCCTCAGAAGGGAAATGACCACAACTGGGTGGACGGAGGCCTCTGGTAGAAACTCAGTTCCTGGGCCTGGTCCTCGACAGCCTCAAGCGCAGCTGCCGGCTGGAAGGAGGGACAAGCCGTCTTTGCTTTCTCGACTTACTAATAGTCTGTGGAGTTTCTCATCATCACTCAAATTTTATTATTAAGTGAGACTTCATTGGGCTGGTTTTGGGTGCTTTCTTAGTGGTAAAACTGCATTTTAAAAGAAATGCAGTGACCAGTGGTTCCGAAGGTTTTAAGCGTAAGGTCTTTATGTGACTCTAAAGTCGATAGACCTCGATAGAAAAATTAACCAATTTTGCAGGTAGTTTCGGGGGGTTCACAGAGCTCCTCAAGCAGCATCACTTCAGTAGAGCGTTGCCGTTCCTGCAAGTGAGTCCCGAAAACCTCGAGGGAAGCACCCGCCGTGAGAAAAGGAGCGGGTGAATGCATGGGCGGGCGGTTACCCTGTTCAGCACCGAGCCTGAGGGGCTGACCCCCGGGCGTCCCAAGCAGCACCCACCCCCGGCTCACTGAATGTCTCCCTGTCCTCCAGAAGCCCAGCTCCCCTGCCGCTTGCTCTGTGCCAGCACTGGCCTGAGCCTGGTGCACAGAGCAGTGCGGAGAGCTGCTGCTGCCCCCCAGCCAGCCAGGGCCACCTCCGCCTCACCCTCCTCGGCCGCTTAGAGCGCACGCCGTCTTCCTCAGCCACCAGAAAATAATGTGGACCGTGTTTACTGAGCATCAGCTCTAAGCTCAAAATACAGCTAATTTGGTCAGTGATCTACTTCACTTTCTTCGCACGTGGAGATACTCACTTTGGTTTCCAGTGAGACACCGCAGCAGTAACCTGGACTCTCCCTTCCTCCAAGGGAGACAGCTGAACTCTGGATAACAGGCTAAAACAAGGTAGAATCTTTTAAAGCGCATTGCTGCGTTGGCATGAAAGGCAAGAAGCCTTGGAGGGAAAAACAAATCGAAAGCTGGTGGAATCCTGAGAAAGTCATGTGCTCAGAAGCCAGCATTCCCTCCACAGATTTCTTCTCGTCCTGGGAGATAGGAGGTACGGCCTAGCTCCAGCACATAATGCTGGGACCACAGATGATCACAGCCTCTGTGAGGGGGCAGGAGAGACCCTGCCCACAGGAGGGACAGCAAGGGCCTGTGCCGAGGGTGACCTTGGCAGGGGTGGGGGGCTGTTGATGTGACGTGAAAACCCCCAAGCCTAGAAGTCAGTGAGTCGGGCAACACGCAGATCCCCTCTGCGAGCTCACTTCATCCCATGTAACCACTGTACCGTTGTCACACCTGAGAAAACTTATGGTGATTTCTGTGCGCTCAGAAAAATGTCCCAGTTATCTCAAAAATCTCTTTTTGTGTTTGGGGTGTTCAAACCGGATTGAGAACAGTTCACAGATTTATAACAGCGTCCTTCTGGGTCTACCCCATGATCTGAGCAGGGTAAGAGTTGACAGAGCCGAGGTGAGATTAACTTCCAAGTCCGTGTCTCAGAGTCTCAGCATTTTTGGACTTGGACTCCTTTCAGTTTAAAAACTGAGAGCCCCAAATAGCTCTTGTTTGTGCAGATTTTATCTATCAGTATTTACTGTGGTGAAATTAAAACGGAGAAATTTAAGATATTCATTAAATCACTTTTAAAATAACAGCTCATTGCATAACATAAACAGCATATCTCTAAATAAAAAAAACTGTTTTCCAAAACAAAACGTTTAGTAAGAAGAGGGGCACCGTTTACACGTTTGCACATCTCTTTAGTGTCTGGCTTAACGGAGGATGTGTGGATTCTTACATCTGCTTCTGTGCTCCGTCTGTCTTCATAGGTTGTTTTGGTTGAAGTTTTTGAAGAGAACTGGGCCTCCCACAGATACGTGTTTGGAAGAATAGTCTCATAGACTTTTCAGTTTGTTGTGGATATTCTTCTTTGAGAGAATACACCAGAGTCGCAGTGCTTCTTAACGGTTAGCTGCAGTGTAGGACCTGGAGCCGTGTCACTGAGCTGAGCCGGCTCTGCTCCGTCACAGCCCGCGGGTGTAGCTCACACTTCAAGTGGTTTTCCAGCATCAGACGTCGGTCGTGTGGAAAACACTGGTTCACTGAATGAGCCACACAGATCTTCCTGAAGATATTCAGTGTCACGTTAGGCAGCACGATATTCAATATTAAAAATGGCCTTTGTCACCATCCCTGCGATCCTCATCAGAAAGATCTTTAAATGTGGAGAAGCTTCAAGGCCACAGTGGCAGATGTAAGATTTCCAAAGTTCTGGTTTCTGCTCGAGAGCTCAGATTTTGGGATTGGCCACAAGTGGGGTCAGTTGTCCTTGAAGCAGCAAGCTCACTCACCGTGCACACCTTGCCAGCTCATGCTGTGCTCACTCCCTTAGCCTCTCTGGAGACAACCCCTCCTGCCCTCCTGCCCTCCTGCCCTCCCGCCGCCGCAGGACCACGGACCGTGTCAGGGCGTGGAGAGGCGTCTTCAGACACATGCCTCTCCTGGGAAATGTGCTCGTGCCCCCGGGCATCAGACCGGCCACAGGTTTTCTAATGATTGTAAACACTGAAATAAAACTGGGACCAAAGTTAGGCCTCCATTCACCTAGGAAATGCCTTCCCAGGCTGTAAGAATTGTGAAATCTGAATTTCCATTTATAAGGCCAGAAGAATCTTGAATCTCCAGCTGTTTCTCAAGCTCTGCTGCAGGACTTGACTGTACACACTTCCTCTTTCTTCTTCCAACCCCCAAACACCTCCCTGCAGGTGAAGTGAGAAGTGAGAGTGGTTTGGGTCGAAGTGCCTAGGCTCAGGTCATCCGGGAGCTTTTTCTTTGGCCTCCGGCTGGGGCAGCACCAAGTCTTTGCCGACCCCCGGGTCTCGTCTCTCGTAGCAGCTGTGACAGCACCCCCCGCCCCCCCCCTCCCCCCCCACCGCAGACCCCGTCCCCCCAGGCCCAGGGCATGTTGCTCAGCCTGTGTACACTGTTTCTGGCCTGTGAATGGGGCACGGCAGCACCAAGTTCAGGGTTCCTGTGGGCGCTGATGAGTTCGCATGTGGGAAGCACTAGGAACCAGGCCTGGCCCACGGGAAGTACTCCTTACTACTAGCCTGTGTTGTTGTCCCGAGTCGATCTGAGGTTGTGAAACGAGTTTGGGGTCTGCTGTTTCCCTTGCATGACTCACCTGGAAGTATAATTTCAGATTTCATAAAAAATGCCAAACGTCTTCATAAATCGGTCTTTACCTTTATTACCTTTAGTTAATGTGAGCCCAAATCCAGAGCTGTGGTCCCACCCGTGCAAGTATTATAACTTAGTGCCCAGGGTTGCTCACAGGCTGGCGGGCAGGGACTGTTGACTCTGTCCCAGAGATTGACAGGGGAGGCCAGGCAGGACCTCGGCTCTCCTGGACGCCTCCCCTGGACCCTCTCTCATCTGGCTGAGGGCCTAGTCTGGCTGCTGCCTTAGCTCCTTTGTCATGGAGACAAATCATAAATCAGACCGTCGCCAATCCTCTGTCCCCTGGGGACTCCCGGCAGTCAGGGACCTGCTGCGCTAGTCTCTGTGTCCTCATGCTGGCACCGCGCCTGTGCAGAGTGGTCTCTGCTGAAGTGTGTGACACATGTCCTTTCCTCACTGCCTCGGTGGCTATGTCATTATTACAAGCACGTTCTTAAAATTATGTGCTTGTAATCAGGCCTCATTCCAGGCCTTGGGCCTAGTTTTTCGGTTCCCAGGCCCTGGTCTTCTGCCCCACCCAGCTTTCCTGTATCGTAATTGCTCCGAGAGACGCTGCGTGTGAAACAAGAATGATGAAATTTAGACCTGGGAGGCCCTGGTGTTTTGGCAAAACGTGCAGTGAGGACAGGTGCTGGAAGCGCTGACAGAGTCGGGGGTTTGAGTTTCCCTGCAGACGTCATGGATGCCCTGCCGAGTCTCCGTGTGGGTCTCAAGTACAAGCAGGGGGCTGCGTGCGGCTCGCAGAGCAGGTGTGCGTGCGCGGTAGGGCAGGGCCACGCGTGCTCCGCAGCGTCCCGCAGGTGTGTGCTCGGGAACAGGAGCTGCTCGCCCCGAGCTGCCCTCTCGGCCCCTCCGTCCACCAGTGATCAGGGCACAGGGCAATGGAATCTCCACGCGTAGATCGTGTCCTGACATCTCCAGGTGTCATAATTTCAGCTCAGTTGGGCTATGCAGTAAATAGGAACAGACCAGTACATGGGGTGGCATGAGTCACCTGTTCAGAGGGGACTGGAGTGTGGTGCCCAGTGAAGCCTCTCCAGACTGTCGGTCACTCAGGTGAGGAATGTTTCCCCAGGTGCGAGGTGGTGCACCACGAGTGGTGTGCGTGTGACTGACAGACGGGCGTGTGGGTTTACACGCGCGTGGTTGCGGCCAGAAGCTGTTGAATGTGAACGCTGCACGTGGGGAGGTCGTGGTGCTGTCTGCCCCGGTCACCCTGTTCTCTCTGGAGGTCACTCGCTGTGATGGCCAGGATGCTTCCAAATGTTCAGAAGTGTTGTTCAGAAGGAAGTGACTGATGAGGTTGCCCATGGTTGCCAGGGAAAGAAGGAGCAGAGCTTCCACACAGCATCTCTAGCAGGGAAGTTGCTGTGTCTGTCGGAACGGGAGACTTCTCGAGACAGGCTCAGACACGATTGTCCTTCGGCATCAGAGGATTTGTATGCGTTTATTTAAGTTGTTTGAGAGGTAGGGCGTGCAATACATTTGGGAGGCATGGTTATGAGAAATGGCTGCCGGACGTGTACGCTGGTTTCTCTTTTTTCTGTCCCCTCGTCTGTGTGCGTCTTGCCACCCCTTTGTTTTGTGTTGAGTCATTTGGAAGGGAGGCCGGAGGCACAGGGAGTAGCAGCCCCTCCTGCGCAGAATGCTCTGGGCCTGGTCAGAGGGCTGTGGGTTTGGGGGCGGGGGGAGAAGCCCTTCTGGGAATTTGTCAGTCTTTGATTGGGTGTGTCTTCTATGTGTCTATCTAACTAGGAAAACGAACACTTGAAAAAGTTCCAGGTTACGTGGGAGCTGCACAACAAGCACCTCTTTGAAGACCTGGTCTTCTCGGAGCCGCTTCTCCAGAGCAGCCTGCCAGCGCTGGTGTCGCAGATCAGGTACTCGGCCTCCACCTGCACGTGTCCTGCTGGCGTGACGGCGTGCTCCCGAACGCCACTGCAGGGGCAGTTCTTGCCTGGAAATTACCGGGCTTAGGGGAAAATACAGTTTGGGTAGAAAGCTCGAAACCCAAAGAGTAATACGATTGAACTTTAAAATAATAAACCCAGTATCATTGCTACTAAGGTTTAGCCTCACAGATTTCTCCTGAATGGGGAAAAGCTGTGGTAAACATAGCAGTTCACTTGACAAGTCCCAGGCTTTGCCAGGTGGCTGTGGTGTGGTCTGTGCTGGCGCACTTGGGGGGCAGGGGGAGGGCTGGTGGTGCTAAGGGGCTCCGGGGCGCTAGGGGAGGGATTAGACACGCTGTCAGGTCTCTCAGGCATTCGCTTCGCATCGTGGCTCATGGCTTGGGTTCTTCTTTCTGCTGTAGAGCTTCCGTGGGGCTTCATCAGGTGTGCCCAGCCCGGAGTCCCAAGTACAGCCTCGGGTCACTTGCCCTGGTGAGGGGGAAGGGGAAAGTGCAGCCGGGGGTGTTTGCTCCGAGGTGGCTTGACAAGTTGGGCCTCTCCTTGGATCTGCTGTCCCTGTGCTAGAGAGCCAGGTGTGAGCTACCTCAGCCCTGCAGCGGGTGATTTTGTTCCTCATCTGCTTACCACCTGTGAACAGATTCCCAGGCTGTAGACGCATCACAGAACAGCACAGACTGTAGTCATCTTGGTTTAAAGGTCCACACCAAAATATGGTTGGGCCAGATTCGCAAAGAAGGGTAATTATTTTTACGTCAGTATATTATCGTTGCAGTTAACTTACACAGTACTCACCTTTTTTTTTTTTCCCCTTGAAATCCATGTTTCAATCCAGTCTTTGTTTCCTGTATTCCTAACTCCTATTTGAGGGGTCCTAGCTATTCCCACTTCTCACCCTTACCTCCGGAGCAAGAATAACCTTAAAAGCAGCTAGGGAAGGAGGACTGGGGCTAAGGTGGTCAGGACAAAGAGTTACTGGTGTGGCCCGCACCCTGCTTCCAGCATCTCCCGCACCACCGCCTGCTTCCCACCCACCCTGACAGCGCCGTTACGTTCCATGGTGGGTGCACAGAGACGTGAGTGTCCTAACCGCGACCCTCATGGAGATTGTGCCCGGTTACGATGCTCAAATCCAGCAAGAGCACTTTTTATAAAAAGACATGCATCTTGTGTGTGCGTGGGGGGGTGGGGGTGGGGTCCTTATAGCAGCATTCCAGGGTATTTAGCCTTTTTTTTCTTTTTCTGGGGGGCCAGGGAGTTTGATGGGCCTCTCATCAAACCGTGGGTGGGTGGCAGGAACCTGAAATGTGTTATAAAGCTCCACTTTTTCCTGTGCCCTGGCTCTGGCTTTCTCATCTTGCTCGTTGCGAATGGTGGTCAGTCTCCAAAGATCAGCAGTGTTTTAGAGTCTTCGGTGTTAATCCTGGGGTCATGCTGCAGAGTTGCTCTCAGGAGCCGGTGAGGGACAGGGTGCTTGGAGATGGGGATGGAAGCTGGGGAGAAGGCAAGCAGGGCGTTCCCCAGGAGTCCGGGGCGCCAGAAGGAGCCATTCCTTCGAGTTCCCCAGGAGACACCTTTGTTGGGCCCAACAAAGAACAATTCAGATTTGAGCTTGTAGTTTACAGATACCTATTTAACAACTCCTAAAAATTTTGTGACAACTTATATACAAACGCTACCCCCTAAAGTAATGACTATGTCTGTGGCACACAAAATCCATAGTTGTGAGTATTGCAACACTGACACTTTTTGTCTCTGGGCCTGCATTTTGTTTTAACTTCATTATAAAGTAAAATACAGATACAGAAGACTACACAAAATAAATGTAAGCTGAATGGATTGATAGCGGGTGAACATCCCTTAGCCCCAGCCCAGCGTGCTCACCTAGAAGCAAGTCCGTCTGCGTGGCCCACTGGGCACGGGAGCCTCGCCCAGAGCTGTCACTCAGTTGGCTTGCACAGCGATCCCGTAACTCCCTGTCTTACTTCTCTCTCTTTTTGTTTTTTTGGCCGCACTGTGCGGCATGCGGGACCTCAGCTTCCCGACCAGGGGTCGAGCGTGCGCTCCCTGCAGTGGAAGCGTGGAGTCTTAGACCACTGGACCGCCAGGGAAGTCCCCCTTTCTTTATTCTCTTATTACTCATGTGCATTCCCATAGTCTTGCCTGCTTTTTTATTTGCTGTAGTTTTGTTTTTCTTTTTTTAAATACAAATGATCTACCCAAAGGTTGACTTTGTTAAAGGAACTGACTTAATTTAGGAAAGTTATGTCTCTGTTTTTTAACAGCTTTATTGAGATAGAATTCACACACCATATAGTTCACTAGTTTAAAATGTACAATTCAATAGCATTAATTACATTTATAACGTCAGGCAACTGTCACCACTATTTGCAAAACTTGGATGTCACCCCAGATAGAGACTCTGTCACCGTTAAACACTGACCTCCACTCCCGGCCCCTTTTCCTCCGTGCCTTTTGAGATTCTTTTTTTTTAATAATTTTTTTTTCCATCTTAACCATTTTTTATAATTCTTTATTTATTTATTTTTGGCTGTGTTGGGTCTTCGTTTCTGTGCGAGGGCTTTCTCCAGTTGCGGCAAGCAGGGGCCACTCTTCATCGCGGTGCGCGGGCCTCTCACTATTGCGGCCTCTCTTGTTGCAGAGCACAGGCTCCAGACGCACAGGCTCAGTAATTGTGGCTCACGGGCCCAGTCGCTCCGCGGCACATGGGATCTTCCCAGACCAGGGCTCGAACCTGTGTCCCCTGCATTGGCAGGCAGACTCTCAACCACTGCGCCACCAGGGAAGCCCCCTTTTGAGATTCGTTAACGTGCAGGCCCCCACCCCTATCCACTTTCCCTTACAATTTACCCATTAAGGAACCAGCTCCGTTTGTCGTGTAGCGACGCCAGGGTCTGGGTCCTCCAGCAGGCCAGGCCACTGTCTGTGCTGCCTGAGAGTTTGTGTGAAACCAGAAGCTCTGTCAGACTCTGCTTCCATCCCTCTGGCAAGACCAGGAGCCCCATTGTGTCTCCTTATTTGTTGTGGTGGTTTTAGTAGCTATTGCCCAATTTCGTCTTTAAGTATATTGATATATTCATTGTTAGGGGAATGTTTAATTAGGCTTGTAAGTAAACGTACCTGAACTGATTTTATATCATTTTCCTTATCACTTATATTGTTTCACATAGACAATACTCATAATCGATATTACCAGCTGTTAACCGTCATGTGTTTGCAGAGTGAATATTTAGGTAGTAACCTGCCTGCTGACCCATTGATGCTGTTGGCCCTGAGGACACGTTCTGCAGTCTAGCAGCTCCCTGTTTCCTCTCTGGACTCCAGCCCTGTGCCTACAGCTTGTGCTCTGAGTGCCCCACCACAGAAGTCCCAGGACCCCCGGCTGCTTTGCCCTCCACTGGCTCTAAGTAGAGTCTGTGGTGTAGGACAGGAGGAGAGCGGTTCTCACCTCGGGCAGGAGCGGGAGGAGAGCACGAGTTCCCTCAGCCTCCATCCCAGTCTTCTGGGTGGCCTTACGGGGAAGGTGGGGTTTGCATGAAGAGGGGAAATCAGTTTGTGAGGAGCAGGGTTGCAGAGGCAGGGGTTGAGGAGAAGACCGCTGCCTCGTGGGCTGCCGTGCTCTCAGGCCTGGGGGCGCCCACGTGCTGTGTGGAGCCAGGGGGGCCTCGGAGAGGCACTGGATTCTGGGTCTTGAGGACTTTTGTTTCCTGGGGACAGCCCCGGTGTTTGAGCCAGCCCCATCACCGCGTGGGTCGCGTCGTTCCCTTTCCTGGCTCTGGGCTTTCCTGCACAGCTTTTCAGTGACCCTGTTTTCTGCGTGCTCCCTCCTTGAAGTGATGGAGCCGTTGTAGACGGCTTCAGCAAATATGAGTCCACTCGCACGACGTGCGTCTTCATGCGGTGGTCACCAGGGTGGAAAGGGAGGTGTCTGCACCCATGGAAAAGTTCTTGTTTTTAAAATCACTATTGTTTATTTTCATTATAAAATTATTAGATTGTCATTGCAATAAAATTCTGAAAGCAAAGGAAACCCTGAAGAGAGGTGGGTACCATAAACACAACTGGGTGCTGCTTCCAGATTTTTTCCAGTGTCCACGCCTCCCACACATGTGCATCTTTACACATGATGACGTAGTCCTTTCTTCACTTAACATGGGAGCATCTCCATTTCAAAACATACGTCTGTAAGTGCATGTGTGTCTGAGTCTGAGTGTGAACAAGCAGGTGTGACGTAGTCTGTAGTGAGAAGCTTGTCTGGGGTGGTATCACCGATCCCAGTGGGTAACTTCCAGCTCTTTCGTGTGAACAGCAGTGATTACTAAGCCTGCACATCATCTTTGTGCTCCTGAGCGATTGTAAATGTTGCCTTTGATTTTGAAATTCTTTGTTATGAGGTCTTTATCACCGTTGCTTTGGTTCAGATGTTGACATGTTTAGGTATTGGGAAAAGGAACGGTGTCTGAAGATAAGCTGCCTGTGAGCCTGCACCCCTCCCCCACTCTCCCGCTTCTCCTCTCCCGTGCCACCCTCCTCTTGAGAAGCCCAGGTGTTTACCTCTATTTGTGTCTTTTGTTTTCTGTTTATTTTCTCATCTGCCATCTTACCATCTTTCTTAACAAGATACACAGAGTAAATGAAACTATAACTATATTTTTTATTGAACCGAATTTCCTGTTTTGCTTGATTTGCAAACCAGGTCCGAATTTTGTATTTCTCAGTGAATGTTTTGTTCTCTCTGGGTCAGTGAATCTCAGTAGGGAAAAACAGTTTACGACCCCACATCTAGTGAACTGAATCTCTGGGCCTTAGTCTTCTTAGAACAGCGTTACTCACCACTCATTTTTTTCTTAGGAGCTGTTGCTTCCTGGAGCTGCTTCTCTAGGCCAGACTCTGTCGTGGGTGCCTGGGCTCTGTGCTTAACTCATCCCGCACAGCAGCCTCGTGGGGTGTGTGGTGGTGTCCCACTTGCCACCTCGGGAGGGGAGATGATGGCCAGAGTGCTGAAAGGCCTCTCTCCCCAGGCTGGGGACCACGACGCATGACACCTGCAACGAGGACACGTACAGCACCCTGCTGCAGCGGTACCAGCGCTCCGAGGAGGAGCTCCGCGGGGTGGCCGAGGAGTGGCTGGAGTGCCAGAAGAGGATCGACGCCTACGTGGACGAGCAGGTGGGTGCGCGCCGCCGGGACGGCCGCGAGGAGCCCGCCGCGAGGGGCCGTGTGCCCAGGGGAGGCGTGCGAGCGGGGGCTCCCAGCTGCTGCTGCGCCGGAGGGGACGCCCAGCCACGCCCGCGGGGTCAGCTGCCGGTCAGGTCCCTGCTGGCCTGGGTGCAGCCACGGTCACGGGCACAGGCTGCTGCCCAGACTCGGTGCTGCCGGCGGGGGCCTCTGAGGCCTTTGGAAATGGCTGAGCCTTGTCGTGTCAGGACCCGTTTGCTGAACACTGGCCACACGTGAGCGTCACAGCCCATTCTCCACCCGTCCCTAAGCGTATCGAGCGGGAGCGCAGACACGAACACACAGGGCTGTGCTGGGCAGGCGGTCTGCAGGGCTGGAGGAGGGTGGAAGGCAGGCGCTGCTGTGGGGATGGGGCCTGCGGGCAGGGCTTCCAGCCGGCGTCCCGGCCAGCCAGCCCGCCTTTCTAAAACCCCCAGGAGGGTTGGGCAGGGGAGGCGTTCAGCGTGCATCTTCTCCAGGGTAGCGCAGGGTGTGAGGAGTAATAAGGAAACAGTGACAGAGCTCTGTGTTGTACTTTTGAGGCTGTAGGAAAACAGAACCTTGGTTCTGGCGTAAGGCGGGTGGTGGTGCAGTGTCTGCCTGGGATCCTGGGTGCCGCCTGGCCGCTGGCTGTGACGCTTCGTCTCGGCGTTGCCATCTGAGCGTGGTGAGGGATTGGGAAGAAGGAAGGGACTGGCGTGTGCCCACGTCACTGTTCGTTCCAGCCTCGCTCCGTGTTTTGTGTGGCAGTTCTCCCTCTGCAGCCTCAGGGACCGTTACTGTAAGTAGTCTCTCATTCAGAACCTCGGAGAACGGTTCTGACCGTATTCTCCCGCGTGATGCTGGCTTTCCCCTCTGTCGGGTGCGCCTTGGTAACGTGACACAACTCAGCGCTGTTGAGCTGAGCTCGTCTGGGCAGGTGGCTCCGCCGGCGCCGTGCGCTTGGCCTCTTCCACAGTTGCTGCGTGTGTAGCACGTGGCCTCGGGAGCCACTCTGTACCTGGCACACGCTCCCCGCTGTCCCGGGGTCCCCGGGGCACTCGTATTCTCCAGCCGTGGCTCGTCGCTGACCACTGACGCCTCAGCTTCGGCCGCTGTGGGGGCAGGGCTGGCCCCAGGTTGCTTGACTGGCCTGAGTTTGGCAAATGTTGGCACGGGGTCAGGTAGCCGTGACCCCGGCTGCCTTCCAGCTGCCGTTCCTGTGCATCCTGCACCTGGACCTGCAGCCAGCTCGTCCCCTGCGGCCTTGTGCGGCCAGGCAGCCGGCAGCTGAGTCACTCAGAGGCAGAGGAGCGGACAGCTCCCTCCCCTCTGCTGCCTGCACGCGCACCGGCCCGTTTTCAGGAGTTTGCTGTCCGGGTAGTGGAGGGAACAGGAGCCCGGAGGGGAGACTGGTGCGTGGGGACAGGGGCTGTTGCCTGTTCCTTGGGGTGCTCTGGACTCAGGTCCTGCGGAGGACCCGGAGGGGCGTTTGGCGCCAGGCCCTGCCCGGATTGGTTGTGAGCCTCGTTCAAGCCTTTCCCCTCCCTGGGCCTTAGTCTCCCACTTGTGAAAGGACAGGATCAGATTAGGTGACATTTTGATTTTGTTTGAGCCTTTGTATTATATAATTCTGAATCAGTTTTGTGTGTATGTGGTTACTAAAAAGCAGGACTGCAGTAAATAGTCCCTTGTGTTCTGAATTGAGCTGCACCGAGCCGGTTACTGGGTTACCCTTAGAGGAAACCCCGTGTCAGTTAAGTGAGGTGGTTTATCCAGAGTGCAAAGGAGGGGGGAGAATTGGGAGCCCTGGTTTCCCGGGACATTGGGGCATCAATTCTCTGTGAAGGAGGGACCTTCAGAAAAAAATCAAAGACTAGACGCCAGCCTTTCCCTGGCTAAGCTCTTGTCGTCGGGGCCCAGGCTGATGATAGAAGAAATTTGATGAGGCATTCTTGCTGTAAAAGAATGAGCGATGTGCGAAGGCTTCTCAGGGAGAGAGACGTGTGAGAAACAGGAGCTGGTCTGGGCTGCTTTGTGGGAACCCGCGAGGTTACGCCACCTGCTAAGTCTCTGTCCTGCCAGCTCAGCTTACAGGAAGGGAGGACTGCATTAGGTCACGGAACCCCTGTCCCCAACATTAGGCTGAGGAAAACACCCCCATCCAGCCGGCTGAGGATGCGTCTGCCCTCACCAGGGGTGCTGCTTCCACTGCCCTTGGTTTGTCTTCAGGGTCCCTGGACTAGGAGACGAGGGGGGCACCGTCTGTGTGGACACCCTAGAGCCTCCCACGCCGTGTGCCGTGTCCCCTGAGAACCTCCTGGGTCCACGTGGACGCTGAACTGCTGCAAGGACAACAGCAGACAGTCCGTCCAGACGGCGCCCCCGGCAGTGTTTGCTGTGGGCCTGGCCGGCGACACTGGCAGCTCTGCCTTGGGCCCCTCTGCCACCCCGTTAGTATCTACAGTAGTAGCAGACGTGTAGAGAGAAGCTGGGTCCTGGCGAATCAACTGGAGGGCGGATCAGATGCTGAAAGATTGATGGGCAGCAGTAAACAGACTGTCACTTGGAAGCCTGTGCTGGGGAGGGTCCTAGACAGAGTTCTGGAGTCCAGATGTGAGGGGTGCGCTGCCTGTCCTCAAGGCGTCTCCGAACAGGCCAGACCCCAACAGGAAATGGCGGTGCAGCCTCAGGAACTTGGGGCAGCCCCTGTCCTCAGTGCTGTGAGGAGGTCTGGAGAGAGAGGCCTCCAGCCCAGCGATTGAAGTCTGACCCCAGGGAGAAGCACAGGAAGACAGAGCTGCCCCCTCCCTGTTAGAGGAGACGTGCAGAAGTGAAATGACAGCAGTCTTTTTTTTTTTTTTTTTTTTTTTATTTAAGTATTTGTTTATTTATTTATTTATGGCTGTGTTGGGTCTTCGTTTCTGTGCGAGGGCTTTCTCCAGTTGTGGCGAGCGGGGGCCACTCTTCATCGCGGTGCGCGGGCCTCTCACTATCGCGGCCTCTCTTGTTGTGGAGCACAGGCTCCAGACGCGCAGGCTCAGTAGTTGCGGCTCACGGGCCCAGCCGCTCCGCGGCACGTGGGATCTTCCCAGACCAGGGCTCGAACCCGTGTCCCCTGCATTGGCAGGCAGATTCTCAACCACTGCACCACCAGGGAAGCCCAGTCTCTTTTTTTTTAATTATTTATTTTAATATTTATTTATTTGGCTGCACTGGGTCTTAGTTGCGGCAGGCGGGCTCCTTAGTTGCGGCTCTCTGGCTCCTTAGTTGTGGTATGTGGGCTCCTTAGTTGTGGCATGCGAACTCTTAGTTGCGGCATGCACGTGGGATCATCTAGTTCCCTGACCAGGGGTCGAACCCGGGCCCCCTGCATTGGGAGCGTGGAGTCTTAACCACTGCACCACCAGGGGAGTCCCGACATCGGAATCTTAGATGTGGCTGGACTAGGTGACCTGTGAGGTCCCCTGCATCTCTGGCCTTGACAGTGGGGCTTGTTGAACTTTGTGTTTGATGCTGAGCGCTACTCGGGGAGTTTGCAGAGTTCCATAGTGGGGCAGTGGGGAGACGCTCGTTCATGAGTACAAGTGCAAACGAAGGCCTGCGGGCACGTAAGCAGTGCTGGTCCTCGTGTCGAGCAGGGGGCTTGCCGTCTGTCGCAGAGGAGCCTTCAGTCTGGAGTTTATCTGAAGGGGCTTCCACTGCAGCTGGCGGTTCCTTCTGCAGAGATTGGTGCCATCCACTAGAGTGGGGGGTCTAATTTATCCCTGACTTTTCCATCATGTTTTGTCAGTGTAAGCTTCTGATGGTATCAGTAACTTGTGATCTTATTTAGATGATTTCAGAAAAACGGTGTAACTAAAATGATAATTCAGGTGAAGAGAAAGAAGATAAATGATGACTTACTGTGCAGTGTGCTAAGCACTGTGCTGAGCGATAATCTCCTTGCTGCTAGGAATATAATATATTAGGAATATAATACACAGTAGTATCACCGCTGTCCTGATAAAAATGGGGTGTGTGCCAAAATAACAATATACACGTTTTTTCTAAAAGGAAAATACAGTCTTAAAAAGTAAAACTGAAAGTGAATTTATTTCTTTAAAAATACTTGTTCTTATAGCTATAAATGTTTACATTAAAAAAGAAAGATCTCGAATCAACAACCTAAGTTTGCAGCTTGTAGAAAGAAAAAAAAGATAAACTAAATCCAAAGCTAGCAGAAGGAAGGAAATAATAAAGATTAGAGCAGAGGTAAACAAAGACAGAGAATAGAAAAACAGTAGAGAGAATCAGTGAAACCAGAAGTTGGTTCTTCAAGAAGAACAGCAAAATTGACAGACCTTTAGCTTATGGACCAAGAGAAAAAGAAAAAAGACTGAAATTACTAAAATCGGAAATGAAGTAGGGACATTACTACCAGTCCTACAGAAATGAAAAGAATTACCAGAGAGTACTGTGAACCATTGTACACCAACAAATTGGATAACCTAGGTGAAATGGACAAATTCCTAGAAACAAAGAACCAACCAAGACTAAATCATGAAGAAATAGAAAATCTGAATAGACTTATAACTAGTAAGGAGATTGAATTAGTAATCAAAAATCTCCCAACAAAGAAAAGTTCAGGACCCAGTGGCTTCAAAGGTGAATTCTAGCAAACATTTAAAGAAGAATTAATACCCATCCTTCTCAGACTTTTCCAGAAAACTGAAGGGGAGGGAACACTTTCTAACTCATTCTGTGAGGCCAGCGTAAGTCTGATACCAAAGCCAGACAAAGACACTACGAGGAAAGAAAACTACGGACCAGCATCCTTTATGAATGTTGATGCAGAAATCCTTAACAAAATACTAGCAAACAGAATTCAGCATATTTAAAGGATTATACACCATGATCAAGTAGGATTTATTCCTGGAATGCAAAGATGTTTCAAGGTATGAAAATTGATTAATATGACATACCAAATCAACAAGGAAAAACCACATGATCATCTCAGTTGATGCAGCAAAAGCATTTGACAAAATTCACCGTCGTTCATGATTAAGAACACTCAACAAAATGGGAATAGAAGGAAACTACCTCCATATAATAAAAGCCACAAATATAAAAAACCTATAGCAAACATCATCCTCAATAATGAAAGATTAAAGTCCAAAAGGGAGGGGATATCTGTATATGTATGGCTGATTCATTTTGTTGTGCAGTGGAGGCTAACACAACATTGTAAAGCAACCATATCCAATAAAAATTAATTTTAAAAGAAATGAAAGATTGAAAGAAAGCCTTTAATCCTCTGAGATCAGGAACAAGGCAAGGATGCTTGCTTTCACCACTTCTATTCAACATAGTACTAGAAAATCTAGCCACAACAGCTAGGCAAGTAAAAGAAATAAAAAGCATTTAAATTGGAAAGGAAGAGTAAAACGATCCCTGCAAATGATGTGATCTTATATGTAGACAATCCTAACGACTCTGCAAAAAAAAACTGTTAGAATTTAAAAACTGTAAGTGAATTCAGCAAAGTAGCAGGATACAGAGTGCACACACAAAAATTAGTTGCATTTGTACATACAAACAATGAACAATCTGAAAAGGAAATTATGAAAACAGTTTTATTTACAATGGCATTGAAAAGAGTAAAATACTTAGGAATTAACTTACTCAAGGAGGTGGAAGACTTGTACAATGAGAACTACAAAACATTGCTGAAAGAAAATAAAGAGGGCATAAATAAATGGAAACACATTCCTGTGTTCCTGGATCGGACAACTTAATATTGTTGAAATGTCAGTAGTACCCAAAGTGGTCTACACATTCAGTGCAATCTCTGTCAAAATCCCAATGATGTTTTTTGCAGAATAGAAAAACCCATCCTAAAATTCATATGGAATCTCAAGGAACTCAGAATAGCCAGAACAATCTTGGGGGAAAAAAGAACAAAACTGGAGGACTCACACTTTTGATTTGAAAACTTACTACAAAGCCATAGTGATCAAAGCGGTGTGGTATTGGCATAAAGACAGACATATAGACCAGTGGATACAGTAGAAAGCCCAGAAACAAACCCTTGCGTATATGGTCAGGTGATTTTTGACAAGGGTGCCAAGACCCTTCGATGTGGAGAAGACAGTCTTTTCAACAAATGGTGCTGGGAAAATTGGGTATCCACCTGCAAAAGAATGAAGTTGTACCCTTATCTAATACCATATGGAAAAGGTAACTCAAAGTGAATCAAGGACCTAGGTGGAAGACCTAAAAACGTGGAAGAACCTTAAACACATTACTCTAAGTGAAATAAGCCAGACACACAAAAAGACATCCTGTCTGATCCCACTCACCTGAGGTCCCTAGAGTAGGCAAATCCATAGAGACAGAGAGTAGAAGGGTGGGTGCCGGGGGCCAGGGGAGGCGGGCGGTTATTGTTTAATGGGGACTGCGTTTCAGTTTTGCAAGATGAAGAGAGATGGGGATACCACTGAAATGGTTCAGATGGTTTATTTTATGTTACACGTATTTTACAAGGAAAAAAAAAAAAGCATTCTCTTGTCTTCTTACAGTGGAAAACCATCCTCTTTCACTAAAGCAACCCAAAGGTGCATTCTTATTTTCATTCACCTGTCAAGGAACTACGATGCCATTAATACCAGTTATGGAAATCGAGCAATTTTAGTTGCATCCAGAGGGTACCAGTCATTCTAGAATCCTTGGAATGGATATCAGTCTCTTGTAATCAAGTAGCATTTTAGAAACTACATAGTAATGCAAGATTGCAAAATGTTGCACATCTGTAAAATAATTAGTATTCACAAATAAGTATGGCCATGGGGAGACAGTTGACAGCTTTGAAATCCGTTGTTCTTGTTTGCTTTTAAAAAATGTATCCTTTATTTGTTGTGTGACACATATATAAGCCTACAGGTACCCAAATGTTGCACAAAATTAATCCCAGAGGCTGCGAAGAGGAGGTCAAAGAGGAGGTTTCTGCTGATTATATTTATCAAACCGCTCTGTACTGACCTCTGTAATAAGATAAAGAAATGACTACTTTTTCTAATATGTAGCTCATTTTAAATCATTTTTAAAATTTGCAACAGTAATAGTTACTCACGAAAGAAAAATGTTTCTCCTGAAAACTGCAGACCCACGTTACCCAAAGGGAGAATTAGCACCAATACTGACTCTTCCCATCCAAAAATATGGCATGTATCTCTTTCTTTAGGTTGTCTTTTATAGCCTATATTATGGTTTTATAGTTTGTACATTTCTTACTGAATTTACACGTAGGTGTTTCACAGTTTTAGGGACTATCATGAGTAGCATCTTAAATGGTGGAATAAATTTTCTAAGGAGTTGTTGCTGGTCCTTACAGGAAAGCTGAGTTCTGCTTTGTGTCCAGTCATCTCACCGTGTTATCATCTCTCAAATAGTTCTGGAATTGATTGCTTTGAGTTTTCTAGGAGACCATGATATCGTTTACAAATAATAATAGTTTTGTCTTATCCTCTTTATTAGCATTTGAACTTTGTGTTTTGTTTTTTCCACTTCAGCTAGAATCTTCAGAGCGTCATGAGTAAGGGTGTTACTAGCAGCAGTTCCTGGCTTTTGTGGAACGCTTTGGAGGTTTCACATTAAGTCTGATGCTTGCTGTACAAATTTTTGATACTTTTTAGCAAATTAAAGAGCCCTTCCCTGGTGGCACAGTGGTTAAGTATCTGCCTGCCAATGCAGGGGACACAGGTTCAAGCCCCAGTCTGGGAAGATCCCACATGCCACGGAGCAACTAAGCCCGTGCTCCACAACTGCTGAGCCCATGTGCCACAACTACTGAAGCCCATGCGCCTAGAGCCCATGTTCTGCAACAAGAGAAGCCTCCACAATGAGAGGTCTGCGCTCCGCAATGAAGAGTAACCCCCGCTTGCTGTAACTAGGAAAGCCTGTGTGCAGCAGTGAAGACCCAACGCAGCTAAAAATAAATAACTTAAATAAATTTAAAAAAAAATTTTTTTTTAAAGCAGGAATAGACATTAAATTTGTATGTTTTTTCTCTTTTTATGTGTTTTTGTATGAATTAGATTAGGCTTCCTAATTTTGAGACATCCTTGCATTCCTGGAATTAAACCCTACTAGATTATAATATATTATTCTTTAATCCATTATTAGGTATTTTATTTAGGATTTTTATATCTGTATTCTGAGGTATTACTGAGTTTTCATCTTTGAGGTCTTGTTTGTTTTGTATAAAGGATAATTATGCTAATCTCATAGAATGAATTGAGAACTTTCCATGTTTTCCCAGTTTTTAGGAATAGTTCAACTTTCCTGTTCTACAAAGGGTTTTTGCATAGACCCCACCATGAAACTTTGGGGCCTGGTTCATTTTTGCAGGGGAAGGAACAAGGACTCAGTAGTATCTTTTACTGCCTTTTCAGTAAACATTGTGTTCATGAACTTACTTGGGGTTTTCTACTTCTTAAGTGAGTTTTACAAATTGATATTTGCCTGGGAAGTTATCCACATCATTCATATAAAGGGGTGGGCTTAAGCTTGTGCTTACAGGGCAGCTGATGCAAATGGGTGCATGATGGCTACCGGAGAATTCCCCTGCCCCTAACTTCACACTGTAGTGAGAGAGCACTTGCTCCCCTCAGAGGAGGCCGGCCAGTGCTCCTGGTGTCCCAGCTGTGCCCACAGCCTGCCCTCGGAGCTGTCCAGCTGTCGAGAGAGGCCAGAAGTCTAGATTGTTAGGTGAAATCTCAAAAGCTTTTTCATGTTGGCTCAGCTTGTAAAACACATTGTGCAGGGCCAACAAGATAGCCGTGAGCCACCTGTTTGCAGCTATTCTTCAGATATGAAAGGCATAAATTGTACAGATGTTTTCTCTTGTGGTTTTAGAAAATCTTTGTATGTGTCCGTGTCCTTTCCCACTCCTGCTATTTTTGTTGTTCCTTTCCTTCCCTTGTTCGGCCTGGGAGGAAGTTCAGAGAACCAACTTTTGGGTTTATTGATCACGTTTACTTCTTGGTTTTCCAAATTTCAGCTTTTACCTTTAATTCCTTACTAGTTGATTTCTTGTTTCATTTTGTTTGGGCTTCTTACATTGAACGCATACTTTTCAGGCTTTTTTTGTTGTTGTTCTATTCTCTCATAAATGCCACTAAACTATACATTTTCTTCTACATCTTGGGCTCATCTTATACAATTTGATTTGTGGGACTTTCCTTGTCAATTATTTCTAAACAGACTGTAATTTCAACTTTGGTTTCTTCTCTAATACTTTTAAACTATTAAAAATTTTTAAGTGCATGAATTTGATTTTATTAAGTTACTCTTGTTTTATTTTGGAGGGTTTAACGGGCAGTTTTTGTTTGTTTGTTTTAATTTGAAGATCTAATAGGCCATTTATTAGGTGGTTCATGAATCCAGCAGCATCCCGTCTAGCAGCTGGGAGGGCGCTCCCGGTTGGTAGTGTTCTCTTCCCTGTAGGAAACTGAATATATGCCCCCTTCCTTTTTTTTTTCTTCTAATAATTTTGAAGATATGTATCCCATATCCTTTCAGTGGTTAATTTACAAGAATACATTTATATAAACACCAAGATTTAATCATTTCATAGCCTCGTCCTTCAAATAAGGCAGTGCCTTGAGCCCATTCTTAATTCCCTGTTCCCCTCAGTTTCTTTTTAGTTGTGGTAAAATCTACATTACTCAAAATTTACCACCGTAACCATTTCTGAGTCTACAGTTCATTCGTACTGAGTGCGCTCACATTGCTGTGACCGTCACCGCTGTTCAGCTCCAGAACTCTCTCATCTTCACAAGCTGAAGCTCGTGCTTAAACAGCGGCCCCCGCCCCCTCCCCCCGCAGCCCCTGGTGCCTGCTGTGGCACTCAGGATGACGTCCCCGAGGCTCACACTTTACGTGCAGGGCCCCTCGTGGTGGTTCAGTGAACTGTGACTGTCCACTCACCGCATTGACAGATCCACCTCTGATATGTTAATTTCTCTTTAAAATCTGAACTCCTCGCTGTGTTTTTCATGCAAGAAAAGTATTTGCGATGATTTTGAGCGAGTCATGTGAGGCGCTGAGATCGAGTATCAGGTAGCGTTTCTGTAGTGCTGCAGCTTCTGTCTGCAGACGCGGTCTCTCGTATATATCACTTTAAAAATCTCCCCTTGAAAATGTCCAGGGTAGCTCTTGCTGGTACTAAGACTTTTTGTTTTTTACATCCCCCATGAATTAGATGACGATGAAAACGAAACAACGCATGCTAACAGAAGACTGGGAGCTTTTTAAGCAAAGGCGCTTCGTGGAAGAGCAGGTGAGGCTGTGGGCCGGAGGGGCGGCTCACGGGAGTGGGAACTGCTCTCTGCGGGTGGGCGGCTCCCAGAGGCCAGCGCTTCAGCACCTCCCTGCGTCTTCTGCCCGCTGCTAATGGCAGTGGTGTAAACTGGCTTTCCTTCCGACTTCCTTCCTCCTGTATCCCTCAGGGGACACCCGCGTTTACAGAGCCGCCCGCTCGGGCCACAGCCACCCCTGAGTCCCCACGGACTCCTCCTAGGCGGGTGGCGTGTCCCCGGTTTACTCGCCAGGGTGCATACAGTGAAGTCGCAGGGCTGGGACTTGGTGCGCTCCGCGTGTGCCAGGGGCCGTGCCTTCGTCGTGGCTGCTGGCGGCCCCGGCGCACCCCTTCCTCCAGCGGCTCTTCCCCCCACCCCTCTGCCTGCCGCTTTGGCAGAACTCCCGGGGGCTGCGGTGTGGCGGTCTCAGGGCATTGGACTTCATTGGGAAACTTGCTTCCCGTGCACGTGCCGGCTTCTCTCCCAGTTAGTCTCCCTTGCCGGGCGTGCTCCCTTGGCCTTCCCTAGGTGTCGGTGGCCCCAGCCTCGCCCGCACCCGTGGTCTTCTCTGGGCGCCACAGGTAGACAGAGGGCACCCCGTGCTCCGCTCGCTTACCGTGTGGCTTCTGTCCTGTCCCCTGGCTCTCCTGGCCACCACCCACCCCATTGCCCAGGCCGGTCCACAGGCTGCTTCTCTGAAATCCAGAGGCTCGCCCGCTCCAGTGGAAGTCTAGGTGCCGCTTCCTAGGTGGTTCCCGTGTCCACCCCTTCTCCCTGCTCCACCGGCGTCCTCTCCAGCTGGCCTTCCTCGCTGCTGCGTTCCTTCCCACCCGCCCACTGCCGTCTTTGTGCCGACTGTCCAGCTTCCATCGTGCCTCATAAACGTCTGTTTAACTCATGGGCGCCGGGTGCCACGGCTCTGTGTGCACAGGCCTGATGGCGGTGAGGCTGTTCCCCGAGACTCACTCCTGCTCAGCCCAGGCTCAGCAGCCGTCGAGAGTGTTGTGAGCGGACGCCCAGCTCAGCGCTCTTTGCGGGCCCGGAGGCCCTCCTTGCCTCTGACGGGATTGCCAGCACTGCGCCTGGGCCTTGCTGAGTCCGGGCACCTGCCGAGCAGCTTCCCCACCTCTCCAGCACGCTGAGCAGATCTCCCAGGGCACCTTGTGCATCACGGTTTTCAAGTTTGGTTTCTTGCCTGTCCCCTCTTCCAGAATCTAAGCTCCTTGAGGGCAGTGATTATCTCTACGTTCCTGGTACCTAGCAAGCACCAAGCTCATGGCAGATTCAGGGTAAAGGCTGGGTGTCTGCTGTGAGGGGCGCTGCAGCGTGTTTGCTGGTGAGGAAGCCTGTTAGGGGTTCCTGGTCCGTGGCCTGTGTCAGGGCCTCTCCCAGCCCCACAGCTATGTGCGTCACACATCTGCGGCCCCTTTTCCTGGCCCTGCCCCACCTTAGGAAGCTGTCGTCATTGGTTCTGAGTGTGACACACACTACCATAATTACTGGAAAATATAAGCTGTGTCATGGGGCGGCGCGTCTTGCAAAACTAACCCGTTGTCTCGTGGTTTCCTCCAGCTGACGAATAAGAAGACCGTCACTGGCGAGAACAGCTTCACGGACACCATGAGGCACGTGCTGTCGTCGCGACTGAGCATGCCCGACTGCCCCAACTGCAACTACAGGAGGAGGTGAGCCTGCGTGTGCGCGCAGCGGGCCTGCGGGACCCTCGCTGACCCCGCAGAGGGCCGGCACCGACCTCTAAAGAGCACGATCTGACCTCCTCTGTTGGCTGTCTCGGTAACTGTCCTTAATTCCCAATCAGATGTGCTTGCGACGACTGCAGCCTCTCGCACATCCTCACTTGTGGTATCATGGACCCCCCCGTCGCCGGCGACATCCACATTCACCAGCTGCCGCTCCAGGTGGACTCTGCTCCCGACTGCCTCTCTGAGATGCGCCCACCTAGCGTGTCATCGGCAAGCTCAGGGTCGGGTTCCAGCTCGCCCATTACAGTTCAGCAGCATCCCAGACTCATCCTCACAGACAACGGCTCTGCACCAACTTTGTAAGTCGTGACTTTGTCGTAAGGTTTCAGAAATTTAACTAATCCAATGATGAGAAATAGAGACAGTAATGTCTGCAGAAGTATGGATAGCATTATAGTGCTTTTCAAGAAAAAGGACCCTTCATTTTCCTAAAGAGCTTTTAAAACATGGAATCAGTAAGCCCAAACTTGGACACTGTTTCCTGACCTGCCTAAACGAAGGTGAATGAATAAATGCAGTAAGGCAAACACACACACACATGTTGGTCTGCAGGGTAGTGTCTCCCGGCACCGGCCCGGCCCGCGCTCGTCGCATCACGGGTGGCCAGCCCGCTGCTCCTTCCGCCGCCTCGTCAGCCCAGCGTCCGTGCTTGGTCCACGTCTTGCTAGGAACTCAGATGATCACTTTAGCAGGCGATTGAAAGGTTCTGTTCTCCGCGTCCCCACATTACCTAGAAGGGTGTTTTGCACAAGCGAGGTGGCTGTGCAGCTGTGGCCAGTTCACAGGGAGGGGAGGGGGCCCGTGTTTCTTCGGACTTGCGGCCGTGTCTCGTGTTGAGGCTACCTGCTCTAGCTTCTGGGCAGGCTGCACGCGGGTGTATGTTTTTATTTAAGAAATAAAACATGCCTTCTGCATGTCGCAGCATGTGTGGGTGCCGGGAGCCCTGCGGAGGTAACCGGCCCCCCGGCCATGGCTCCCAGTGGAGGGATGGTGCCCCGCATTTCTCAGACTTCTCGCTTCCCCCGTCTGGATTTCGCATGGTGACTCTGAGGCTTTCCTTCGGAGTCTTTCAATTCTCAATATGGGTTTGGTCTCAAACACGAAGTAATTGTAAAGGGCTTGGCCTGAACTCTGTGAGTCCTTTCACCGAACTCAAGGTGCTTCATAGCCGCAGAAGCCCTGTGCTCTCGGAGCCGGTGCAGAGTGTTGCGGGCTTCACAGCTAGCTGCCAGCTAGCTCATCACAGGAGCGTCCCGCAGTTCAGCGTGTGTAGTCAAATAAAAACTTACATTGGAAGAGTTCGCCCCGCTCCTGCGTCCTGGCAGCTGGCGCCAGCCGTGGCCTCCCACGCTGTGTTGAGTGGCAGAGCTGGGGCCACGCGCGGATGCGCTGGGCATCTGGCCGCCAGCACCTTGTGATCCGTGTCTTCCCGGGAGACACTGTGATCCGAGGACCTCCATGTGGCCGCTGGTTCGTGTTGTCTCTCGTGGTGCAGCTTCTAAGTTGGTGAAATAGAAGCGTGGCGGTTTAGTCGCTGGGCTGCAGTGCTGTCTGGAGTTCACGGGTTCTGGGGTCGCCTCCATCGCATGGCGCACGTGCTTCAGTTCCTTCATTCCTGCACCTTGGCTTCCTCCTCTGGGTCGTGGCGATGCTGACACCTCGGGAGCGGGTGTGGGTGCAGCCCAGGGCAAAGCCTGCTGCTGCCGCAGGTGCAGTGGGCCCCCGGGGGGCCCGCTGGGCACTGTCCGTGCTTGCTGTGACGAGCTCCGGATGACAGCACGTTGTAGCACGTCGACTCTTGTTTTCCTAAAAGTGGAAAAGAGCCTGAGTTTGGCAATTGTGGACACTCTTCCCTAAAGCCAGAAGGTCTCCAGTTCTTAGGATTGTTCCTTCTGGAGGCCATTGAGTGTTGAGGCTCAAGGCGGACGTGGTGGCATGTTTACGTGGACCCGTGGGGCGTCCATTTACAGTCATGCCTTGAACCATGCACGTTGAGCCAGGAACTCTGCGCCAGCTCTTTTCATGTACCAGAAAGTCATACGTTTTAAGTGGTCTTCATAGGCTCCAGCCTTGAAGTCTTCTTACTTTTTTTTGGTAGATATTGCATTTGCCCATCGCTTGGATGTCTTGCTAAAGCTGATAATTACGATTATGACTGGACTTGGGCACAGCTGGCCTTGTAGTGAAAAATCTTGTAGTATTTTGTCACATAAGTGCCTTTAATGTTTTGTTCAGCTGGCTGTGTCTGAAATTTTGGCGGTTATAAAAACAAAAGCTAAAGACCTACGGTTGTTCTCCGTACCCCTTTAGTTATAATCAAAAATTGTGTCTGCTTGGAAGTGGCAGAGAGAACAGTTGTACACCAGGGCACTTCAACGTGAATAGATGTGTATCATCAATTAATCTGGTTAAATTTTGTGGTTTCCTTAATGTTTCTCCTTTTGGAGTCTTGTTTTCCGTTCTTCCAAATAGCGCAAATGCTAATCTCCCAGGCACTTCCTCTTGCGTTCAGGTTACTAGGAGGTGCTGAGGAGCAGGCGTGGCGCTCAGCGTAGCACCCCTGTGAGCGAGAGCAGGGTCTGCTTGGCGGGCGGTGCGCTCGCCGTGCTCGCGGCCAGCGGCCTCGGGGTGACGTCTCTGCTTTCTCAGTTGTAGTGATGATGAAGATGTTGCACCGCTGTCAGCTAAATTTGCTGATATTTATCCGCTGAGTAACTATGATGATGCCGAGGTGGTGGCCAGCATGAATGGAATCCACGGTGAACTGAACGGTGGCGGGGAAAACATGGCCTTGAAGGATGAGGTATGGGCATGCGTCTTCATAGTGACAGTAAGTGACATCAGACGGTGTCTGGTGTTTCAGCTTCCTCCATTCTTCTGTTTCGAAAAAGTGTAAATTACAAGGGTTGTTTTTAAAGTCCCCTCAGGTAAGCAGTACCAGCAGTAGTTCTTCAGAGGCTGATGACGAGGAGGCAGACGGCGAAAGTAGTGGGGAGCCCCCGGGAGCCCCGAAGGAAGACACAGCTCTAGGAAACGGGAGCCCTGGGAAGGAGGAAAGTAAAGTGGACAGCCCACCCCCGTCTTACTCAACTCAGCAGGTATGATTTTATTTTTTCGAACTTTGTTTTGCCGGAGGTCTCTTTTCTGCCTCTAGTTTCTCTAAACATGAGCGTTATTGAATACAGAATTATTTTATTTCGAAAAACTTCTGAAGATTAGACCTGGAGAGAGTCGAGGCATACTTGCAAAATAAGCAAATGTGACTCGTACCCTCACTTTAATCTTGTTCCTCTTTCCTGAATCTGTAATCAACATTATCTTGATTTTGCGGCACCACAGAGTAGCTCCAGATATTTAAGTGTTGTGGAGGTTTTTTGTCTGGGAAGCAAGGGAAGGGCTTTTTTTTAATAAAATGAAAGAGTGGAATGTTAAAATTTCAGAAGAGGTTGGTTTTGTAAGGGAGCTTTTTTTTCCCCGATAGGTATCTGTTTTTCTGTTAACCAAAGGTGCGGGTACCTTACCAGGCTATTATTTTTTCTTAGAGACTCAGAGTTTTATAATAGACGCTCAAGCAGTTTTTAAATGAAAGGAAGAACAAATGAAGGTCTAGGCATTTTAATAGGTGGTGTAAATCTGCAGGAAAGGACACTAGAAGGTATTACTACCCTGCAAAGTCTCGCTCCCACCTCCTTCCTCATCTACCGGCTCCAGTGCCTGCTCACCCCCAGCCCCTAGTCCCAATACGTAACCAGTTTTACTTATTTAAAAATAGGTCCTTCCAGTGTTTATTTATGCAAATACAAACATTCTTCGCCTTTTCATGAAAAAGGCTTGTACTAATGCACACTCTGTTCTCTTTGCTGCCCAGCAATGTGTCCTGACCAGCTTCATCTGTACAGAGCTCACTTCCTCTTGCTCCGCTGCTGGTCTCTTTGTATTCCATCGTGTGGAAGTGTCATAGTTTTGTTTTGTTTTCCTTTTTAGTCCCTGCTGATGGACATTTGTGTTTGCTTCCGTTTGTTTTCCCATCATAAACTATTCAGTGAGTAACCTTACATATCTGACATTTTATACGTAGGCAGTTCTGTCCCTAGGAGCGGTCACCAGGGGTGGCTTTACCGGGTCAGAGCGTGATGCCCTCCACTACCCCTGGAAGAGTTTTGAACTCTTGCCAGTCTGATAGATGAGAAGTGGTAACCCCGTGAGGTTTCAGTTTTCATTCCATTTTTTATGGGCAAAGTTGAGCATTCTGTCATATATTTAAGGGCCGTTTGGGTTGCATTTCCTTCTCTATCTTGTTTTTGAGTTTAATAATTCTTTGTGGGGACTTCCCTGGTGGTCCAGTGGCTAAGACTCCGCACTCCCAATGCAGGGGGCCCAGGTTCGATCCCTGGTCGGGGAACTAGATCCTGCGTGCCTCAACTAAGTGTCCACACGCTGCAACTAAAGATCCCGCATACCGAAACGAAGATCCTGCATGCCACAACTAAGACCCAGCACCTCCAAATGAATAAATATTAAAAAAAAAAAAAATGAGTTCTTTATATATTGGTACAAGTCATTTATCAAGTATGTGATCTACAAATATTTTCTTTTGGTCTGTGGTGTGTCTTAGTTTTTTTATGGTGTTTTTTGAAAAGGAAAAGTTATTAATTTTCATGCATTCCAGTTTATAAATTTTTTCTTTTACGAATCATGCTTTTGAAGTCATATCCAAGAAAATTTTACCTAATACAAAACTCTCTTTTCCTCTATAATATTTATAATTTTAGCTCTTACTTAGGTCTGTGGTCCATTTGACTCAGTTTTGCTTATGGTCTGAGGTTAGGGTCCAAATTCATCTGTTTGCATATTTGGGTATCCAGTTGTCCCAGTACCATTTGTTGAAAGGGCCATCCTTTCCCCTGTTGAATTGCATTGGCTATTTGTTGCAAATCAATTGACTATAAATGTATGGGTTAATGTCTGTACTCAGTATCCTGTTCATTTGATCTCTGCGTCCTTAAACCCATATTCTACTTGACTGTTGCTTTATTGTAAGTTTGGAAATTGGGTAGGATCTGCCCTGCAGCTTGGTGGGCCTTTTTCAAAATTGTTTAGGCTTTTCAAAGTCCTTTGCATTTCCGTATACATTTTATTCTTTATTTTATTTATTATTATTATTATTTTATTATGTGTTTTTGTTTTTGTTTTTTGCCATACTGCATGGCTTGTGGGATCTTAGTTCCCCGACCAGGGATTGAACCTGGGCCGCCACAGTGAAAGCACCGAGTCCTAACCCCTGAACCACCAGGGAATTCCCCGTATACATTTTAGGAACAATTTGTTACCTTCTACAAAAAGACCTGCTTGGATTTTGATAGAGGTTGCATTGAATTCTTGAATATTTGATAGAATTCATCAGCAAAATCCTCTGGGCCTAATCTTTTATTTGTGGGATGATAAGGATCAATTTTGGGAAAATACAGTCTTAACAAAATTAAATCTGTCAGTCAGTGACCATGCTGTTTCCATTTATTTAGGTCATCTTTAATTTCTCTCAGCAGTTTTAAAAAATTTCTAGTCTGTGGTTCTCGAACATGTTTCTTAAATTTATTCTTAAGTATTAGATGTCTTTTGATTCTATAGTGAAGGTGTTTTCTAATTTCGATTTTCAATTGATTGTTGGTAATATATAGAAATACAATAGATTCTTATATATTGATCTTGAATTCTGCAGCTTTGCTAATAAACTTGTTCTAGAAGGGTTGATGTTTTGTGGTTTTGTTTTTGGGTTTTTTTTTTTTTTTTTGGGGTAGATTACTTTGGACTTTATACATGCAAGATCATGTTGTCTGTGAATAAACAGTTTTACTTCTTCCTTTCCAATCTGGATTCTTTTAATTCCCTACTCTTGCCTCATTGAGCTAGCTAGAACCTCCAGTACAGTGTTGAATAGAAGTGGTACAAGCAGATGTCTTTGCTTATTCCCAGTCTTAGGGGGAAAGCATTCAGTCTTTGACCAGTAAAGTATGATGCTAGCTGTAGGTTTTTCGTAGATGTCCTTTGTCAAGTTGAGGAAATTCTGTTCTACTCCTAGTTTCTTGAGAGTTGTATCATGAACATGCATTGGGTTTTCCAGGTGCCTTCTCTGCATCTGTTGAGACGTCCGTGTGGTTTTCATCCTTTATTCTGTTACCGTGGTGTATCTCATCAAGTGATTTTCGTATATTAAACCAACCTTGTGTTCCTGGGATAAATTCCACTTGCTCATGGCATATAGTCCCTTTTTCATATGTTGCTTTATTTGTTATTTTGTTAGGGTTTTTGCATCTGTGCTAATAAAAGATACTGGTCTATATTAAGTTGTCCATCCTTATGATGTCTTTGTCTGGCTTTGATATCAGGGTGATACCTGCCTCATAGAATGAGTTGGGAATTGTTTGTTCTGCCTATATTTTCTGAAGGAATTTGTCTAAGATTGAGGTTTCTTAAATATTTGATAGAATTCACAAGTGAAATCCCATGGGCCTGGTCTCTTTTTGTGGGAAATTTTGTAATTACTGATTCAAATTTTGTTTACTTACTACAGGTCTATTCAGATTTTCTGTTTCTTTTTGGGTTGAGTTTAATAACTTGTGTCTTTTTAGGAATTTATCCATTTCATCTAAGTTGTCTAATTTGATATGGTTGTTTATTATACTCTCTTTTAATTCTGTAGAGTCTGTAGTGATGTTAATTCCTGATTTGGGTAATTTTGTTTACTCCTTTTTAACCCCCTCAGTCAGTCTGGCTATAGGTTTTTCCATTTTTGTAAATAACCAATTTTTGGTTTTGTTACTTTTCTCTGTTTGTCTCTTTTCTCTTTCATTGATTTCTGTTCTGATCTCCATTATTTCTTTCTACGTTCTTTGGGTTTGGTTTGTTCTGTTTCTAGCTTGTTGAATCTAAAGCTTAGATTACTGATTTTAGAGCTTCCAAATTCATTGAGACTTGTTTTATGGCCTAACGTGGTCTATCCTAGAGGTGCACTTGAAAATAATTTGTATTCTGCCCCTATTAGGTGGAGCGTCCTGTAAATGAAAGTTTGGTCAAGTTGATTGATAACGTTAGTCAAGTCTTCTATATCCTTACTGATTTTCTATCTAGTTCTGAAAATTTTTGAGAGAGACATATTGAAGTCTTCAAGTGTACCTTTTGGGTGGTCTGTTCCTTTTTCAAATCTGCCAGTTTTTGATTCATGCATTTTGGGGCAGTGTTGTTGAATGTGTATCCATGTAATTATTGTTCTAGCTCTCTAATATATTGGCCCTTTTGTCATTATGAACTGTTTCCCTGCTACTTATCTTAGACTATTTTGTCTAATATTAATACTCCACCTGTCTTCAGAGTACTGTTATGTTATATATTTTTTCAGCGCTTAATTTCAGCTTGTGTCTTTGAGTCTAAAATTTGCCTTCCAGTCTTTTAGTTTGGTTTCATATTTTTCTCCTGTCCATCAGTCCTTGCTTTTTGTTTGAAATGAGTCATTTACATTTAATGTAATTATTGATGATATTTACATTTACAATTTTGCTGGTTATTTCTATATGTCTCATGTTTTTGGTACCTCAGTCCCTCCTTTACTTCCTTTTTTCATATCAGAGAAAATTTTAGTGTACCATTTTAATTCTGCTATTGATTCTTGAGTTATGTTTTTTTGTTTGTTTGTTTGTTTTAAAGTTTAGTTTTTTAAGGAGTGTGGGGAGTTGGGAATAGGAAGAGCCCTGGGCAAGAAGGCTAGACTCCTTCTGTTCTTACCTAAAAGTTCTAGCAGATTTGCATGAATAAACGCTTCTCAATTTGTTTTTTTCCTTTGGTTGATTTCCAGAGCCTCAAAACGATTGCCTTTGACAATCGTGTTCAGTTTTACACTTGTTTTGAGGGAGAAGAGTCACCGACTGCTTCATTCCACCTTAGCCGGAAGTCCCGTCTCTGGTGCATTTTGAAGACTCTCTATGTAACCATCCGTTAAGCAGTGTGAGCCCGGCGGAGCATGGCACCGGTGGTCTTGTTGTCCTTGGTCCCAGCTCCCTCTCTCCACTCTGCCATCTTGCCAGTCCCCTTGCCCCTGCTCAGACAGGCGCGGGATGCAGATGGGTGTGGCTGCTGCCTCAGCAGACACCCAGCTGGGGTGAGGTGCGCACCCCTTCTCTTTTCAGGTCTCTTCAGTCCCAGTCCTGGGGGCCCTCGTTTACCTCACAAGGAGGGACCCGTCAACCTGGGGTGTCAGGACGGGCCCTGCTGCCTTTGTATCTGCTGTGTGACTGGCTCTAATTCAGTCCATACAATTCTTTGTTTCCCTAAATACTAAATGCTCATTTACTAAATACTTCTTTTTTCTTTCCCTTTAGGCAGAACAAGCTCCAAACACTTGTGAATGTCATGTCTGTAAACAAGAGGCGTCTGGATTGACGCCGTCGGCGGTGACCGCTGGAGCCCTTCCTCCCGGCCACCAGTTCCTGAGCCCCGAGAAGCCCACACACCCCGCTCTGCATCTTTACCCCCACATCCATGGACATGTGCCCTTGCACGCCGTCCCACACCTGCCTCGCCCTCTCATCCACCCCACCTTGTACACAGCGCCCCCCTTCACACACAGTAAGGTAAGTCAGGGCAGAAAGGGCTGGAAAGCTCACCCGTCACTCAGACCTTGAGGGGTACATGTTTAAACAAACGGAAATCCATAAATTGGCAGCTTGTGTAGGACAGCATCCACGCTTGATTGGAGGGTCTGTAAATGTTACCTTTTACCGTAATACCTTAAACTCTTAGAATTTTGAACCTTTACACTTGTAAAAACCATCATGAAAGTCATGGTTTATTCCTCCAGAATTAACTAGTACGTGAAGAGTTTTTCAGATGGTGCCGGAGTGACAGGTTGTGCTCGGGGACCTTCCACACAGGGCTTCTCCCCACCCAGAGAGCAGATCAGTTCTCTACCCACAGCTTTTCGAGGCCTGGCTCTTTTTCTCAGTGTGGTGGGTAAAATAATTTGAATGTGACATGAGTCCTCTGACACTGGCTGGGCTCTACAGGGTCTAAAATGACTGTCCTCTAAGCACGAGACTGAGGACTTTTATGTAGAAAGGAACAAGCTTGAAGGAGGGACCCTGGGTGCCATGCGGTGGAAGCCCGCATGCCAGCAGGTGAGTGGGAGGGGCTGGGGGCAGACCAGGAGGCCTGGCCAGGAGAGTAGTGAGGGGCTGGGAAAGTGTGATTTGCGTGCATTTCTTCTCCGAGAACCTCAGGTTTATGTTTAGTATCTTAGACTTTGCAGTGAGATTTTCAGGTTAGTTTCGTTCTTTGTGCCTCTCTAGCTATTTTGAACTTACCTTTATTGACTCTTATCATGAAATTTTAGTTTTTGGTCACTTATTCTGCCTCGTGTTATTAGTTCTAGTCAGTCAAAAGTAGAATTTTCCCCAAACTCTACTGATAATGTTACTTAAAGCAGTGATTCTCCACTGGGAGAGAAAGGGAGGACGTGGTCTGGAAGGGGCTTTCTCGAGAAGGCCACACGTTGCCATAGCTGGGGAGGGGCACAGGCGAGAGATTATAACCACTGGTTTATAACAGAGTGTAATCAGCTTGTCATGTTCTCTTATGATAAGTGCTTGGTGACCACTCACATTTATGCTTAAATTTTATTAGCTTGAATTGCTCAATTTGAACACTTAATGACACCTTTGTTAATCGGGTGATTTTAAGTAGCATTATTCAGGTATGTATTCAAGGCCAGGCTATTTTCATGGTCTGCCCGATCCACAGCCCTTGCCCTCTGGGTGAACGTATGAGTTCGGGAAGCTGTTGGCTCCCTGTTCTTACCTGAATAGAGCTCCAGTTTCTAGTCCCTAGGGAACCACCCGGAGAAAAGGGTATAGAATGGTCTCTCATACTTTCTTGCTGGTGGAAGCTGTTCAAGAATTAGTTCCTAAAAATCTTCAAGTAAAGTAGTGAGGTTGATTATTCCCAAAGGCTATTGGGACCTCTAGTTAAAACTGATCTTTTCCCCCTGAATTTTGGCCTTTTCTTGGGACGTTATAAGTGGTCTATAGAAGGATAAAGGGGAAGGAGAACATTCCGGGAGAGCATCATCTGTATCGGAATCTATTTAGTTGATACCCATGAAACTGTAGTCCAGTAGATAGACGTGAAAGATTCGTGGCTGGAAAGGCAAATATGGAGGACAAGCTGTTAAGCTGTATTTCAGCCACATTAGTATTAACGTCAAGAGTATTCAAATACGTTTAAAATACACTAGTTGGATGCCATTTTTATTTGGAAAAATGAGATGCATTTGACAGAATACTTCATTGGTACCTGGTATAAAAATGTTTGCTTTTCTAAACAATCTTACGTTGTCACTTAACCAGGTTTTGCAAAGTTGGTTTGTGTTACTGGAGTTCGTTTGACTTACTTGAGTACTGTGGCTGCGTCTGTACCTAAACGCATCGTGTGTTCCCAGCCCCCTAGGAGATGGTAGAGAAGAAATGTGCTGTATTAGAAGGACACAGACTCATCCTCAGCTCCGTCAGGGCAGGTTTCTCAGAGAGGCCAGCACCATTCAGCGTGATGGTCCACACACAGTTGGGAGGAGGGAGGTGGTGCTGAGTGTGGCGGGCAGCCGTCCCCATTGAAGCTCTTCTGACCTGCTGGTGTTTCTGTGTTGTCAGGGCCTTTAGAAATTTCTGCTCTGGTTAAATGACAGTTGCCGCCTTGAAGACTTTATGTCACTGTAGTTGTAATTCTTTTAATTCATACTTTTGCCATCGTGGGTAAATATATTTAGGACCTAAAATGCTTGGAACGAGCACTGTTAAAATTTTATTTTCTTGAAATTAGAAAAACTCGAAGACTATTTCTGTTTTCAGATGTCTTTGTACCAATGATACATTTCATTTGTACGTTCAGATGTGTTATTTGAAAGTTAGAAGTAGTTGCAGGAGGTAAATACCGTGATGAAATACTAGAGAAAAAATTAAAGCTGTAAGTGATAGGGAATTTAATTTCCAAATATTTGGGAATTCTCTAGCTATCTTTCTGTTACTGATTTCTACTTTAATTAAATTCTGGTCTGAGAGCATACACTGTATTTCTGTTCTTTCGAATTTGTTAAAGTGTGCGTTGTGGCTCAGAATGTGGTCTCTCTTGGTGAATGCTCCATGTTCCTTAAGAGGAGTGCATAATCTGCTGTTTTTGGATGAAGTAGCAGTTGATTGATGGTGCTGTTGAGTTCAGGTGTGTCCTTACTGATCCCTCCCTGCTGGATCTCCCCGTTTCTGATGGGGGAAGGTTGAGGTCTGCAGCTATAATAGTGGATCCACCTGTTTCTCCTGGCAGCTCTGTCAGGCTTTGCCTCATGTAGTTTGATGCTCTTTTGTTAGGTGCTTACGTGTTTAGGATTGTTACGTGTTCTTGGAGAGCTGACCCTTTATTATCAAGTAGTGGCCCTCTTTATCGCTGATAACGCTCCTTGCTCTGCAGTCGGCTCCGCCTGCAGTTAGTGTAGCTCCACCAGCTCTCGGTTACTGTTCCGTGGTGTATCTCTCCCCACCCACCACTTACAGTAGGTTTCTTGTAGACAGGTATCCTTGGATCTTGGGGTTTTTGGGAGGGGGGAAGGTTCTTGTTGTTTAATATACTCTGATAATCTCTGTATTTTCATTGGTGTATTTAGACCATTCACTTTTAAAGTCGTTCTTTTATGTGTTTGGATTAATAGCAACCATGTTTGTAACTGTTTTCTATTTGTTATCAGAGGCTTCTTTTTCCGCCTTCTCCACTTTCAATTGAGCATTTTCTGATTCCATTTTATCTCTTCTCTTAGCGTATTAATTATGCCTTTTTTTCAATTTTAGCCGTTGTATTAGAACATACATTTTAACTAATCTAAGTCCCTGTTCGGATACCACTGTTCTGCTTTATATGTAGCATAGGTACTTTTTAACAGATTATTCCCAATTCCTCCCTCCCATCCCTTGTGACATTGCTGTCATTATTTTCATTTATCCATATATTAATCACCGAGTACACTGTTATTACTTCAAAGTTATTTTTTAGATCAATTAATAATAAGAAAAATAAGAGATTTTATTTTACTTGTATTTATTCCTTCTCCATTGCTCTCCCTTTCTTTATGTAGATCCAGATTTCTGACCTATATTATCTTCCTTCTGCCTGAAGAGAATCTTTTAACATTTCTTGCAGGGCAGGTCTGCTGGAGATGAGTTCCCTCAGTTTTTGTTTGTCTGAGGAAGTCATTATTTCTCCTTCACTTTTGAAGGATAATTTCGCTGGATACTGAATTCTAGGTTGGTGGGTTTTTTTTTTTTTTTTTTTCTTTGAACACTTAAAACAGTTAACTCCACTCTTCTTGCTTGCATGGTTTTCAATGAGATGTCCTCTGTGATTGCGTTCCTCGTTCTGTAGGTGCAGGGGTTTCTCCCCCCGCCCAACCCCACCCACTTAGGCTGCTTTCAAAAGTTTCTCGTTGTCTTTGGTTTTCTGCAGTTTGAATACGATACGCCCAGGTGTGGATTTTGCAGGTATCTATTCTATTTGGTGTCCTCCGAGCTTCCTGGGTCTGTGGTTTGGTGTCTGTTGTGAGTCTGGGACGTTCTTGGCTGTCGCTCCTTCAGGTGTTTCTCCTGCCTGTTCTGCCTCTCCTTCCAGACTCCAGGCACCATATTGAAATGTCTTCTGAAATTGCCCCACAGCTCTTGGACATTTTGTTCTATTTTTTTGGTCATTGTTGGTGGTGGTTTTTTTGGGGTTTTGTTTGTTTGTTTAAATTCTTGTTTCTCTTCGCATTTCAGTTTGAAAAGTTTCTCTTGACCTATCTTGAAACTCATTGATTCGATTCTTGGCTGTGTCCAGTCTGCCGATTCTTAGTTTCTCTTACAGTGTTTTTTTATTTCTAGCATTTCTTTTTGATTCTTTCTTAGAATCTCTCTGCCCATGTTACCCATTTGTTCGTGCATGTTGTGTACCTTTCCCGTCAGAGCCCTCAGCATATGAGTAATTTTAAATTCCTGTCTGATGATTCTCAGCCATTTTATCTTGTTTGTATTCCCTCTTAACTGCTCTGCTGTCTCTCCCTGGACCTCTGGTTAGACCTTCTCATCCTGCACGTCATACCTGATGGTCTCTCCGTACCTGAAATGCGTCTCCTTGTCTCTCAGTGTGTTCTGAGAACTTTTTTTGGATCAGTCTTCCAGTTAAGTGGTTCTCTATAATTGGGTCTAACCTGCCCCTTAAGTTTGAGTTTTTAATCCCACCTGTAATTCTTATTTCTAAGCTTTAATTTATTTATTTTTCAAATATGTTAGAAACTTTTTATATTCTCTTGTTCCTTGATCACTTTTTCTTTCATCTTTCCTCTCTTTAAGCATTTTACACAGTTATTCTGTGTTTGAATGAAACCTTGAGGAGCTAAATCTGTTTTTATCATGAGATCGTGTTTTGTTCAGCAGGTGCGGAATGGGGGTGCTTCCTCAAGAGAGGGTTTGCATTTGCTGGTGCAAAGGTGCCAGCAGGGAGCTGACCCCCTGGGACCCTCTAGCTCCCCTTGTCTCCAGCTCTCCTTCCTCCTGTGGGACCACACCCATCCCCTCCTCACGGTGACGATCGCGCACACGTCCCCAGGGCAGCCATCCCTTCCCGCACCTCCACTGGGTCCTGTTTTTCTTGCCATGTTCTTGTCGGTTCTTTGTGGACCGTTTCCCTTGCTTTCTCCATAGCTCAGCCCTTTGTTACAAAAGTGTTTGGTGCCGTTCATCTGGGACGTAGAGTGAAGTGTCCCCCCTCACTGGACCAAACCCGAGGAGGGAGAACTTACGGCCTTAGAGGTGAGCACATGGGCCACACCTCCCGCCCCCCAACAGAGCAGGCTCCCCTGCTGCGCGTGGCCCGGGAGCAGTGCTCGAGGCTTCCAGCTTTAAGTCCTATGTCTTTTCCATCTGGAGAACGTGTTATGAAGCAATTGCCCCATTAGGGAGGGCCTGGAACTGAAGGGGGACACACGTCTTGAAGTCTCCACGGGAGCATAAGGGTTATTTGGAAATGGTCAGTGAGTTCAGTGCATTGAGCGGAGCCTGGTGACGTGACTCCCCCGTGGCTGTGGGCCTGTGGACCTGTCGCCCCCTCACCGGGTTACTTGTGTACAACCACTGCAGAAGTGTCTCATAAACGTGGTACAAGTGTACGTTCAGTTGGAATTCGAGGGAGAAAAATGCCGTGTGGAAAATAGGGACATAAATAGACTGCCGTCTGGGGGTCATGTCGTGACCTGTGATCTGCGTTTCATTTCAGAGGCAGAGTTCAGTTCTTCTGACCCTACGAAACGGCGAAACAGAGGTGGGGCTTGGCCTCTTCTTCTCTGGCAGGAGCGCTGAAGAGCCTCTGAGCAGAGCGCAGGGCAGAGGGGTCGTCACGCTCCTGTTCGCTGGGGTATAAGTGGACCCTCGTGTCTGCATGCTGGGCGTCCCGGCCTCCCCCGCCCGCGCGCAGCGGCTCAGCCTCGTGCGCTCTCGGCTCCGTGCTCATGGCGTCTGGGGGGACATCTGGGTGTGAGACGGGCTGGGTCTGAGGTTCCTGCATAAACGCAGAGGCGTGCGTGCTGAGGGCATCAGTGTGTGTGTGTGTCGGAGCTTCCACTGAAAGCAAAATTTTGCTTTCCCGTGAGTCAGTTTTGTCTCAAAGAGGAGAACAATTGAGAACTTCTGTTAATTGACGCCATGTGGATTTGTATAAAGATTGAAATCAGTGTTCCAATTTAATAGCGTTATCCACATGTTGAGAGGCTTATTTTGTGCTTAAATCATTAGTGTTTTTACGGAGGCATGGCCCCAAAATGGTCTGGGTGACAGGTGCCTATTTTTTCCCTGAAGGAAACCCATAGCTATGGAAGTTAGTAGGCATCTTGTGCAGAAGCATTCATACAAATACAGCTTGCTTGTTACGGACCCCTGCTCCCTTTGTTCTCTACAGCTGGGCCTCCTGTTTTGAGTAGGTGGGCTTCTGAAGAAGTGTGTGAATCAGATGTATAGAATCGCTAACTTATGTCTCCAATATAACAGTTCCACGGCTACATCCCCTTATTCCGCCAAGTTAAATTCTGCCCGACATTTATTGAACATCCAGTATGTGCCAGGCCCTGTGCTACATGCTAGAAAAATAAAAACCGGTTAGTCCCAGTCCTTGTTTTCAGAGACCTCGCAGTCTAAAGAGAAGACAAAAGCACAGTCAAATTTGAAAACTCAAAATACTATGACGCACCTTTATAGGAATTGTAGATGCGGAGTAGGAAAGTAACACTGAAGAAGGAGAACTCCCCGAGCCTGTGGGGTGGGTTTGCAGAGAGGTGATGCTCGGGTACCAGGAGTCCTGAAGGATGAGCAAAACCTCTCTGGAAAGACGCAGGCGGTGGCTCCCGGTGGTCAGCCAGGCTTTCTCCAGGAGGAAGGAGCTAGCAACGCTTGGCCGTGCCCGAGGGTCTCCGAAGTTCTTGAGTAGCTTCTGAGCCCTCAACGTGCTTCTGCTGTTCCAAGCTGCTTCTCAGAGCTTGACGTGGTGAGCGAGCGGCTGCTTCCCACCTGTCAGGTATGTCTGCCCTTAGCAGAAGGTCTTCAAGACTAAGAAACCTGCTTCCATTTGATCGTTAGTTTTCATCCGTCCCTTCTCAGCAAAGCAGCTCTTAGTTTGTCACTTCTTTGTGGAAACTGACATCTGTTGAAATACAGGCTTCTTGTCCTCGCCCTTTGCCCCTGGGGCGACTCCGCCAGGACAGCTGGTCCAGGCTTCTGCTTTGGTCCTGGGCGTCCAGTCCAGCCCCATTTCTTCCCACTTTCAAATCCTGAGTCCGCTCCAGCCTCACCCTCCGCCTTCGTCTCTCTGAGCCCCTTGAGGGTCAGCGGGTGCGCTAAGCTGCTCAGTGGCCCGAGCTGAGGGAGGGAAGCGGGGGCGGCAGTGGGGTGGGGGGCTGGCTCGTGTCTAGGGAGACCCACTTCAGCACTCAGGAAATGCCTCCTTTGGGCCCGGCCATACTCTAAACCCTTGACATGCACCATCTGGCTTAATTCTTACCACGTCCCCTGGAGGTAGGTACTTCCAAATGACAGATGAGAAAACTAAAGCACAAAAAGATTGAGTAATTTGCCTGAGGTCACACAGCTAGTAAAGGTGCGAGCTGGCCCTGGACCCCTCAGACTGGGCAGCCTGGAACGTCCAGCTCCGTCACTGGCCACGCCTCCCAGGGGTGGAGCCAGAGGCAGCAGCTCTGACCTGAGCGCAGTCTCAGCTCAGACGTGGCCGGCCTGGAGCTCCCGAGCCCTCCCCTTCCTCCCCACCTGCCCCGCCAACGCTCCAGCCCTCCCCGGCCCCTTACTAACTGCTCTCCGCGTCATCCTTTCCCCTCTGGCTCCTTCACCAGGTTGCCACAGATCCATTTTTCTAATCAGCTGACCAGACCATCTCACCCTGCTGCGTAGAAACCTCTGTGGCTCCCCAGCCCCTTCAGGACGGAAGTCACACGGAGTTGTCTCTGCTGTGGCCCCTGCAGCCCGTCAGGTTGTGGCACACTTGTCCCGGGACATTGGCCATCCCTGTGCTCTGACCCTTCCCTTCGACCCTCTGCCCAGCCAGGCCCTCAGGGTTCTGCCAGACCATCACCGCTCCTGGGAATCATCCCCAAACCCTCCCACTTGAGCTTACAGCACTCACTGCTCATTCCTGTGTCCTCAGGGACGTTCCCAGCACAGACCTGTAGCTCCTCTGCGTGGGCCCGGGCACACACCTGCAGAGGGAAGGCCGTGTGCTGCATCAGCGAGATGCTAGGGGCGGCAGGGCCAGGATCCAGGTGGCCCCGTCCCCTTGCAGCTTAACATAATTTGAGGCAAGGCAGACGTTAAACCAATAGGTTAAAGATAAGTCTTGAATTATGACTGTGTTAAGTGCCGAGAGGGAAAATTATGGACTTCAGTGTGTTTGATGGGACGGCCCACCGTGGTCTGGGTGCTGGGTGGTGAGAGCAAAGGCAGTGATGGCTTCTCCGAGGACGTGACATCTAGGCTGTGGCCAGTAGGATAAATGTAAGTCAGCAAGGTCTGAGCTGAGATGAGGACCTCCTAGAAAGTGGACACAGTGTGAGCCAAGTTGTGGGTCAAGAAGTAGCTTGGAGTTTGAGGACCAAGGAAAGACCCGTGCGTCCAGGGGCTTCGTGAGCAGGAAGGACGGGGGAGGCCGGCCACGTTCAGGACTTTGGGTTTTACATCAGAGCAGTGGGAGACCAGTGGCACAGCCGAAGGGCGGGAGTGACGCCCTCCTACTCACATTCCATGAGCCCACTCTGGCTGCGGTGGCGAAGACTGCTGGGGGTATGGGGGGGCGGGGGCAGGGGGCTGTGAGATGGGGGCCAAGGCGGGGGAGGGCCCAGGACGTGTGCAGGGAGCAGCTGACGGCCAGTCACCCCATAAATGTGTGGACCCAGCGCCCTCCCTTGGCATCTTAAGACAAGGGTCTTCCCCTCCCCACCCCGGGGAGGGTGGGTTTAGAGCTCAATGTAGAATCCATCTTTTCTTCACACTTACACTGCACTTTGTCCAAGTGTGAGGGAACAGTGTAAGAGCTGACCATTTTAATGAGTGATTCCAAAGTTGACTTTGCGGCGAGCAGGGGCTACTCTTCGTTGCGGTGCGTGGTGATTTTTAAAATGTCAGATGAGAATAAGCCACAGGAGCAGATCTCATGCAAATGGGCCTCATTTAAAATGAGACTAGGGGGCTTCCCTGGTGGCGCAGTGGTTAAGAATCCGCCTGCCAACGCAGGGGACACGGGTTCAAGCCCTGGCCCGGGAAGATCCCACGTGCTGCGGAGCAACTAAGCCCGTGCGCCACAACTACTGAGCCCGCTCTAGAGCCCGCAAGCCACAACTACTGAAGCCCGCATGCCTAGAGCCTGTGCTCCGCAACAAGAGAAGCCACCGCAGTGACAAGCCCGTGCACCGCAACGAAGAGTAGCCCCTGCTCGCCGCAACTAGAGAAAGCCCGTGCGCAGCAACGAAGACCCAACGCAGCCAAAAATAAAAACAAATAAATAAATAAATTTATTTTAAAAAATAAAATGAAATGTGACTAGGGAGGAATGTTAGAAGTCACTGAGTTGTCTAAAGTTTGTCTGATATATTCCTTGAGCATCAGTTGCTTTTAAAATCTACATCTGGTTCAAATTTGCCCCGTCACGTACAGCCTCGTAAATAACCAAGTAAGCCTCTGCGAGATGTGCTCCCCGGGACACCTGTTCACGGCAGGCGTATCCCACAAGGTTTCAGTAATGACTTGTCTGTTTGTAGTTTAACTACTTAGGTAAATAGTATATTAATTTTGATATATGATTAGAACATTTTTTTTTGTAGGCTTTACCGCCAGCACCTGTTCAGAATCACACAAATAAACATCAGGTATTCAATGCATCTCTTCAAGACCATATTTATCCGAGCTGTTTTGGGAGTACTCCAGAGTGGAATAGTTCTAAATTTATAAGTCTTTGGGGATCAGAAGTGATGAATGATAAGAACTGGAATCCTGGCACTTTCTTGCCAGATACAATTTCTGGTAAGGAACTCATTAAAACTTTCTTAAAGTCTAAAATGATCTGTGCTGAGTGGATTGCCCTCTCTGTTGCTGCAGTTCCCCAGCAGGGACCCGGGCTGCTGCTTCCCCTCACCTCCACCTCCGGCAGGAGGCCCCTTGGCCCCATCAGGCTGTTCCACCCACCCATGTCTGCCGCCAGGAGTGGAGCAAGGCTCTGGGCTTGGCGGCCCATTGCCGGCACAGGAGCCGGACGGGCCTCGGACACTGGGTCTTTCCTGCCCCAGGGCTGCTGAGCGTCTTGGCTCCAGGGGACAGTGTTGGGCCTTTGGTTCTCGAGCATTGGTGACCAGCAGACCTCGACCCGGTGCAGCAGCGTGGTGTGGCTTGAATGCTATGACATACGTTCCTTTTCTCTCTTTCTGCACTGACCCTACATGGGACCTGTCCCCTCTAACAAGCACCTTCCTCCTTGCGGCCTCAACTGCTGAGGTGCAGCTGTTTCTTCAGTGGCAGGGCAGGGCACGCCTGAATAGGGGTTGGTACCTCTGCCTCATCTCTGTCTTCACGTGGTCAGAGCCCCTGGTGGTCCCACACCCCCGCCCCTGCATGTGCTGAGAACAGCAAGCTAGACTTGACATCTGGTCTGTGCTTAGAAAGGGTTTCTAACTGTGTGACCTTGGGCAAGTTGCTTAGCCTCTCTGAGCCTCAGTTTCTTCATCTTCAGGATAGGAATGATAGTACTAAGCTCAGAAAGTAGTTTTAAGACATTCAATAAGTTTTGGAAAGCACCTAGCACAGGAATTGGCACATAGTAGGTGCTCAATAAATTTTTCTTCTAAGATGAAAGCTAGTTGACTAGTGTCATCCCATTGGAATACTAACTTCAGTAGCAGCCCCAGTGTTCATAGTTTAGTCAGCAGATGTCCTTTAGGTTTTAGCTAAATGCTCTTTCTTTTAGAAGCCTTAATTTTCCCATTCTTCTCTGAAGGGAATGACATATTAGGGCCAACACTCTCAGAAACAAGACCTGAAGCTCTTCCACCTCCATCTAGCAATGAAACGCCTGCAGTTCCGGATAGTAAAGAGAAAAAAAATGCCGCGAAAAAGAAATGTTTGTACAATTTCCAAGATGCTTTTATGGAAGCAAACAAAGTTGTGATGGCCACGTCGTCAGCCACCTCCTCCGTGTCCTGCACGGCCACCACGGTGCAGTCGAGCAACAGCCAGTTCAGAGTGTCGTCCAAGAGACCGCCCTCCCTAGGTAAGGCCCACCAGCTCGCAGGGACCCTCGGGGTTGACGCTGCATATTCGCTCCTTCTTCCTCAGCATCTCCGTAATTCCCTTTCACTCGGCCTGGCCAGAGATGTCAGTGTAATTAACACCTAAGAATGCTCATGCACAAAGAGCATGTCCTCTAGGACTCTGATGAGAATTTTACTGTCACACTGACACTCTCAAGGGCTTTGCCACATGGTGTCCTGCCTTTCCTCTCTGTGCTTCTTGTTCTGTGGTAGGAAGAGGTCGTTGCTTTCTGAACACGTGGGGGAATTTTTAGGTATCTGAAAGTGGAAGCCTCATGGAGAGTCAGCTGGTGGGGCTGCTGACCAGCCCGAGATGCAGCCCCTGCTGCCGTGCAGATCACTGGCGTGGAGGTGGTGTCGCTGTCACACTCTGATCTGAGCAGAGTGAAGAGGGGGCTTGAAAGCAAGGGGGCAGTCAGAGGCCAGTGGCAAATGTCAAAGGGACACGGGAGCCGGATCAGAGAGGGAGGCCTCACTAGCCAAAGTTAGGACTGTTTGAGCATTGGAAAGAATAAGGGAACTGATTGTAGCACGCAACTAAAGTCGAGAATCCTTCGGGATGCTCAGAAGAGGGAGTCGGGTGGGAAGCCGTCTGGGTAGAAGCCTGCTGCTGACTGCGTGTGCAAGACCGATACAGACAGAAGGCCACTCTGCAGCCAGCTGGTGACAGGGGGCCCAGGTGAGCGTCCTCATGGGCGTGAGGACGTTGGATCTCAGTTTGGGGAATGCAGTAGTGCCGGTGTCTGGGAGCAGCACCCACAGGTGACTGGCAGATTGCAAAGGGAAGATAAGGTGCTGACTGCCCCCTGCACACCTGATCAGATGTAGCCTCACCGACAGGAGCAAACACGTTAGGTGCTTCCTGTGCAATCAGGTGGGAAGATCCAACATAACCTTTGCAGGATTCGTGCGTAGAATATTTCAGCTAAATCAGACATGAGACAGTAAATCCAGAATTGTGGACAGCTGGCCTCAACTCAAAAAATGTCAGCATTGTGGAAGGAAAAAAAGAAAGTTTAAAAGTTGCTGGGTTGGAGGAAAAGCCGCAGAGGACTGTGGGAGAGGCCGGAAGTCTGGATGGGGTTGTACGTGAGATGAGAATGTCACCTCGAGGTTAATTGTCTGTAGTTGGCGCTGGTGTCGAGGTTTTACAGCAAAGCATGCATGTTCTCAGGAGTCCGGGCTGGAATGTTTAGGAGTGAGTGCAGCTTGCTTCCACATGTTAAGCCACCAGTAAATTGTGTGTGTGTGTGTGTGTGTGTGTGTGTGTGTGTGAGAGAGAGAGAGAGAGAGAGAGAAAGTAAATATAACAAAATAGTAAATAGTCTTGAATCCAGGTGAAGGGTGTATGGGTATTCTTTGTACTATTCCTTCAAGTTTTTTATAGATTTGAACATTTTCAGACCAAAAGTTGGTTTTAAAAAAAAAAAAAAGTGTTAACTTAGAGAAGCCTGAACGTCTGCCTGACCTTGGCCACTGGCAGTGACTCTGGCATCTCTGAACGCAGGTGACGTCTTTCACGGCATCAACAAGGAGGACCACAGGCACGGGGTGCCGGCGGCCCCGAGGAACAGCCCCACAGGCCTGGTGCCGCTTCCCGCCCTCCCTCCCGCCGCCCTCTCTCCAGCCTCCGCGCCTCACCTTGCCGGTCTCGCAGCCCCGTCCTTCCCCAAAACGGCCGCCACCTCTCCCGGGTTTGCGGATTCACGCAAGAGCTTCTGTCCTGCTCCCGTGGCCCCCACCACAGACGGCTCCGTCAGCGCGCCTCCCAGCGTCTGCAGGTGAGCCCGGGCCGGCGGGGGAGGCCGGCGCGCTTCAGAATGGGTGCCGTGCGACCTAACCACCTAACCCTGCAGGACCGCCCGAGACACTCCGGCGCCTGGGGCCTCGCAGCTCACCAGCCGGGGACCGGCAGCGGGGAGGGGCGGGCTCCGGTCTCGGCCCGTTCCGCAGAGCCCAGGGCCACTGTGGGTCTGTGCGCAGACCGCCAGCAACGGCAGGGGGGCCCGTGGGTGTTTTGAAGTCACGTTTGTTACACACTGAGCAAAGAACAATGCAACAGACGCTCGACAGCTTTCTTTAAAAAGTCAGTGTTCGTTACCTTTGAACTTGCCGCCACTCCCCCGCCCTGACATCCCCCAGGATGAAATGGTGGTGGGAGGGACAGTGGAGAGGCCATGTGTGTGCACCTGAGAAGCCCCTCTGGGTGTGCCCGCCGGCCTGCGCCTGTCCCACCTGCGCGGCCCCTGGGTCGTGCAGGCCCCGCGCCTCGTTGGCGAGGGCAGGCTGGTCGGAAAGAACAGCCTCGGCCACCGCTCGCCATGCTCGCGCCCCTTGAGGGGCAGGCTGCTTGCTGACGGGCCCTGCGCGGTTTTGCAGCGACCCCGACTGTGAAGGGCATCGCTGCGAGAACGGCGTCTATGACCCGCAGCAGGACGACGGGGACGAGACTGCGGACGAGGACAGCTGCTCCGAGCACAGCTCCAGCACCTCCACCTCCACCAACCAGAAGGAGGGCAAGTACTGTGACTGCTGCTACTGCGAGTTCTTCGGGCACGGCGGGGTAAGCACCTGGGCCGCTCCCCTGCCGGAGGGCCTCCGGGGGGAGGGGCAGGTGCCCGAGAGCGCACTTAAGTGCGTAACATTAGTGTTTCGCCATGGATGTTTGTAAATTGTGTGTTTAAATTAGAGTTGTAAAATGTGCAAACTCCTTTGCAAGAATAACGTACCAGGTTGAATTCAGGGTGTGGTTACACTGTGTGTAAAGCGTTATTTGCGAGCATAATTAAAATCAAGATACGGTCTAAAACAGTGGTTCCACTTCTAGGTTGTAGTTGTCGTAAAGAAATAATGACACGTATTTGCCCAAAGTTAGTTTTGAGTATTTCATCTCTGCACTTTTGCATTTGATTGTGATTTTTAAAACAGTTGATGAGATAGATAGGACCTGCTAGCTACCCAGGCGTGGGAATTGTTGAGTCCACACAATGGACAGCCTGTACAGGCGGATTCCTCTTGCTCGACTGCACAGTACATTGAGACACATCCATGCTGTGTGGTGTCCCAGGACAGTCATTTCATCCATACAAGCAAGTGTCAGCCATGGTGTCTGGGGGTGGGTGGTGGGAAGAGCAGGGGCTGGGAGTTGTTCTTTTTCTGCTTTAGTCCTCTCCGCATTTCCTAAACTCATGCAGGTGTTTTTAGTAGTCAGTGAGAAGTCTTTTCAGCACTGAAAAGGAAACCGGCGAGGGGATGAAAAAATACTATAAACACATCTATTGACGTGAGAAGGTAGTCACACCGTATTACATAAAAAGTAGATCAATTACAGCATGTATAATAGTTTCTTTTTTAGTTTAAAAATAACCATTTGTGTACATAGTTGTACATCCTCTGCCAGATTTTTTTGTGAATAGGTAAAGCTTGAAGGTCAGTGCCAAAATACTACCTTTGAAAGGTAATTGGTGATGAAAGGTTTTTCTTCTTCTCAAGAACCATTTGTTTCTTTTATTTAGTTACTTTTCCTGATGAACGTGTGTTACTTGAACAATAAAAATTTCACTTTTAATGCTATGATCTGATATTTGGTATATTCAAAATCATTAAAACTTGCGTTCCGTCATGTTTTCGTTTGTCTTAGCCTCCAGCTGCGCCAACAAGTAGAAATTATGCAGAAATGAGGGAAAAGCTTCGTTTACGGCTGACCAAGAGGAAAGAAGAGCAACCTAAGAAAACGGATCAACTCTCAGAAAGGGAGAGTGTGGTTGACCATCGAAGGGTGGAAGACTTGCTCCAGTTTATAAACAGCTCGGAGACCAAACCCGTGAGCAGCACCCGGGCCGCCAAGCGTGCACGGCATAAGCAGAGAAAGGTAAACAGAAGGTCTGCACCAGGCGGCCTCCCAGGGGGGGCCTCTGAGCTCGGGGCTGGGCGACAGGCTCCCAGTGTTGCTTCAAGAGCCCCTGACCGCCCCTGCCAGCCTGAACTGGACGCTGCTTCAAGACCCAGGTTGTATTTTCAGGCCGTGGAGCCCCCTCCTGTGCCAGGGGTTTGTTAATGGCTCTAAAACAGGCCTCCGGTTCTTGTGCTGGCCAGCGTCAGGGCTGCAGCAGCCCCTCCACCTCTTGTCTGTCGAAGGAACTTCTTTCCCAGGAAAGCAGAGGAAGCAGCCCTGGCTGTCGAGGGCGGGGCGCTGTGGGCTTCTGGAGACTGGGGCTGAAGAAGCGCCTTTGACCCGAGGCTGGTACAGGGCCCCGGGCGGCCCCGCTGACAGAGGAAGATCAGGCGGTACCGCTCCAAGGAGGGCCTGCACGTGGCAGTGATGTCGAGAGTCAGGCGGTCCCCTCACCGTTAGGGCGGGGGCTGCCACAAAAGCAAGTAGCTGCCGAGACTGGCCAGGCTGGCCCAGTGGTGAGCTGCGGCCGGACCTGAGCGCGGTCTCAACGCGTGAGCGTGACGCGCAGAAGAAATTGTATCCATTACTTCCTGCGACGTTGAAAGTGATGGGAACGGCATCTCCTCTAGGGTTTCCTCCCCACCGCCAGTTCTTTTGGAGGTTCTTCCCGGTTTCAGCCCCCTTAAAGGTGTCGGGCCCGCCTCAGCAGGCAGGCGTGGGCTGTGCCCAGAGGGGACTCGTCAGGGCCACAGGGTTCTGACCGTAGGATGGGTTGCTTTGGGAGGGCGTGAGGCCCCTGTGAAGGAGGAGACATGCCCACCATGGACCCAGGGTCAGGCCACTTGTCGTGTGGTGTTGCTTCCAACTTAGTTGCCGTGACTCTTAAGGTAGCTGTGATTGAACTGAGTGGGTTCACTGCCGCTGTTGTACCCACCCCCAGTCCCGAGATAGGTCTGGATTGGCCACAGGTCGAATTAGGGGGCTTGGAGGGAGCGGCCTGCTTCTGCCCCAGACCCGGTGTGGGGAGAAAGTGTGTTCTCCACCCAGGGGTGTTTCAGCGCCCGGGGTCCCAGGTGGTCCGAGGCCCTGGGGACTCGCCACTGGGCTTCGTCGGAAGCCTTTGGACTGGCTCAGGTGCTTTCAGGGCTGCCCCCACCCGGACTCCTATCCTCTGTCCTTGCAGGCGGCCTGGATCCAGACCATGCTGCAGGCGCATCCCAGGTCGTCCTTGGCGCCCGCTCACACCCTTCGTGCTCTCTGCCGAGCACCTCGTTTGCAGAGGGGCCCACAAAGCTGCCTTGTCTCTGGTTGGCCGGCCGGTTGTTGAAATGAAGGCAGCACACACTGGGGTTGGATTCACTGTAGATTCTGTCCTGTGGCAGGTCGGGCCTGCAGACTGGAGGTCCTGGAGTGCCTGCAGGGGCCACTGCGGGAGACACTGTGGGAGTTTGTCCGTCAGGTGCTGCCTCCAGCAAAGCTTTCCTTTAACAGATGGAGCAAGAATTTAAAATAATCTGTACATGAATTGTCAAGTTACAGTTTTTTGAAACCTGTCATTGAATTTTTAACCTAATTTTATGTTTAAGTTATTTAGAAAAACAAGCAAGCTGTCTCTTAAAAATATTGCCTTCTGAAACATCACGAAAAATATTTAAATTCGGAAGGACCTTTACGTTTTCCCACGCAAGATGTTTTTTTCAAAGACTCTTACGAGCCTGAGCCTTACTGGAGCCCAGTGGTGGAGGAGCCGTTCTCCTTACTCTTCCTGGGTGTTTGTTTGTTTCCTTTTTTTTTTTAGTATTTATTTATTTATTTGGCTGCCCCAGGTCTTAGTTGCGGTGCGCGGGATTTAGTTCCCTGACTGGGGATCGAACTCCGGCCCCCTGCATTGGGAGCGCGGAGTCTTAACCACTGGACCGCCAGGGAAATCCCTCGTTTGTTTTCTAATCGGAAGGAATCTTTTCCATTTATGCTCCTGGAATGTGTGTCACTAAAAAAATACAATCTTCGCTTGAGTTGAAAATTAATTTCCTGCCAGTTGGACAGCAGAAATAACCATTGTCTATTTGCCACGTCATGTTGAACATTTTAGGAAGTCATTTGCTCTGTCACGCTAGTGAAAATATATTGGGAATTTTACCTGCTAGGGTGGGAAAAAGAAATTTCGAGCTTTTCAGTACACATTTTCTTGAACGTTGCTTTGCCCCACGTGAACGCATCAGCAGCATTCCCCACCTGGAAAGGTTCTGGCGGCACCGGTGCGGCTGTGTAACTGCTGCCTCGTGATCAGTCTCGTCCTTGTCCGGTTTATCCCCCGCCCGCCGCGCACAGACGGGAGAGCCCACGCGGGGCAGGAGCACGGCAGCTGCTCTGACCTTGCCCTCTGTGCCCAGGGCTAGGGCAAAGGCTCTAAGGAATTTTTTGTTGACTACCACCCCCTGCTTTGATGGAGGTGTGTTTTAAGCTTTTGACCTATTACAACCCCTTTCAGGGTTTCTATTCTTATCACACGATTCAGCTTTTATCTCATTTTTGTGTGTGTGTCTTACTTTTTCGAGCACTTACCGTTGTCCTAAGTTGCCTTTTCCTTTCACATCGGCAGCTGGAGGAGAAAGCACGCCTTGAAGCAGAGGCCCGGGCCCGGGAGCACCTGCACCTCCGAGAGGAGGAGCGGCGGCGGGAGGAGGAGGAGGAGGAGCGGCTCAAAGAGGAGCTTCAGCGGCTCCAGGAGCTTCAGAAGCTGAGAGCCGTGAAAAAGAAGAAGAAGGAGAGGCCAAGTAAAGACTGTCCCAAGTTGGACATGCTTGCTAGGAGTTTCCAGGCAGCCACGGAGTCCGCGCCCAACTCTGACGACATCCACAACGGCTCGCTGGAGCCGACCGAAGACCCAGAAACCTCATCTCGCTCCCCCTCCAGACACGTGGACCACAGAGAGACGGGGCCGGGGCCGGGGGCCGACGGGGACACCACCGAGCCCGCGGCCGCCAGGGACTCCAAGCTCCTTCTGCCCAAAGGGGTCAACGGGAAGCAGCAGGAGCCGCTGTCCTTCCTCCTGGACATGATGCACCACCACAAAGAGGGAAGCAGCAAACAGAAGCTGAAGCAGACCAGTAAAGCGGGCAGTGAGCCGGCGAGGAAGCCCTTGGAGCCCCCCAGAGCCTCAGAGGCCCAGCCCCGGCCCCGGCCCCAGGCTGAGTCAAAGGCCAGAGTGCTTGACCTCACGCCCCTGGCAGAGCACAGGAGGGAGGAGAGGAAAGTCAACAGCAACAACAACAACAGAAAGCAGCTGAACCACGTCCGGGAGGAGAAGCCGAGCCCGGCCCCCGCGGAGCCCGCCGCGCCCAGCGATCACCCGCAGGGCGGCAAGCCGGCGCCAGCAGACTCTCCGCAGCCCAAGGGCAAGAGCAAGAAAAGCAAGAAGAAGAAGGGAGACAGAGGCAGCAGTTCAATCGGTAAATGCAGAGCGGAAAGGGGCGTGTGTCTGGCTGGGGCATCTCGGGCCGAGGAGGGCGCTGGGTCGGGTGCCTCTCAGGGTCCGTCCCTCACGGAGGTGGATGCTGCCGTCTGTGTCCTGGCTTCGTGCTTTGTGTGGCCTCTTCGCCAACAATGAGGGACACGTAGGCATTGTTGTTACATTTGGTTACCTTGAAGTAATTTTAGACTTCCCCCACGCTGCAGGAAAGAGTACGAAGGATTCCCACATACTCCCGTCCAGCTCAGCATGTCACCACACTTGCTTTGTCCTGTCTCTCCCTCTTGGTTACTTTTCTGAACCAAATGAGAGTGCTTTCAGACATGGTGCCCTTTTACCCTGAAATACTGCTGTGTGTGTTTCCTCAAAACAAGAGATTAGATACAGCAAGATACAGATGGGGGTGGGGCACCATGTAGTTGTTGATTTTAACAACTAAACAAAACAAAATGGATACAGTCGGAAACAAAGGAAGCTGGCTGCATTTCCCAGGAGTCGCCGTGGCTGTACTAAATGTGTGCCGCACTAGGTCCTCTGGGGGAAGGAAACCTACCAACCCTCAGGCTAGAGAAGGAACCCTGAACAGACACCGAGGGCAAGTGCGCCGGCCGGTCTCCCACCGCGGTGGGAGCAGGCAATTCTGAAACCATGCCGTGTGCCCCCCCAGGACCGCAAGGAAGGAGACACACTGTGGACCGCGGGGAGGGGGCTGCAGGGAGTGCAGTGTAGTTGTTAAAATCAAGAAATTAACACTGACACAAGACTGTTACCTAGCTGTAGGCTTATTCATGTTTCTCCGTTCATCCCTTTAATGTCCTAGGAAACAAAGTTGTTTTCTCCTGACACAGGATCCAAACCAGGGTCACACGTCATATCTCTTTAATTTCCTTTAATGCGTCAGTTCCTCACTTTCTCACAACCTGACATCTCTAGAGAGTGTGACCCATCCATTTTTTAGAGTAAATGACTATCTAGAGTGATTTCAGTTTGGTGCCGTTTCTTCACAGCCAGGTTCAGATTACGCAGTGCTGGCGGCAGCGCCTTGGGGGTGATGGGTCTGTGTTGGTGGGTGCCCTGCCGTCAGGAGGCACGCTGCCCGGTGGTGGTAACTCTCCTCCTGGGCCGTGGTGCGTGTGGTCGGCCCGTCTCTCCTCTGCCAGGCTGACACCTGACCTGTGCTCACCCGGAGTGTCTCATGGGGAGACGAGTCCCTTATGCCGTATCAGACATTCGTCCACTACTTTTAGCATCGGTCGACGACAGTTACTGCTCAGGGGGATTATTACTGAGCTGTTTGCCTACATCATGCTGACTTTTCTGATGTTATTCCTTCTCCATTTCTTACTCAGCGTTCTACAGGAAGAGCTCTCCTTCCCTGTGTATTTTTTCATTTACTTCATTACTTATATAAGGGCGGGTTCGTGGATTCTTTCTTTACACTCTAGGTTACAGTCCTTTACTAACACTGTTCATTTCGACGCCCCCAGATTCAGTCGGTGGGAGCCCCCTCCGCGTGGCCCCTGCGCCCCGTTGCGCTTTGAGCACTTCTGTGCACAGTTAGATGTCCCGGCTCTGAGACCCAGACCTGGGTGCTGCTGGTGTGTGGTTGACAGGGCCTAGGAGGGGGAGCGTGTGTGTGTACGCGGGCACGTGTGCGCTCCTCGTGCCCCCCCCCCCCAACATCTGTGTCTTTCGGTACCTAATCTCTGCAGTAAAAACCACCCGTTCACCCTGACAACTGCAGTCTGGCTCCGGTGCCACTGCGCTCCCTGCAGCCCCCTCCCCCCGGTCCACAGTGTGTCTCCTTCCTTGCGTCCTGGGGGGGCACACGGGGTGGTTTCAGAATTGCTTGCTCCCACCGCGGAGGGAGACCGGCCGGCGCACCTGCCCTCAGTGTCTGTTCAGGGTTCCTTTCTGTAGCCTGAGGGTTGGTAGGTCTCTTCCCCCAAGAGGACCTAGTGCGGCACATTTAGTACAGCCACGGGGACTCCTAGGAAATGCAGCCGGCTTCCTTTGTTTCTGATTGTATCTATTTTGTTTTGTTTCCCCTCCTTAATCCTGATTTCTTTTTCCCTATCCCATTCCTACTTAGTTTCTTATTTGCTTTTCTGTTTTTTTACACAAAAGGTTGGCATGTTAGAGATGCCTTTCCCCGTGGCTTTTTCCCCACATCCTGTATTCCGAAGGCCCTCCATGTGCGTCCGCAGCTCTTCCTTGTGGTTTCAGGTGCTGAGTGGGCTCCGCTGGACACTGCCCCGCTCTCGGGGTTTGTAATGACACACAGCGGGGCGGAGCGCAGGTGCTCTGCGTCCGTGTTTCTGCGGGAGTGCTGGGTCAGAGGTCAGTGCAGACAGGGCTTGTTGATGTGGCCTGGTCCTCTGAACCCTGCATTGATTGCACTCCCACCCCGTCGAGCCCCTGTTTGGCCACAGCCTCACCAAGAGAGTGTGTTGTCAGGCTTTGTAACTTGAGCCCATCTGTCAGGCGCACTTATTCCTGTAGTTTTCATACGCATTTTTCTCTAATTACAGTGAGGTCATATTTTTAAGGGCTGTTTCTATATTTCTTTTGTGAATTTTCTATTCATATCTTTTTCTCATTTTTAATTGGGTTTTTGGTCTTTTCCTTCCATTTTTTAAGAGTTCTTTATGAATTGGGGATATTAGCCTTTTAACTGCATTGCATGCTACAGATATTCCCCCAGCTTGTTGCCTTTGACTATGTTTACAATGCTTTTTAAGCTGTGCACAAGTTTTCTTTTTTACTTTACATAGTCAGTTCATTGATTTTTTTATTGCCTCTGGATTTTAAATAATTGTTAGATATAATTGTTTGTACTAACACGAAGGTGAAGGAGGAACGTGCCCAACTTTTTTTCTAGTATTAGCGTGGTTTCACTTTTTTCACTTAGCTCCCTGATACATTTATTTGGAGTTTATTCTTTTGTATCGTGTGATGCATGAATCCAGCTTTATCTTTTACAAATAGTTAACCGGTTGTCTCAACACCAGTTATTAAAAAGCTCATCTTGCCCCAGTGACTCAGGATGCTACCGTGTGCTACACCGTGTGTCCTCAGGTCTGTTCTGGAATTTCTCTTCCTTTCCTCTGTGTTCATTCACACGCCATTATTGCATTGAGTTAGCTACTTTAGAGGTTCTGTACATTTTAATGACTTACAGGGCTCTTCTCTCCTCATAGCCTTTTTCAGTGTTTTCCTGGCTGTTCTTTCATGTTTGTATTCCCATAAGAACTTTGATATAAGTGTGCCTAGCTCCCTTAAAAAAAAAAAAAAAAAACCTTGTTGGTATCTTTATTGGTATTGCATTAAATTTATAAGATAATTTAGTGAGAATTGGTGTCTATGATGTTGTTCGTCCTTCCCAAGAACAAGGGGAGTTTTTCCATTTGTTCAAGTCTACTTTATGTCTTTTAGGAATGTTTTAAATTTTCTCTAATAGGTTTTTCACATTTCTTATCGAGCTTATTCCTAAGTATTTAATCTTCCTTGCTTTTAATTTTAATGGGGTGTTTTCTACAATCATACCTTCTAACTCTGTCCATCTGGTGCGGGAGCCAGTCACATGTCACCCCTGAGCACCGAACGGTGGAAGGTGCAAATTGAGGGGGTTGTGAATGTAAAAACATAACCAGATTTTGAAAACCTAGTATGAAAAAAAAAGGAATGTAAAATAACTCAGTATATATTTTTTTTGGGGGGTGGGGGTGGGCGCTGCACTGGGTCTTCATTGCTGCGTGGGCTTTCTCTAGTTCAGGCGAGTGGGGGCTACTCTTCATTGCGGTGCGTGGACTTCTCATTGTGGTGGCTTCTGTTGTTGCGGAGCACGGGCTCTAGGCATGCGGGCTTCAATAGTTACAGCGCACAGGCTCAGTAATTGTGGCACACAGGCTTAGTTGCTCCATGGCATGTGGGATCTTCCCGGACCAGGGATCGAACCCGAGTCCCCTGCATTGGATTCCTTTCTTTTTTTTTTTTTTTTTTTTTTAATATCTTTATTGGAGTATAATCACTTTACAATGCTGTGTTAGTTTCTGCTGTACAACAAAGTGAATCAGCTATACGTATCCATATATCCCCTCCCTCTTGAGCCACCCTCCCTATCCCACCCCTCTAGGTAGTCAAAAAGCACCGAGCTGATCTCGCTGTGCTGTGCAGCTGCTTCCCACTAGCCATCCACTTTACATTTGGTAGTGTATATATGTCAGTGCTACTCTCTCACTTCATCCCAGCTTCCCCCCGCCCCACCGTGTCCTCAAGTCCGTTCTCTAGGTCTGCGTCTTTATTGTTGCCCTGCCCCCTAGGTTCATCAGTACCATTTTTTTTTAGATTCCATATATGTGCATTAGCATATGGTATTTGTTTTTCTCTTTCTGACTTAACTTCACTCTGTATGACAGACTCTAGATCCATCCACCTCACTACAAGTAATTCAGTTTCGTTCCTTTTTATGGCTAACATTCCATTGTATATGTGTGCCACATCTTCTTTATCCATTCATCTGTCAGTGGACATTTAGGTTGCTTCCATGTCCTGGTTATTGTAAATAGTGCTGCAATGAACATTGCGGTACATGTGTCTTTTTGAATTATGGTTTTCTCTGGGTATATGCCCAGTAGTGGGACTGGACTGCTGGGTTGTATGGTAGTTCTATTTTTAGTTTTTTTAAGGAACCTCCATACTGTTCTCCGTAGTGGCTGTATCAATTTACATTCCCACCAACAGTGCAAGAGGGTTCCCTTTTCTCCACACCCTCTCCAGCATTTACTGTTTGTAGATTTTTTGATGATGGCCATTCTGACCGGTGTGAGTTGGTACCTCATTGTGGTTTTGATTTGCATTCCTCTGATGATTAGTGACGTTGACCATCTCTTCATGTGTTTGTTGGCCATCTGTATGTCTACTTTGGAGAAATGTCTGTTTAGGTCTTCCGTGGCAGGTAGATTCTTAACCATTGCGCCACCAGGGAAGTCCCAGTATAATTTTTTTACATTGATTACATATTGAAATGATAATCTTTTGGACATATTTAATTAAATAAAGTATATATTACTAAAATTAATTTCACTTGTTTCTTTTTAATTTTTTCAATGTGGCTACTACAAAATCTTAAATTATGTATGTGGCTCATGTTGTATTTCTATTGGATAGTGCTCGTCTAACTGGTCATTTGTGTATATAACAGCTATTGCTTTCTGTATGTTAACTTTCTTTCTCCTACCTTAGCAGATTATTTCATTGTTTGAGTCTTATTGTTGATTCTCTGGGGTTTTCCAGGTACTCTATTATCTATCTGCAGATAGAGAAAGCTTTACTTCTCCTTTTCCAATTCTTATGCTTCTTGTTTTCTCTTGTTTAATTGCATCATTCTTGAACTTAATGGAAACGTCTGGTGTTTCTACATTAAGATTCTGGCTTTAGGGTAAGGTTTATATATTTTATCATGTTAAGAAAATATCCAACAATTCCTATTTTTTTTTAATTAATTAATTAATTTATTTATTTATGGCTGTGTTGGGTCTTCGTTTCTGTGCGAGGGCTTTCTCTAGTTGTGGCAAGCGGGGGCCACTCTTCATCGCGGAGCGCGGGCCTCTCACTACTGTGGCCTCTCTCGTTGCGGAGCACAGGCTCCAGACGCGCAGGCTCAGTAGTTGTGGCTCAAGGGCTTAGTTGCTCCGCAGCACGTGGGATCTTCCCAGACCAGGGCTCGAACCCATGTCCCCAGCATTGGCAGGCGGATTCTTAACCACTGCACCACCAGGGAAGTCCCTAAATTGGTGTTTTTATTTTTATTTTTTTTAAATGATATTCTTGTCTGCTTACATTCTTTTTATGTATGTATGTATGTATGTATGGCTGTGTTGCGTCTTTGTTTCTGTGCGAGGGCTTTCTCTAGTTGTGGCAAGCGGGGGCCGCTCTTCATCGCGGTGTGCGGGCCTCTCACTACTGCGGCCTCTCTCGTTGCGGAGCACAGGCTCCAGACGCGCAGGCTCAGTAATTGTGGCTCACGGGCCCAGCTGCTCTGCGGCGTGTGGGATCCTCCCAGACCAGGGCTCGAACCCGCGTCCCCTGCACTGGCAGGCAGACTCTCAACCACTGCGCCACCAGGGAAGCCCAATTCCTATTTTTCTTGAGTACTTTATCGGGAATGAGTGTTGAATTTTGTCAAAGGTTTTCTAGTATCTACGGAGATTAAACGTAAGTTTTCTTCTTAGACCTGTTATACTTCATAAAGAATTAGGAAGCTTTTTTTGTTTGTTTTTCATTTTCAGTATTCTAGAGCAATTCGCCTTCCATTGGGACTATTTAGGCTTTAATGATTTGATGGGAATCTTCTGTGCAGCCCCCGGGCCCGGTGCTTTTTTGTGGGGTAGTTTCCTGATGGTATTCTCTCTGGTAATTGGTCTATTTAAGTATTTCTTTCTTCACTGAGGTTAATTTTGCTAAACTGTATTTCCGTAGTAAATTATCTTTTCAGCCAGTTTTCCAGCTTATTTACATAGATGTCTGCAAAGTACATACTTTTTAAAAAATTTCTTTCAGTGGTTATTTTCCTCTTGTCATTTCTCATTTTGTATGTTTGTGCTTTCTTTCTCCCTATTCTATTTGACTCAGTTAATTAAAGTTAATAGTTTATCTATATAATATTTTCAAAAGCCAGGCTCTTGATTTATCAATTAGGTATACTGTTGTTTTTTTCTCTGCCTCATAAATTTCTACTTTTATATTTTTTTCCTGTGCTTCCTTTTGTTTTATTTCATTGTTCTTCCTAAGTTTTTGATTTGGGAATTGAGTTCATTTCATTCCTTCATTTTTACTGATCACAGTATTTAGCGCCTTGAATTTTCTCTGATCATTCCTTTAAGTATATCCCACAGTGTATGATAATGTTTCCGTTTGGTTTCTTCTTTAGAAATTCAGTAATTTCCATGTGGTTTTCTTTTCCCCTTTCACCCAATAGTTTAATAGCTGGCTTTTAGGTCTCCAGGTGGGAGAGCCTTGTTTATGTTAATAATTTCTAGGTTTTGCACACTGTGATCCAAGAGTATTGTTTGTAATATTTCTGCCTCATGAAACTTACTGGTATTTTCTTGGTGACTAGTTTTTGTGACTGCTCTGTGTTCACTTGAGATTCAAGTGTATTTTCTCTGTTATCATGGTATTAAACTAAATATATATTTATATCCATGATATATCTTTGAGTTAGGTTTAGGTTTAGGTCTTCTGTATCCTTACTTGTTTTTTGTCCTCCTGACATGTATTCTGTTATTTATTATTGAGTTTCTGTGTTTTCTTGCATTTCCTGTAGTTTTGCTTTATAAAGGTGGTTTCTTTGTTACTTGGTACATATTCCTAACTAATTTCTTATATTGAATTGTGGTTTTTATTGTTTAAAAATGTCCTTTTTGTTGTGTTTCACACTTTTGGCTTGAATTCTTTGTCTAAGATGGTGATTGCTACCCCTTCTCTCTGTTTCTGTTTGCCTGGTGGGGCACCTTTGTCCTCATCCCTTCATTTCTGGCCTATCTGAGTCACTTGGTTTTAGGTCATTCCCTTGCATGCAGCCGAGACACCTCAGTCCTGCTGTGTGAGCCACATTGACAGTCTTCTACAGGTGAGGTGAGCCCGTTTCCATGTATTGATAGCACAACCGTGACATTATTTTGTAATTATTAGATCAATTTTTTAATACATACATATATGTATGTGTGTGTGTGCGTGTGTGTATATATTTTTTTTTTTTTTTTTTTTTTTGGTGGCTGCACTGGGTCTTAGTTGTGGCCTGTGGGCTCCTTAGTTGTGGCGTGAGCACTCTTAGTTGCGGCATGCATGCGGGATCTAGTTCCCTGACCAGGGATCAAACCCGGGCCCCCTGCATTGGGAGCGTGGCATGTTAGCCACTGTGCCACCAGGGAAGTCCTCTATTTTATATTTTATATTCGCTGATTGTCTCTCTGTGTGAGATGTTTGCCTTTCTTTCTATATATTCTTGGTGTTTAGGAACGTTTGTGACTTTGTACCGGTGCTGCCCCTGCACTTATACCTCTAGTGCCCCATCCCTGCTCCAAATGGGGGCCTGTGGCACCACTTAACTGCCTGGGGGACAGCCGTGCGCTGACCCTGTTTTCTCTACTCTGCCCTCTTTTGCTGTCCTCTCTCTTCCCACTTTTCAGCTGCATTTGTTTCTGCTTTGTCAGAGTGCATAGTATTTGTAGGTTTGCACATGAACACATTAGGTACCCGTGTTGGTCCTCGTGTAGCAGTGTTCCCAGGCACATGTCCTCAAGTAGGGGTCGGGCACAGAGTCCTCCAAGCTCTGGCGAAGCGAACTGTTTCCTGCGGTCTGAACAGTGAACAGACAGCCTGGCGGGTGTGAAACTCTTCAGGTCGCTCTTTCTTGCCAGCCTGCGGTCTGAACAGTGAACAGACAGCCTGGCGGGTGTGAAACTCTTCAGGTCGCTCTCTCTTGCCAGCCTGGGGTCTGAACAGTGAACAGACAGCCTGGCGGGTGTGGAACTCTTCAGGTCGCTCTCTCTTGCCAGCCTGCGGTCTGAACAGTGAACAGACAGCCTGGCGGGTGTGAAACTCTTCAGGTTGCTCTTTCTTGCCAGCCTGGTTAGTAAGTTTTGTTGTGAAAAATGTTTGTCTGATACTGGATCTTGTTATAGTTCCGTCCCATTTTTTTCTTATGCCAAGATTTTCAATACCGGTTATCAGTTCTAATTAGAAGAGTATTAGAAATCACTTTATAATGAGAGCGCTCCCAGCAGGCGTGTCTGCTCTGTGTTTGCTTCTGTGGTTGAAGCAACTCCTCTTCTAGAACTTCTTTATGGAATAACTTGAGTTCGGCCTTTCTAAGACTTTACCTTCCTTACATCTGTAAACACTCCTGGCCCACCTCGCCTTTCCTCGTGCATCACTGTTTCCTTGACCAGGGTCAGCCAGTGGGCCTCTAGGAGATGCCTGTGGTAGGTGTGCAGCGGAGGCCCGATGAACGGTCTCAGTGGCTGGGAAGGAGCGTGTTGTGAGGGTGACTCGTGCGGGCTGGCGGCCTGGACCAGGGAGCTTGGGCGGGGGCCGGGGGGGGCAGACCAGAAGCAGCAGCAATGGGATGGAGACAGGCGTCTGCAACTGTTGACGAGGAACGTGCCCAGCGTGGTGACAGGGGCGACAGGTGGGACACGAGTGTCAGGAAGGGGGTGGGGGGGAGGATCATTTCTAGATCACTGTCAGAAAGGGAGCGGCTGCAGCAGATCACAACGGCTGCGGCTTTGCCCGCATTGGGGGTCAGCTGCCTGAAGTGTGGATGTACAGAGGAGGTGGCTTTATGGACGAGCCGCTCATGAAGGAGGTCTGGAGCAGGGGTGGTTTGGTGGTGTTGGTATCCAGGTGTGGCTGAAACCGCAGGGATACAGCGGCGGGGGGCGGAGTCGAGGGAGACCCAGGCCGCTGCGAGCTGTCTGTGCGGGAGGGGCCGTGGTTGTGCAGGGGGGCGTGCGGGGGCTGCTCGGTGGCCGCGGCGTTGCCGTGAGCTGGCAGATGTGAAGGCACTCCGCACGGCGCTGGGAGTCTTCAGCAGTGTTAGCTGCTGGTATGCAGGTAAACCGCACCTTCATTACGCTGCTGTGCACGTGCCCAGTGATGGGAGGAAAGGGAGTCCTTTACTGAAGATTCCGAAAAATTGTCCCATGCTAAGGTGGGGACAGGGAATGGAGACTGGCTTTAACAGAGCACTGTCGGTGGTCCGCACTCGTCCGTGGGTGGAGCCCGGTGCTGTGCGTACACCGCCAGCGCCCCCCAGCACCCAGGTGTGCACGGATGGAGCCTCTGAGCGCCTGGCAGGTACCAAACAGGGTGGGCAGAGCAGAAGAGAGAATTAAAACCCTCAGAGGCGCCGAGGCTCCCTCATCAGTCATCTCCCTGCTGTAGCCTATTTTCAAAGAGGGTTGTTCAACTGCAAAATGAAATACAGCCTTGCGTTTGGTAGGGACAACCGGAAAAGCTTTTTGATGAAGTCTCTGGATGTTGCTTGGATAAACTGAATGCCTAGAAGAGCCGTCTTCCTCCAGAGGCTGACATCTGGGTCCTGGGTACAGACACGTCCGCGGCGTCTGTTGACAGCCGTGCCCCTGCTCCCCCCACCCCCCACCCCCGCCCTCCCTCCAGCGGGCCCTTGGGGCAGACAGCCTCTGTCTTCTCAAGGGCTCTCCCGGTGGCGGCAGCAGGTATGTCTCTTCTCCCGGGCCGGAAGCAGTGGTTCCTTCACTCAGCACAGGAGTTCGCTAATTCCAGGTGACCTGGATGTTCCCAAGTGCATGAGAGAGGTCTGCCCACCTGTGGCCATTTGCAAAATCTCATTTTTCTTTTTTAATTTTTAAAAAAATTTTATTAGACAAGTTCTCACTTTTTTTTTTTTTTGGCCGCACCTCGCGGCACATGGGATCTTAGTTCCCCGAGCAGGGACGGAACCCACGTCCCCTGCATTGGAAGCACGGAGTCTTAACCACTGGACCGCCTGGGAAGTCCCATACAAAATCTCATTTTAGAAAAGATTTCTAGTTTGTGAACTTGTTGAAATTAAGTAAAACCAAATGCTTTGCTCTGTCCCGCTAAGATGGTCTGCTGTTTAGTTGACTTGCCTCTTTTCTTTCATCTTACAGATGATGTCTTTCTGCCTAAAGATATCGACCTAGACAGTGTGGACATGGACGAGACAGAGAGGGAAGTGGAATATTTCAAAAGGTAATTGTTAAGAGTGTGGTCCGAAAAAAGGATGGTTTCGTGGTTCCCATGCATGACCCTCCCACATAGCATGGCCACTTGTCTTGGACAGAAGTTGTGTCAGCTAGCCAAGCAGCCCGGCTCCTTTGTAGCATTCTAGCACATGAAGGCCTGCCCATGTACATCCCACCCACACCCCGAGCACACACGCACTAGCCTTCTCGCCCACACTCCCACACTTCACTCACTTCTCCCTTCCCGTGTGTGTAAAGCCTGGTTTATGGCAGCATATCTCAGAGTGGTCCTGGACCAGCAGCATCGCCTAGGAACTTGGGACCCAACATCCGTGTTCTCACAAGCCTCCCAGCTGATCTTTGTATGTGCTGGCATTGGAACACAGTGATATGGCATGCTTTTAAGGAGGAAAGTAACATTTTGGATAATTGATTCAGGTTTCCTGATACGCAGACTTTATCAGTACATGTTTAATAATATTTGTCATAATATGTTCAATAATATCTACTATGTGACTCATGGCAAGAAAATTTTTCTTTAAAGTGCCTTGTTCTTTCTTTGGAAGTACTTTAATCTCTTTGTTTCAGAAAGCACGCACACATATACACAGACACAAGAGCAGTTTGCAGTACAAAAGGTCATCAATTCATATCTGAAGTATTGTAAAATTCTAAATGTTTCTTAAAATTATATATATTTATAATGTGTGTGTGTGTGTGTGTGTGTGTGTGTGTGTATTTTTAAATCTTAGCAGATGGTACAGCATTTGCTAAAGTTAAGCGTTCATAGTAAAAACCCTTAACTAGGATGAGAAGGGCCTCTCCTAAAGATGGTGAAGGGAATCCATAAAATCAGTAAATGTTATATACATCATGGTGAAACATTACAAGCCATTCCTTGAGATTAAAAAAATAATAACAATGATGCCCCTTATCACAACTTCTATTTCTAAAGAAATAAAAAGAAACAAAGGGATAAGGATTCGAATGAAGAAGTGGAATTGTCATTCTCCGATGATATGAACGTGTTTGTACAAAGTCCAAAAGAATCTGTAGCTGGCAGGTACCAGCGTGAATTGTTTTTTTAAGTTGATCGATTGATGGATTTGGCTGCGCTGGGTCTTAGTTGCGGCCTGCGGGATCTTTGTTGTGGTGAGTGGGCTCTTCATTGTGGAGCACGGGCTTCTCTCTAGTTGGGGTATGTGGGGGCTCAGTAGTTGTGGCATGTGGGCTTAGTTGCCCCGCAGCATGTAGGATCTTAGCTCCCCAGCCAGGGATTGAACCCGCGTCTCCTGCATTGGAAGGTGGATTCTTAACCACTGGACCACCAAGGAAGTCCCCAATTTTTTTTTTTTTTAATATGTATTTATTTACTTACTGACTTATTTATTTATTTATTTGGCTGTGTCGGGTCTTAGTTGCGGCACGCAGGATCTTCGTTGTGGCATGCAGGATCTATTGTTGCAGCGCGCAGGCTCAGTAGTTGTCGCACGCAGTCTCTCTAGTTGTGGTGCATAGGCTCTAGAGCGCGTGGGCTTAGTTGCCCTGCGGCATGTGGGATCTAGCTCCCCAACCAGGGATCAAACCCGCATCCCCTGCATTGGAAGGAGGATTCGTAACCCCTGGACCACCAGGGAGGTCCCTAAATTACTTGAGTTATTAACACAGTTTGCCCTGAAGCTGGATTCTGGGGAGCAGGGGATAGAATAGGGGCATTTCTTGGATGTAGGCAAAGCTTTGGAGGAATATTTTCCCAAGGGAGACCTGCAGGGTTCGCACACCTTAAAATCATGCATGACCTTATAAACAAAGATTATCAAACACCCAAGACCTAGGAACAACAATAAAAATCTAGAAGTGAAAAATAGAATTATTAAAGTCAAGACCTCAATAAGATAGATAGCTGATAAACAGATTAGACACTGCTGAAGAGGGAATTAATGAACTGGAAGATATATCTGGAAAATGTACCCAGAATGCACCAAGATACAAGGAAAATAGAAAATGTGAAAGAGGGCTGAAGAGACACGGAGGAGTGGCTAAGTCTGACATACATCTAACGGAAGCCCCTCTGAGAGAGAATGGAGACCACAGAAAAGCAGGATTTAAAGAGATAACGATGCCTGAGGATTTTGCAGAACTAATGGGAAATTTGAATCTACAAATTCAAAAGCACAACATATACCAGTAGGATAAACAAACAAAAATCCATTTCTAGACATAGCATATGAAACCAGAGACCATGGAGTGATATTTATTTTACAGTGTTGAAAGAAGATTGTCAGTCTATAATTATGTATCCCACAAAACTGTTCTTTCCCATAATAAAGAAAAACTGTAGGAGCTTGCTACAAAGAGACCTGTTTTAAAAGGAAACATCTAAAATTATACTTTAAGAAAAAGGAAATCGGGAATTCCCTGGTGGTCCAGTGGTTAGGATTCCATGCTTCCACTGCAGGAGGCATGGGTTTGATCCCTGGTCGGGGAATTAAGATCTTGCAAGCTGCGCAGCGTGGCCCCCCCCCCCCAAAAAAAAGAAGAAAGAAAAGAAAAAGGAAATTGACCTCAGAAGATCACTCTAACATACACAGGAAGGAATGAAAAACAGCCTGATAAATCTAGGTAAATGTCTAACTGACATTATGTTTGAAAGAACCCCAGTACTGAACAGCCGTAGTATGTCAGTTAGGTGTGAAATAATCAGAGCTGAGTATCCTGAAGTCCTTCTATTGTTCAGGTAGTTAACATTCAGACTTTAAGCTAAACGGGCAGGACACAATTTCAAGAGCAAGCATTAAAAGAATAGAAATAGGGTGTATAAATCGCTAATCAGTAGAAGGAAAAAAAATCAAAACAGAAAGAGAAAAAATAATAAATGTAGAGAAAGTACAACAAACAAATTTTAAAAAGATGGTAGACACAAGTCCAGTTGTGTCAGTAACCATGATAGGCAGTAAGCAGACAAAAGTAGTTTGTCAGGTTGTGTTAAATTTTTTAAATATATATATACACACACACTTACACACACACACACACACACACACGTATATATTACTGTTTACAAGAACATACCTAAACTATAATGAAAAGAAAGGTGGAAATAAAGAGAAAGGAAAAAGGAAACTGTTACAGTTGTTACTCTCAGACGAAGTATATTTTAACACAAGGGATAGATGAAGTTTGCTAGGTAATGATAAGATGTTCAATTTGTCAGGAAGAAATAGGAATTTTAAACACAAGTACTTAATGAAATAGCCTCAAGATACAAAAAGCAATTTGGGCTTCACAGAGAATCAAACAAATCCACCATCCTGGTGGGAGATCGCAGACCATTTCTCTGCGTCCTGATTGGCTTGAGCAGCCCCAGCCCCCCTGTGAAGATGTGGAAGATCAACACAGCTTGACTGGCAAGCTTAGTCTAATGGATGTAGGTGAAACCCTGCATCCAAGAAACAGAGAGCTGAGTTCTTACACACACGGGGACATCCACAGAAACGGGATATGTGCTGGGCCACAGAAAGCAAGATTCAAACATGTCAAAGAAGGATGTATAATTTGTATTCTCTGACCACAACATGTTGAAGTTGCATGTTTACAATAGGTACATTTTAAGTCCCTAAATATTTGGAAATCTGGAATTATGTAAGTTTAAAATAACTCATGGGTCAAGTACGAAACGACAGTGGACATTTAAAAATATATAGAACTAAAAGATAAGGAAAATATTGCATGTGAAAACCTGTGGAATGCAGAAAAGGTTTTGCTCATGGGTGTGGAGAAAAGGGACCCCTCCTACACTGTTGGTGGGAATGTAAATTGGTACAGCAACTATGGAGAGCAGTATGGAGGTTCCTCAAAAAACTAAAAATAGAGCTACCATATGACCCAGCAATCCCACTGCTGGGCATATATCTGGAAAAAACTATAATTCAAAAAGATACATGCACCCTTATGTTTATAATGGCACTGTTTACAATAGCCAAGACATGGAAACAACCTAAATGTCCATCGACAGATGAATGGATAAAGAAGATGTGGTACATATACACGATGGAATATTACTCAGCCATAAAACAGAACGAAATAATGCCATTTGCAGCAACATGGATGCAACTGGAGATTATCATACTAAGTCAAGTAAGTCAGACAGAGAAAGACAAATACCATATGGTATCACTTATATGTGGAATCTAAAATATGACACAAATGAACTTATCTACGAAACAGAAACAGACTCACAGACGTAGAGCACAGACTTGTGGTTGCCAAGGGGCAGAGGAGGGAGGGGAGGGATGGAGTGGGAGTTTGGGGTTAGCAGATGTAAGCTATTATGTAGAGAATGGATAAACAACTAAGGTCCTACTGTAGAAGACAGGGAACTATATTGAATACCCTATGATAAACCACAGTGGAAAAGAATCTATATATATACATACACACACACACACACACACATATACATATGTATATAAAAGTGAGTCACTTTGCTCTACAGCAGAAATTAACACCACATTATAAATCAACTGTACTTCAAGAAAATTTTAAAAAAAGAAAAGGTCTGCCTTTGGGAGCACTTCCACTGAAGCCTTAAATGCTGGAGTTAGGTATTAAAAACCTGAAAATTAATGAGTTTAGGATTTAATTTGAGAAATTAGGAAAACAGCAATAGAATAAACTCAAAGAAAGTGAAACAAAGGAGATAATACATAAGAGCAATAATGAAATAGGAAACAAAGAGAAGATCATCAAAGCCAAAATTTGATTCTTTGAAAACATTAAATAAATAAACCTTTGAGAGACGCTAGTCAAGAAAAGTAGAAAAAAGACACCCAAAATACCCTAATCAGATGGAAGAGGAAACAGAACGTTGATAATTATCAAAGTTGGATGGTGGCTCTGTTCATTTTACCATTCTCTGCTTTTGGGTGTGTTTGAAATTCTCTGTAATATAAAGGGTTTCTTTGATTTTGTGAGCACGTAAGTGAAAAGGAGGACATAGCTCCAGAGACTGGGAGCAACTTTACAACAATTAACTTTAAAACTTAAATAAGACACAAAATTAACCCAATAGAAAAATAGCGTGAATGGTCCAGTAACTGTTAGAGTAAAGCAGCAGTTCTAAGTCTTCCCAGTGAGAAAACTACGTTCTGACAGTTTCACAGAGAATTGTCCAAGACTTTCGAAGAAAGATTATTCGGTCTTGTAGATTCTACCAGAGAATTGAAATGAGACGGCACAGGAGCGTGCTCCCCACTTTATGAGAGAAGTAAAATGTTGATACCAAAATCTGCCAAAAACAATACCAGAAAAAAATGGGAAATGACACATTTGTTTCTCTCACGAATATTAGGTGCAAAAATCATCACGAAAATATTCACATGCTAAATCCAACAGTGTACAGTATTTTCAAAGAGCAGCATGGTACCAAACCGGCTTACCCCAGGATTGAACGCAAGGAGTTTCTGATGTTAGGAAATCCGCAGTGTTATCTGGCACATTAACATGGTAAAGAAGAGCCATGTGATCATTTCAGTGAGTTCGGAAAAAAACCTTTGCTAAAATCTTAGCACCCTTTTATAACTAATTTTTTTTAAATAGTAAGCAATAGAAGAAAATATCTTTAACCTTAAAAAAGGAATTTACCAAAAGAGGAAGAGAAAGAAGAGAAAAGAAAGCTACATGTAACGTTTTCCAAAATGGGAAAGATGTGGAAGCACGTGCAAAAAAATGCTGCCCTCTTATTTCCTCTTCTGGTCAACCCTAAACCGTGGTTCCTGGCGAGCACTGTAAGACAAGACATTAAAGGCATAAGGCATGGAAAGGAGGAAGTAAAATTTCATTTTACAGATGATCTAATTGTCTATGTAGGAGATTACGGAAGAAAACATAGGACAGTTTAGCAAGAGCCTGGCTGTAGGATAAGTGTACAGAAGTTATTTATTTTTCTCGACACCATCAGTAATTCCGAAGTGTAGTTTACGTGAAGACAGCATTTATCACAGCAGCAAGATCTGTGCAGTATCCATGAATCTAGTAGGAGTTGCACAAGACTCGTGCACAGAAGGCGATGAGACTTCACAGAAGAGCTTTGAAGGACCCAGGTCACACAGGTTCTTCGTGTTCATTCGTAGAAGAATTAGTGCCTTTGAGCTCGGTGAATTTTAACAAAGTGAGCACATCCAGGTAACCACCACCCGGCCAAGGTGTGCATTATCAGCACCCAGAAGCCTACTTCATATGTCCCCAGTCATTACCAGCACCCCCAAAGTAAAGATGATCTTTCACCATACGTTAGTTCTGCATATTTTTGAACTTCATATAAATGGAACTACACAGCAAAAAACAAACAGACAAACGAACAAAAAAAACATTAGTACCTTTAAGCTCTCCAGCTTCCGCAAGTTTATCTGTGGATTTAAAACCCAAGAAGGGTTTTGTGGAACTTAACACAGTGTCTCTAAAACTTGTTGGGATGGACACATTGTGATACTGTCAAAGGAGAAGTGTTATAGCAACAAAAAGGAACAAACCAGAGCAATCTGCAACACAGATGCATCTTACAAACTGAATGTTAACAGAGGCAGAATGCTCAAGAATGTACGCGATATCCAATCTATGTAAACTTAAAATTAGGCAAAACTGACGTACATTGTTTAATATGCCTACTATCAAGTCCAGCAGCTCTACTGCTGGGGGCTGCCCAAAAGCCCGAGAGAAAGCAGAGTGGATGCCTGCACAGCGACTCGTTCCTGAATGTTCCTAGAAGTCTTATTTGTAGCCCAAAACTGGGGTCAACCCAGAGGTCCACACAGGTGAGCAGATAAACAACACGGTGCCCTGTCCGTCCAGTGGATCCTGCTGCAGCACGTGGGCAGCCCTCAGAGGCGGCGCGCTTGGTGCGAGAAGCGGAGGCGCCACTGACGCGAAATCCCGGAGCACACGGGCTCATCCGTGGGGACAGACCAAGAGGTTGCTGTTTGCCTGGGGCCAGAGCGGCAAGGAGACTTGGGGTTTCGTGGAAGCGGTCTGTGTCTTGGTTGAGGTGATGGTTTCCCAGACGTATATGTTTGTCAGCACTGTGAGCTCTACGCTGACTGCAATTTGCTGGACATAAATTATACCTAAATAAAGTGTGTTTTTAGAAATGAAGTATGTTGTTCAGGGACGCGTACGTAGGCGTTAAGACTTTAAAGAAAGACACGGAAGCGATCAACGTAAAAAGCCAGAATGGTGATTACTTCTGAGGAGAGGAAGCGCCAGGCAGGTGCTTGACTCGCCCCCAGCATGACTCTGGTGATCCACGGTATTTGCTTTATAATGATTCTTTATGTTATACGTTTGTTTTATTCACCCTGCTATATATGTGTTACATTGACCCAAAAAAGAAAAAAATTGTAAAGGATCGCTAATATCCTCCTAGAAGAATAGGAAGAATAAGGAAGGCTCCTTTTCCTGCCCATTGTAAAGACTTGGAAAGTCCTGGTTATTAAAGTATGGTGACATTGGTGCCCAGAAACAGGCCTGTACGAACACTGAGCTTTGGTGTATGACAAAAGATGGGTTGGCTGATCACTGTGGGAATGAAGGCGTGTTCATAAACGGAGCTGTGCAAGTAAGGGTGCTTTCCCTGCATCACACCACACTCAGGGTCAACTTCAGATGGGGTAAGATTTTAAGTGTCATATGCAAACCTTTTAATTTCGAGCATAGGGAAAGATTTCTTAGAAACACCAACCATAAAATAAAAGACTGATAAATTAAGCTACGTTAAAATCAACAATTTGCTTTAAAGAAAGTGAGAAAACAGTATTTGCAGCACATCACAAAGGATTAGTATCAAGATGTGTAAACATTACAGACCATTAAGGAAAGACAGACCTGTTGACAAGTGGGCAAATGAAACAGTCGATGTCACAGAAAACCTGTGACCAGTTAACCGCGGGGGCCTCAGCCCGACTGGCACTGGGGAGCAGCTGGGCCCGACCCCCTCCGCGGGTGAGGAGCAGCAGGTCAGGTCAGACCACCTTGGAGAAGAGCTTGGCGGCTCTTGTAAAGTTGCAACGGCCAAGTTGTGCGTCCCACATACTCCAGCAAACAGTCCCACCGCGCCTGTGGCCCCGCGGAGGAATCGCATGAACGTACTGTTGAATGAAAGGAGCAACATGAAAACATACAGTGCAGTTCTGTTACTCTGTGTTTAGAAGTCAACATGAGGGACTTCCCTGGCGGTCCAGTGGGTAAAGAATCCGCCTTCCAATGCAGGGGACGCGGATTCGATCCCTGGTCGGGGAACTGAGATCCCACATGCCGCGGGGCAGCTAAGCCCACGTGCCACAACTACTGAGCTTGCACACCTCAACTAGAGAGCCCGTGCGGTGCAACTGCAGAGCCCACGTGCCCTGGAACCCGTGCGCCACAACAAAAGATTGCGTGCCTCAACGAAGATCCTGCGTGCCGCAACCAAGACCTGACGCAGGTTTTATTCATTCATTCATTCATTAAATGTTAAAAAAACAAAAAAAGAAATCATCACGAGCCACCGTCGAGTTGTGAAACTACAAAGAACCATGAGGATTGCTGATTACAAAGGCTGGGACGGTGGCTCCCTGCTTGGGAGGGCACAGCATGGCGCCCAGGGTTGGCAGTGTTGGGTTTCTTGACCTGGGGGGTGGGTACCCAGGCTTTTGCGTTATAGTTACCTGTACTCGTGTGTTCTGTACACGTGTAGGTACGTATGCGTGACCCAGTCCACAGTTGGCAGTACGGAGGCCTGATGGGAGGTGGTGTCCAGAGTGGAGCCAGTGTGTGTGGGGGACGCAGAGCAGGTCACCTGGGCCCCGTGGAGACCTTGCTTGGTTCGGGCTGCAGCTCTTCTCTGAGCGGCTTGGAGCAGGGCCGTGGTTGGTGCTTCCGAGCGTTCTGGCTGCGGTGTGAAGGGTGGGGACACACGTGTGCTGATGCAGGGACAGTGGAGGAGGAGGTGGAAGCTTCCAGAAGGTTTAAAAGGTAACACCACTAGGACTTGGGGTTGGCCAGCTGTGTCCAGGGAAAGAGAGTTTGGATCCTGGGAGACGGTGCAGCCCTTCGCCGAGGGGCAGGGTGGCCGGGGGCTTCGTCTACCTGGACACAGTCCTCCAGGCACACAGCACCGATGACTGGTTCAGCGATTTAACCACAGCTGAAGCAAAAACACTTCATTTCACCTGCTGGACGAGTGACAACAATACCATTTTCTAGTTTAATTCAAATTCCTGCTACCCACATTAGTGCTGGAAGGGTGAGAATTTCAGAAATAGGCAAAAGTAAAGGCTTTTGAAAGAAAATGTTCTTTCCTTCCTTGAATACGGAACTCGGCCATCATTGCCTGGGAAGCAGGGGGCAGCACGCAGGTGGTGCTCCAGAGCCGGCCTGCGGGGCTGCACTGGCCTTGGAGGCCTGCGGGCATTCCTGTGCACTCGACCTGCCCCTGAGGGCGGGCGCGGGGGCGAGGGGGGCGGGCAGTGTTGTAACTGTGTCTCATACAAACTCTCGTTTCACATCACACTCACTGTGACCTTGTGGATAAAATGAGGGCAGGCTGGTGGCCGTGGGCAGAGCCTGGCTGGGACGGGCAGCTTCCTGAAGAACGAGAGAAAAGGACACAAAGCCCCAGAGATGTCCAGGGTGCTGGCCAGTGTCCTGAAGGTGGGACCCTGTTCCTCCGGCAGCAAGGCGTGGGGAGACGGTGGACGCCAGCGGGGTCCCGCACACTGAATCCCGGAGGGTGCTGGGCTTCGCCGGCTGCATCCCGGGTGTGGGCCTCTTCCTCCCGTGACTGTTGGCTTCCTTTCTTCGCAGGTTCTGTTTGGATTCCGCTAGGCAGACCCGACAGAGACTGTCCATCAACTGGTCCAATTTCAGCTTGAAAAAAGCCACCTTTGCTGCCCACTGAACAAGGACCGCCTGGAGAGGGACGCGCGGGCGGTGGGCCAGGCCCGGAGCTGCCGTGCCTGCCCCGGGCTGTGCGGGTGGGCCGCCGCACCCGAGCCCCCTCCCGACCGAGAACTTGCTGCTCGACCCGCATTGTTAGCTCGTGTGCGTGTAGTCTGTGAGTGAGCCGCCCTGACCGTAGCTCTGCCGTCGGATCGGAACAGTAGCTCTGCCACCTTCTCCACCGCCGCGGCCTCGGAGGCCTGGGCCGCGGCCGGACGGGTTCGCATCCCCACGTGGCCCGTTGCCTCTGTGTCTCGCCCTGTCCCGCCATCTGTCCTGCCAGGGTGCCGCTGCGCTCAGCTCTCTGTGCCCTGCGTCCCACCCGAGGCGGCCGGGCAGGGCAGGGCTCTCCGTTCTCCTCCACAATCTACTGTTTAAGAGTGTACACGTCGCGCTGTCCGTGTCTGATCCCCCTGACTTGTAGCCAGCTTGTGTAAGATCCCTTGCAGAATGAGAAAGTTCAAAAACAAAACACCACCCAGTACTCACACCGTCAAGTCTGTTAGAGTGTTCGGCTGTATTAACACGGAGGCCTGCCTGGCTACTTTTTTAACATATTGTTAAGTAATATTAAAATCATGTCTTTCTTTTTGAAAGATGGAATACATTAGTACAGCAGGAGGCCTCGTCTGGTTGCTTTGTGATGGGCTGCGGCGGGGAGGGGGCGGGCGAGCTGATGGCCGTGCCCCCGAGGGGACCCCGGGCCCCGGCCCTGGAGCACCTCTAGGGTCGCCGGTGGCAGCGGCGGCTCTCGATTCCTGGTGCCTTCACCATCCTCCATCCAGCAGGTCACCCGGGCCTTCGCATGCCCAGGACAGAGCCCAGCCAGGGACTCAGTGCTGTCGGTGGTCCACAGTGGTAAGTGCCAAGAGGACAGCAGGGGTGTGGAGAAGGGGCTGGGGGTGCCCAGCAGAGGGGAGTGGGGAGTGGGCTGGGCTTCCATATGGCCTTGTAGGCAGGTGCCCCCACCCAGTCTCGGGGGTGGGGGGAGGGTGATCTCTAACACAGCAGTGAAGAACTACAAGTATTTAATTGGGTATAAGCTGGCAGCAGTGTGCTAATAGTATTTAAAGTGAACGAAAGGAATCCCCGTGTGGTCCCTTTGTTCTGAGCTCTGTCACCAGTCTGCAGAAAGCGGGCGTGGCGCTGCCGCCTGGCTGCAGCCTAGCTTCCACTCGCCCCCTAGGACCCTCCGTAGCTCCCACTGCTCCCAGCCTCTTGGTAGAGCTGCTGCTGTGCACACACGAGGATGTGGCTTGTCCCTGAGTGAAGGGGGAGCGGCGAGGGCCCGCTTCTGTGTGGAGACCGTGCCCGGCCTGGCTCTTAGCCTGAGAGGGGGTGAGTGGGACTGGCCTGCGGCATTATTCTGACGGCTGGACCCACAGGGCTTCCCGACAGACGGGATGCAGGTAGGAGGATGAGAGGGGGCAAGGAGGACCGCAAGGCTGTGGTCTGAGTACTGGGAAGGATGGGCTGCGCTCCCTGGAGGGGTCCGGTCTGCACTGCCCATCAGGCGCCCGGTGAAATGTTCATGAACCTGTGTAGATGGGACCAGGGTTCGAGCCCCGGCACCAGGCATCGAGAGCAGGTGAGGATGAGGGCAGCCTGGAGGCCGCGTGGGGCAGGGAGAGACTAGCCACGTGGCTCTGATGCTGAGGTGACCTTGGCCGGCGCCCAGTGGAAGCTGGTTTACAGGAGAGCAGGGGAGGGGCAGCAGGCAGAGGGGTTTTGGGGGGTGGGCTTTGGGGTCAAGAGGCCGGCTCGTTTTTCTGGGTTATGGGGTGATCCAGCAAAGGAAGAAACTGAGGCCGGGCCGTGACCGCGCCAGAGGGTGTCCTTGGGAGGGGCAGAGATCCCCCCCCCCCCACCCACGTTCCCCTGGGACCCCAAGCCCAGGCCTGGGCTCATCCCCCACTGGCTGAGGCCGGGCACTTGGTGAGAGCACAGGCAGGGCCAGGGAGCAAACCCTGGGACGAGTCCAGGCTGGACCCCTAAGGGGAGCTGCCCGCTCGGGCCCCGAGACCCACCTGTGCCCATCCCTGTTCTCCCGGCGAACAGTCTTGAGGCTGTGCGGGGGCCGAGCCACCTGTAGGCCTCCGCTTCCTCGTCTGCCCTGTGGGCCGTGCTGGCTGCTGAGACCTACAGGTTCCCCGCGGTGAGGTGAGCCGTGGTGAGGGGCGCCCTGTGTGCCCCAGCACTGAGCACCACCCACCGCACCACACGCGGCTCCTGAGGGGCCCCAGCCGCCTCCCACCCTGCCCCGCCCCGCACGTGGGCCTGCCGTCCACACCTGGTTCCGAGTCTGCACGCTTGGCCCCTCAGGCCTCCCGGCCTCTCTCCTTGCTGGGAACGCGCTTCCCGAGTTCCCTGGAAATCCCACCCAACCTGCAAGACCCAACCCTAATGTTCCTTCAGATCATTCCTCAAGCGGGCATCTCAGGAACAAAAAAGAGGATGGATTCAGGCCCCGGGAGGCTCAGGCCCTAGTCCAGGGTTCTGGTGACTTGTTAACTGTGGTCTAGGTGTGAGCCAGGTCCTCAGCCCAGTCCGTACATGACAGATGGGGACACCAGAGCCCCAGGTGAGCCCCTCAGATTCCCGATGAGGTCACTCCCCGACCTGGGGTCAGCCTCTGGGGGAGCCTCTTCAGATCACGTTGATAAATAATCTTACGATGAAATAACGTTAACAGTAGCTAAAAAAACAGCAAAATGTTCTTTTATTGAAGTTTGCCTACATACTCATGCCATTAAAAAATCAAAATGTTATGGTACCAGAAAGGATCGATACTTCTCAATTTCATTACTATATTTTTTAAAAGGAAAAGAAAAAACTTAACCCACAGTTCATACTGTTTTAAACACAAATAAAACCTCCAGGTCATCACACAGAATGACCGAATGGAAGTGACTTTCTGCTGCTGCATCTCGACAATCACAGGCGGTCACTGTCCGTTTTGGATCCACTACTAAACGTTAAGAGTAAACAGCACTGCGGGGTGGGAGACACGAAGCACGGAAGGAGATTTCAGACAGCTCTGGACTGTGAAGAACTTACTGTCGAGGCAAGTCACGTAGCTGAGTGTGTGGAGCCAGCTGGGTCCTGGGAGCCCCGGCTTGTCTTCCGTGGAGAACGCGGTGTCGTCTGGAGAGTGAGAACCACGTGCCTGGACTTTTAACCTCAGCAGCAGTGTCTGTGGGGGAAGAGTGGCTGCAGAAACCGTCCTCCTGCTGTTGACAGTTGTGAAACCAAGGAAGTGTTCTTAACGGTGTGCTTGGGTGTTGGAACAGAGGCAGCACGTGGCAGTGTTTCCTGAGTGAAGGGCAGCGAGCAAGGTGAGCCTCCGAGGGCCCCAGCTTCCCGCCTGGAGGCAGCGTCCAGGCCCCAGCGTGGGGAGGAGCCCAGCAGGGTTGCTGAGCAGAGGCAGCAGAGACCAGCATGTGGGGTGGCTGGAGTGTGTGGGGCAGAGATGCAGAGAGGAGGGGGCTGCACTGAGAGCGCTCCACGGGTCTGCAGAGAATCCCCTCGAATCTAGTCCTCTGGCCACGTGTGGCATCAAGTTCCATAAATCCAGGGGAACCAGGAATCCAACCAGGGTGGAGAGACCTGGTGATACACGGGTATTGGCGTGGAGTCCTCAGAAGGGTCTCAGCTCAGCGGTGGGGTTCTGTTACCCTAGTATGGAATCTAAAGCTAAATGCAAGCCTCGGAAGGATCAAACTGATCCTAAGTAACTTAACTGCCTGCTAGAACAAAGCCCAACATTCTTCTAAAAGAAATACAAAACCATCCCACGCTAAACAAAGTAAAATCCAAAATGTTGGAATCCAGGCAAAAAATTAGCAGGCCGTCCCAAGAAGAAGGAAAATATAAACCATAAATCGGAAGAAATATCAAACAAGCAATAGAAACAGAACCAAAGACAGTGAATTTGCAGGCAAGAACTTTAAAATGACCATTACAAATCTTACGACTATGCTGAAGGATATAAAGGAAAACACGAACAAGATGGAGAACTGGAAGATGTAAAAAAGATCCAAAGGACAAAAGATACAATATCTAAAATGAAAAATACTACAACAGCAGATTAGAAACTCTGGAAGAAAATACCTGTGACCTTGATGGCATATAAATAGAAACTACCAGAAATGAAGTACTGAGAGAAAAGAGACTGGGAAAAAAAAAATGACCTGTGGGAGGGAATTCCCTGGCGGTCCAGTGGTTAGAACTCCCAAGTTTCCACTGCAGGGGCACAGGTTCAATCCCTGGTCGGGGAACTAAGATCTCACGTGCCATGCGGCGCAGCCAAAAAATAAAAAAGGACCTGTGGGACCATATCAGGCATTCTAACACACATGTAACTGGAGTCCAAGAAATGGGGAGCGGGGGGAAGTACTCATTTTAAAATCAGTTTATCATAGAGGCCTACTGGAATTGTGACTGAGATTGTACTGAGTCTATAGATCAACTTGGGCATCCTTAAGAACGGACATCTTAAAGACTGCTGAGTTCCCAGTCTGTGAACATGGTATCTTTTCATTTATTTGTGTGCTCTTGAATTTCTCTCAGCAATATTTTGCAGCTTTTATTGTAAAGGTTTTGCACACTTCTGATAATTTTTTTCTAAGCATTTTATGTTTTTGACATTACCTAAGTAGAGTTATGCATTAGTTTCCTGGGGCTCCCATAAAAAAGTGCCACAAACTAGGTGGCTTAGAAATTTATTCTCTCAGTTCTGGAGGATATAAATCCAAGATCCAGGTGTCAGCAGCACTGGTTCCTTCTAGCGGTTGTGAGGAGAAATTTCTTCCGTGCCTCACTTCTGGCTTCTGGTGGTCACTGGCAGTCCTTGGTTTATACGTGCATCTCTGCAATCTCTGCCTCTGTCTTCATACGGTATTCTCACCTGTGTCTGTCTGTCTCTTGTCCTTTTCTTATAAGGACACCAGTCATTGGATTTGGGGCCCACTCTAATCCAGCAGGACATCACCTGAGATTATACCTGCAAAGACCCTATTTCCAGATGAGGTCACATTCACACATTCTGGGGATTAGGACTTCAACATCTTTTTGGTAAACATATCTTTTGCGGGAGACACGGTTCAACCCACAACAGGTTTATAAATTTGCTTTTCCAGTTTTTGCAGATATACAGGAATACAGTAGATGTTTCATACGTTGTCTTTGTATCTTGAGATGGTCAACTTGACTTACTAATTCTAAACTTTTTTCTTAAGATCCCCTAGGGATTTTCTATATCCACAGTCTGTCATCTGTGAATAGCGATAGTCTGATTTTTTTCTCTTCCAATTTTTCTGTCCTTTTTTCCCTTTTATTGCCTGATTGCACTGGGTATCTCCTGTACAATGTGGAATTGCAGCAATAAGAGTGAACACCCTGGGGCATCCCTGGCGGCGCAGTGGTTAAGAATCCGCCTGCCAATGCAGGCAGGGCACACAGGTTTGAGCCCTGGTCTGGGAAGATCCCATGTGCCGCGAAGCAACGAAGCCCGTGTGCCACAACTACGGAGCCTGCGCTCTAGAGCCCGCGAGCCACAACTACGGAAGCCCACACGCCTAGAGCCCGAGCTCTGCAGCGAAGAGTAGCTCCCGCTCGCCGCAACTGGACAAAGCCCACATGCAGCAACGAAGACTCGACGCAGCCAAAAATAAGTAAATAAAAAATTTTAAAAGTGAACACCTTGCCTTGATGGGATCCAGCAGGGGGCAGCACTCAGTATTTCATCATCACGTAGAAAGTTGGCCATAGGTCTTTTGGACATACACCTTGATCAGATTGAGGAAATCCCTTCTATTCCTAGTTTGCTCAGTGTTGGTATCATGAGTGGGTACTAAATCGTGTCATATGCTTTTTCTGCTTCTGTTGAGATGATCCTATGATTTCTCCTCTGCTGAATTAGTTTTGTGGGTTCTGTTTGTTTTTGTTTTATGTCAACCAATCCTGTATTCCTGTAATAAAATTTTCACTTGGTTATAATGTATTATCCATTTTATATTGCTGGATTCAATTTGTTAATATTTTGTTTAGGATTTTTGCCTCTGCGTTCATGAGAGATAGTGGTCTGTCATTTTCTTTCTTGCCTTGTCCTTCTCGGGTTTTGGTGTCATAAAATGAGATGGGGAAACGTTCCCACTTTTTGTTTCCTGAGTGTAAGATTGGTATATGTTTCTTAGCTGTTTGGAAGAATTCACCAGTGAAGTCATCTGAGACTGTAATTTTCTTTGTGAAAAGATTTTTAATTACAGATTCAATCTATTTAATGGACATAGAGCTATTCGGGTTTTCTATTAATTATGTCAATTTTAGTAAGTGGTGTGTTTCAAGGATTTTATCCATTTCATCTAAGTTGTCAAATTTATCGGCTTCATAAATAGTTCATAGTATATACTTTTTAATATCTTAAGAGATCTACAGTGATGCCCACCTTTCATTCCTGATAATTAGCAATTTGTTTTCTCTTTTATTCTTCATCAGTCATGCTATGGGTTTATCAGTTTTATTACTATTTAAAAGAACTAACTCTTGGCATTGTTGATTTTTGTCTGCTTTCCATTTCATTGATTCTGCTCTTTTATTATTTCCTTCCATTTTCTTTGGGTTTAATTTGCAGTTCTTTCTTTTTAGTTTTAAAATTTTATTATTTGGCTGCGTCGGGTCTTCATTGTGGCACGCAGGCTCCAGAGCGTGCGGGCTCAGTAGTTGTGGCGCACGGGCTTAGTTGCCCCACAGCATGTGGCTGGCATCTTAGTCCCCTGACCAGGGATTGAACCTGCGTCCCCTGCATTAGAAGGTGAACTCTTAACCATTGGACCACCAAGGAAGTCCCTCATTTGCGGTTCTTTTCCTAGCTTCTTGTGATGAGCACTTGGATCACTGAAGTTTAACCTCTCTTCATTTCTAATATATGCCTTTGGAGCCAATACATTCCCCCTAATCACTGCCTTAGCTGCATTCCATAATTTTTAGCAAGTTGTATTTTCATTTTCAACTCAGTTCAAAATACTTTCTAATCTCCGTTGTGTTTATTTTTCCCATGGATCATTTAGAACTGTGCTGGGAATTTAGTAGTTATCTTTCTGTTACTGAGTCGTGGTTTAATTTCACTGTGGTCAGTGACCATGAATTCAGTGGTTAGGTTCTTTGGAGTATGTTGTGACTTGATTTATGGCCCACAGATTTGTCTCTTTTGGAAGCATTCCACGTACACCTGAAAAGAATTATAGTTAACTTCCGTTGGGTGTAACTTAGGTTCTACATATGAAATAAGGCCAAGTAGATAGGTTAAATCTTCGGTATCCTTACTGACTTTTTTCCCTGCTTCTATCAGTTACTGAGAAAAGTATGTTAAAATCTCCAACGATGATTATGCATTTGTCTAGTCCTTTTGCTTTATATTATTAGCTCTACACAAATTTAGGTATATTGTAAATTCCTGATAAATTCACCCTTTTATCATTATGCACTGTTGCTCTTTATTTCTGGTAATATTTTTTGTCTTAAAAGTCCACTGTGTCTGATAATCACTCTCATTTTCTTGGTTAATGTTGGCATGGTGTGTCTTATATTTAAAGTGTATCTTTTCTAATGAGCACACAGGTGAGACTTTCATTTTCATCCAGTATGACAATCACTGTCTTTCAATCAAAGTGTTTGGTCCATTTATTTTTATTTTTATTAACATCTTTATTGGAGTATAATTGTTCTACAATGGTGTGTTAGTTTCTGCCATATAACAAAGTGAATCAGCTATACATATAACCCCATATCTCCTCCCTCTTGCGTCTCCCTCCCACCCTCCATTTATTTTTAATGTAATTACTGATACAGTTGGTTACGTCTACCATCTTCCAACGGCTTTCTCTTTGTCTCGTCTCTCCTTTATCCCTTGGTTCTCCTAACTTGTCTTGCTTTGGATTAATAAAAACATTTTTCTGTTCTATTAACTTTCTAATTAGATATTTTCATTACTACTTTAGTGGTTACCCTAGAGATTATGTTTCCTTAGTTCATTAGTCCACCACAAATCAACGCAAAAACCTTACACTTGTATAAATTCATTAAACACTCCCGTCCCTCACCTAGAAAGTTCTTGTGGTCACATGTTTGCATGTTTTAAAACCCTCAAGACATTATTGTTTTAAACAGTCAATATTCATTCATATCTACCCATTCCCATGCCTTTTTTTTTTTTTTTTTTTTTTTTAATATTTATTTGGTTGCACCGGGTCTTAGTCGCGGGCTCCTTAGTTGCAGTCTGCCAGCTCCTTAGTTGCGGCACGTGGGCTCCTTAGTTGTGGCATGCAAACTCTTAGTTTCAGCATGCATGTGGGATCTAGTTCTAGTTCCCTGACCAGGGATCAAACCCGGGCCCCCTACGTTGGAAGCACGGAGTCTTAACTACTGTGCCAGCAGGGAAGTCCCCATTCCCATGCTCTTCATTCCTTTCTATGTTTGTTTTTATCCAGAATCATTTCCCTCTAGCCTGAGTAATTTCCATAGTATACTTTTTTCTTGTCGTACAATCTGCTGGATATAAATTTTTGTTAGCTTGTGTTTGTGTGAATATATCTTCATTATGCCTTTTTTCCCGTATGTCTAGTATTTTTTACTGTATATTGGACTCTGGTTAATATAGTACAAGGTCCTGGCTCTGAAGAAAGCCAGAGTTTGTTCCAACAGGCCAGTGAATTACTGGATGGCTGCCTGCAAGAGCAGGGCTGTTTTGTTTTGGCCCTAAGATGTCAACTTTACTCCTAAAATGTGGCCCTTTGAGGGTTTCAAAGGAAAACCAAGGTTTTCCAGCCCCTCTAACCCCAAGGGACTCACTCAGCTTCGGAACTGCCACGCTACGGTGGACAGCCGCTAGGAGCTCTGCTCAGCACATCCTGCCTTCCAGCCGCTGTTCCTGCCCCAGGATTCTTGGAGTGAATCTTACGCTAAGCTTGCACAGTTCAGGGGTCAGCCAAGGATTTGAGGGCTCCCCCTTCTGCAGCTCCCTTCTCTCCGGGAGGTCCCCATCTATTTCCAAACTCCTCCAACTCCTCAGGACAGTGAGACGGAGGCTTCCTGTGACGTTCTAGCACCCACGCTGCACAGACCGATCCCTTCCAGTCGGCTCCTGGAAAGTGGGGTGCGCAGGGATCCTACAGAGGAGTGGACGCCTGAACTACAACTGGAGGAGGACTGACTTAGCCAGCGAGAGGGCGAGCGAGGTTCCAGGCAGGAGGGACAACACATGCACCCAGTGCTGGCCCTGCACCGTGCCGGCAGCTCCTCCACACGTTGGGAAGTGGAATGTGGGCTCAGGAGCCAGATGGCCTGGGTTTACATCCTAGCTTTGTCCCCTGCTACTGTGACCTTGGGCAAGTGGCCTTACCCCTCTGTGCCTCACCTTCCACACCTGTGTTGAGGAGGATTGATTGATAGCAGTACTTAACCTCCTGCGACTGTTCTGAGGGTTAGCTTGAGTCACACAGCCCTGACCCCGCCAGGACTATGCACGCAGTCCTTGCCCTGCAAGCCTCTCACTTGCCTTCGCCAGGCGCCTGGTTCCTCCCGCCTCACCCCAAGCCCTTCACACCCTGGCTGGAGCTGAAACAGGCCGAAGGCAGAGTGCTGGGCAGGCTGGACGCCCGCTGACCCCGCCCCTCTGGATGCCTTAACAAACAAACAAACAGGTGACAGACAAACAGTAAGAAAGAGTGTCTCTCCTCCCGGCTGGTGTAACTCGGGCCCAGATGGAAATGCTGCCGGGTCCCTGCACCCCAGCCCCCAGAGCACACTCTCAGAGCAGTCGCTGTAGCAAGTGCATTTATTACAAAAATAAGTCGTGACATAAACACGTTTAAGTTCCGGATATGCGGCACACACTCTTGCAGTGCGGCCTGATTTCAGTGCAGGCACAGTGCTCAGCTGTGCACGCCTCCTGGTGGGCGTGGGCGCACACTTCCCACGGGCGGCCGCCGCGTCCCAGTGAGCTGCAGCGTCCCCAGGGGCGGCTGGGGCAGGGCTGTCCTGTGGGCCTGGGAGAACCCCACGCCACATCACGCACGGCCTCGGCCCGACAGCTTGGGACGTCCAACTCCACACCAGAGGCGAGGCTGCGCCCTCCTGGGCACGAATGCTCCCAACCCCACCTCTCCCTCCAGCCCCACCGGAAGTGCCCCCTGACCCAAGGGGGACCAAGGGGAAGGCTCAGAAGCGCCCCCAGCCTGTTCTGGGGGCCCCGCATCCCGATGCTGCGTGCTGGGAGCACCCACGTGCGCCTCCGGGCCGGGCGGCCCAGCGCGCGCTCACTGGCAGCACTCGGCCACGTGCCGGAAGAGCTCCTCCCCCTGCTCATCGCTGAAGCACTGCAGGCAGTGAGGGCACTGAAGGTCCCCCTGGCCTCTCTGGGTTGCTCCGGGGCTCCCGCCCTCTGCGGGGAGTTCTGGCCGCTGGGATCCCATCCCAGGCCTCCAGCCACCGGGTGCCACAAGCTCCGAAGCGTCAGTCTCTAAGTACCCGGGAGTTTTGCCCCCAGTGTGAATCCGGCAAGAGCCTGGCTCTCGAGGATCCTGGAAAAAAGGCAAAGGGTCAGCTTACGAGGCTGGCCTCAGGCTCCAGCAACTAGAGATACACCTGTTGTGCAGTGGGACTTGCACCTTCGCCCTGCCTGGTGCTGGGGCCCAAATGAGGACGTGCTCCGTGAACAACCTCCTGCCTGCGCTCACAGAGGAACGGGCCCCAGCGGGGCGGGGGGCCGCTCCCCGACCCCGACCCCCGCCGCGGCCCCAGCAGACTCGCCCCACACGCCGCCGTGGAGAGAGGGAGCCTGGCAAACTGCGTCCCTCCTCGGTGGGCGGGGGGGTCTCTGGAGGCAGCAGGGGTGCCCGTGGCACGGCCGACACGCTCACCCCCGTCAGCCCCGAAGCGCCATGACCCCCGGTGTTCATCACACCTCGTGTGGGAGCCTCAGCCCAGGCGGCGGGACCCTGGCTGCTGGCCCACAGCTTCACCACCACCCGCCCCGGGGCGTCGCCCAGGGGCCCAGCAGGAGCAAGTGCTCCCACAGCTCGACGGCCACAGGCCGCAGCCGAAAGGGGCTCAGAGGCCACTCAGTGCACAGGCCCCGGGCCTTGGCAGGCCGGGCCACCCTTCTGTCCACCAGTGGGGTCCACAGCCACGCAGGATGGGGCACTGGGGGTGGCTCCCGCCGCCCCGAGGCCAACCACGAAAGGCAGTTCCGGGGTCAGCTCGGCATCCCCACCCCACCAGGGCGCTAGCCCCCCAGGAGGATGTGTATCGGGTGCTCTGGGCGGACCCAGGGAGGAGCAGGGAAGCGGCATGTGGGTGCCCCGGGTCCTGCAGTGAGAAACCATCAGTTCCCACCCAGGCCAGGCCTCCCAAGAAGCATCCCCTGTGGCGGGACAACACGGAGCCCAGAGTGAGCTGCGGGGCCTGCCCGCCTGCACGGCCCGTCTCCGTGCACGGGGGTTGTGAGCTGGGGGGCGCCAGCAGACGCCTGGAGCCTCAGCGGCTGTGTGTGTGTGACAGGGCAACCAGCGTCCCTGCCGCACAGCGAGGAGGGGACACGTGTGCACGAAGCTCCCAGTAGGGAGCCTGAGGCCCAGGACGTGCCCTCTGGGTGCAGGACAGGCCCGACAGCCACCCCTGAAGTCACACGCCACCACGCCAACGTCCTCTACAGACACACACGGTACGACAGGGAGGTTTTCTGCCCCCAGGCCCCAGGCCCCAGGCACCGGGCACGGTGGCTCTGCCTGGAGCACAGAATCAGGGTCTCGGCAGACGCAGAAGGGCTTGAAACCGATGAAAGAAACACGAAGAAAACGCCCAGCCCGGACCGGAGGAGATGGGCCTCCATTCTACCTGTTTCCAGGGTACCTGGCGCTGCAGCAAGGCCACCCGTTCCTCCAACTCCTGGATCCGACTCTGAGCCCTCTCCCGGTCAACCCTCTCCGACGTGAAGTCGTCCTTGTACGCGAGGATCTGTGAGGAGACAGACACTCGGCCATCAGACGGCAGCGCCTATTCTGCTCAGACGGAGAAAGCCCCCCAGCGCCTCCCAGCGCCCGGCCCCGGGGCGGGGGGCACCTGCTGCTCCAGCATCTGCACCCGCTCCAGCGCGGCGTCCCGGGCCCTCCTCGCGGCCGCCAGCTCCCGCCTCGCTTCTGCACAGTCGTTGATTTTCTCCTCCAACTGTGTGTTGAGCCGGGAGATCTCCTTCCTCATCAGCTCGGGCGGGGAGGGCCTCTCAGCCTCGAGGGGGGCCTGCAGCCCCCTCAGCTGTGCATGAAGCCCCCTCACATACTCGTCCCTGCTGGCGTCGTAGCGCTGCCACTTGGCATTGAGGTCTTCCACCTGAGGAGGCCGGAAAGCTCACAGTGACGGTGGCTGAGAACCTGCTCTCGAGCCAACCTGAACTGTGAAGCTATTCACTAGCAACAAGGAGCAGAGTGAGTTTCCCCTTAAATGAAGGTTGCCTCAGGGGACTTCCCTGGTGGCGCAGTGGTTAAGAATCCGCCTGCCAATGCAGGAGACACGGGTTCGAGCCCTGGTCCAGGAAGATCCCACATGCCGCAGGGCAACTGAGCCCGTGCGCCACAACTACTGAGCCTGCGCTCTAGAGCCCGTGAGCCACAACTACTGAGCCCGCGAGCCACAACTACTGAAGCCTGCATGCCTAGAGCCTGTGCTCCGCAACAAGAGAAGCCACAGCAATGAGAAGCCCACACACTGCAACGAAGACCCAATGCAGCCAAAAATAAATACATTAATTAATTACTTTTTAAAAAAATAAATAAATAAAAGGAACGAAGGCCAAAAAAAAATAAGTTGCCTCAGTTTGCTCTGTGCAGAGGGGACACTAGGACGTGGCGACGACGGCCACAAACAACCGCCGTAGACAGAAGCGGACTTGGTACAATTTCCCCCTGTAAAAGCTATACTCGATAGTAATTCTTTTTTTTTTTTTTAAAGTATTTTTTTAAACGTTTCTTTAATTAATTAATTAATTTATATTTATTTTTGGCCGCGTTGGGTCTTCGTTTCTGTGCGAGGGCTCTCTCTAGTTGCTGCAAGTGGGGGCCGCTCTTCATCGCGGTGCGCGGGCCTCTCACTGTCGCGGCCTCTCCCGTTGCGGAGCACAGGCTCCAGACGCGCAGGCTCAGTAGTTGTGGCTCACGGGCTTAGTTGCTCCGCGGCATGTGGGATCTTCCCAGACCAGGGCTCAAACCCGTGTCCCCTGCATTGGCAGGCAGATTCTTAACCACTGCGCCACCAGGGAAGCCCGATAGTAATTCTTGTACCTCATTTATCCACGTGAATTAACTTGGGGGCCGGAGAATGACAAGCGAGAAGTTCTGCACGTCCTTTTAGGCAAATATGTCGGGCCTCTAGGGACTGCGTGTATCAGCCAAAGTGGCCTGAGGGCAGGGGCAACCCCTGGGCACAGCCAAGGAGAGGACCCTCATCTGCGGGCCATGAGGGGAAAGTTCTTCCCGAGTGACATCTAACAGACACTCACGTGGGTCACCTTCTGCTTCAACAGTCGATTCTCCTCCCGTAACTTCTCAACAACCGCGTGGACAGAGCCGTCCCCATCTGCACACGCTGGCTGCATAAGAAAGGGACAGAGAGCAGACACCGTGTCACCGAACGTGACTGTCGTGTGTGGCATAGAGGGTAGGAAGGCACACCTGGAGACTGAGGTCGCAGATGGTCACTGCAGCCCGCACTGCGGCAGGTGGGACGGAGACAGGAAAGGACGTGCCCCTTCCCGAAGGTGGGGGAGGCGTGGTCCTCGCCCCACCCAAGCCCACCCCACGCTGGGGCCAAGCCTCGCACAATCTTCTCATGCCTGAGACTTTCCATCATCACGGGAGTCGGGAGGGCAGGAAGCTTAATCTCACTGTCCACCAGAGAACCTTCCAGCCCAGGGCCACAGGGCCGCCAGGAGCAGGCCCGGCCAGAGACCCGGCTCCCTCCCTCTGAGCCCGCCACGCTGTCATGTCATGTCACGCAAGCAGGGTTAACCTCAGTGATTCTGTACACGGCAGTCCACCCGTGCCTCACGCGGGGTCTCGGGAGTCATGCCTAGAAACCCACGTGCCAAACCAGCCCTAATGGCGGTGGGCAGAACTAGCCGAAAAGTCCATCTGAATCCTAGAAGTTCAGTGCATTTAACAGTACAGTGGGCTGTATGCTGGTGACGTTATTTTTGAGAATTCCCCTCGAATGACAAAGGAACTACATGTCCTAACCCAGCGGGCATCGGGAAACCCCGGTGACTCAGCCGAGTCCAGGGCTGAGAAGTGACGCCGATTTAGAGCCTGTTAAGAGCCCCGGCCCCACCCCTGCCCAGGCCAAACACGACCTGCGGCTGTGTTCAAGTCCCCAGAGGGAAATGACACAGTGACTCAAAATCAGACGAGAACACAGCCTGCCCCCAGAGAGCACTGTGGTATCTGAAATATGCCTGTGTGCTTTCTGAGGTTCCCTTTTCGTGGAATCCACCCGCGGAGCACGGGCAGCTCTCAGACGGAGGTTCTCCCCAGCAGGCTTCCCAGTGGGGCTGCTGCTAAGGGGCTGAAGGGCCTGTTCCCCCCTCCCCTGCGTTTCTGAGTCAACCTGGTTGCAGCCTCAGAGAATCAGAGAACTGCCTGGAAAAGACCCCACGAGAGTAACCTGCGCTGGGCGGGGCAGGGTGTGCACTGCGTGCCCGGAGGGGGTGGAATCAGACAGGCAGGGAAGGCGGCCTTGGCCGGAGCTCCCAACACCCCCAGCCAGGAGCCCCCTGGTCTCCCAGGTAGGGAACTCCTGATGCTGAAACCCCCGCTGTCCCCTCCCCGACCAGACCGCACACACAGCCACAGCCCAGATCCACCCAGTCCTGGAGGCCCCCAGCCCCGCCCCCTTCCCCTGGCCCCGCCCCCTGGCCCCTGCCCGGCTCCCTCCCTGCTGGCCCCACCCTGCCTAGGGCCTGGCCAGGGGTCACAGTGCCAGGTACACAGAAGGGCTCCGTGTCCTCCCTTCACTGACGCGGGTCCCCGCCCTGCAGGAGGCCCCGGAGAGGCCAGCCCTGCTCAGACACGTGGAGCCCTCCCCCCACCCCGGCCCGGCCCGGCCCGGCCCGGCCCGATTCCTCACGGTGTTTGGGGCCTGGCACTGCACCTGCGGCCTTTGGAGGCGCTGCCCCTCGCCTGCCTGCACGTGTGCCAGCACCTGCTCAGGATACCCCTCCCGCCCCTGCTCTGCCTGCTTCGTCCTCAGAGAAGGCTGATGAGACCACAGTGCCATCTCCCCACGGGGACCAGGGTCAGCTGCAGGTCTGGGGGTGGCAGCTGGTGACGCAGGCCACCTGCTTCCCTGTCACGTTCTGCACCTTCCACCGTGCTAGAAGAAATCCCCAGATGGGCGGGCTTTGCTGCAACCCTATGGAGAGCAGGGGGGGCCCTGGGCGCCCCGACCTCCACGACGGCTGAGGGATCCTGAGGCGCGAGACGAGGCCTCCTGCTGCACCCCGGTCCTCATCGTGGTGTGCTGACACCACGGCCTACCTCAGGGCTCCTCTCCCCTGCGTCCCCCTGTGTGCGCTGGCGTTCATCCAGACACTTGGCCAGATGCTGGCACATGTGGGCGGTGGCGGCCAGAGTCCTCCGCAGCTGATGGGTCTCGTCGGCCAAGGAGCGGCACAGAATGTCGCTGGCGGCCCGGGCCCGCCCCTTCTGTGCCGCGCTTCTCCTCAGCAGGGCCACTTCCTTCTCCTGCTCCCGCTCCGGCTGGCTCATCAGCTGCTGCGTCTCCCTCCCTTTTTCTTCTAGTTGCTCGGAAAGTCTCTCGATTTCCTAAGGGGAAGATTTAAAAGCACAGTTGATTTGACTAAAAGAAGCAATATCAGGAACAAACATTCATAGAGCAGAAGAAAGTCCGGCACAGACACCCATCAGTAGGTAATAAACGCGCTCATTTGGAGGTTGGCTTCTGAATGAATAATTAACTTTGGAGTTTTCAGCCCATAAAGTTCTATCTGAAACTTCACCTAAAATTCTATTTTCATGAGCAAATTCATAATGTTACGTTTTACATCATCAAATTACTAAGTGTGGCAATTCCAAATACTTCTTGATGGGAAGGGTAGAAACTCCACTGCAGTGGGTAGCCCCCCAAAAGATATGCCCACGCCCTAACCCCCGATACTTGGGAATGTGACTTTATTTAGAAATAGGGTCTGTGAAGATGCAGTTAGCTAAGATGAAGTCATACTGGATTAGAATGGACTCTAATCCAATGACTAGTGTCCTCATAAGAAGAAGGAAACATGGACACAGACACAGAAGAAGGCCACGTGTCGACAGAGGCAGAGACTGGAGTGATGTGTCCACAAGCCAAAGAACACCAGGGATGCCCACAGCCACCGGAAGCTGCAAGAGAAACAGAAGGGCCCTCCCCCAGAGCCTCGGAGGGAGCATGTCTCTGCCAGCGACACCCTGATTTTGGGCTTCTGGCCTCTAGAACAGCAAAAGATGAAGCATCTGTTGTTGTAAACCACCCAGTTTATGGTACTTTTGTTACGGCAGTTCTAGGAAACTAATATACCCAACCCCAATTAATTTTTTTTAAAAAGTCCTTAAAATTACAATTTGCTTTAAACCCAGCCTTAGTTTTGTGCTTTCCCATTTTCAAAGTAATCTCCAGCATAAACAGTACATAAGGGAGGTGAAGCAGGATGAACCAGTCCATCCTACAAATGAAAAAACAGCTTCAGAGAAGTCAGGGTTGAGCCTGCGCTCCACGTGAGGAAGTGGCAGGAGAAGGATCTGGGCTCCACTCGGGGAAGTGCTCAAGCTCACCTCCTGCGTGCTCACGAGGAGGGATGGACACCAGGAACCGAGAACCTTCTTACCACAGCGGAATGGAAAACAGGGCCATATTACTAACGGAACCCTGAATTACTACTCTCTTAACTGCTTTAAAACAAAAACATGTGCATGGTTCTAAAAAATTCAAACATACAGAAGGAAATCAAATGAAAACTTAAATTCCTCTCTCCCACCAGCTCCTCTGCCCCCGGCTTCACTCTCCAGGGGCAACTACTCACTATTTGGGCACAGACCTTTCCAGAGTGTTTATAAGCATCTATAACACATGTATTTTTACACAAACGGATGCTACAACACTGTTCGGCACCTTGCTTTTTTCCTCCTTAGCAATATACCTTGTTCCACAGCAGCACAGAACCTGCCTTGTTCTTTTCAACCACAGCCTGGAGCTTCACGACAGATTCCAGATTTACCGAACACACACCTCCAGCTGGCTGCTTCCTTGTGCCCTTATGCAAATACAGCCACGGGATAAATGCCCAGAAGTCACATGGCTGGGATTGTTTTTAAGACTGGGGTTAAGAAATAATTGGTGGGATGGACCTAGAGATTATCATACTAAATAAAGTCAGAAAGAGAAAGACAAATACTGTATCATATCACTTTATATGTGGAATCTAAAATATGGCACAAATGAACTTATCTACGAAACAGAAACAGACCCACAGACGTAGAGAGCAGACTTGTGGTGGCCAAGGGGGAGGTCAGGTGGGGGAGGGATGGATTGGAAGTTTGGGATTAGCAGGTGCACATTATTATATAGAGAATGGGTAAACAACCAGGTCCTACTAGATAGCACAGGGAACTATATTCAATATCCTGTGATAAACCATAATGAAAGAGAATACAAAAAAGAATGTATATATGTACGTGTGTGTGTGTGTCAGTGAATCACTTTGCTGTATAGTAGAAATTAATGCAACATTGTAAATCAACTACCCCTCAACAAAATAAATCAATAAAACAAAAAAATAATTGGTGGAACTCAGGAACACAGCCCATCTCCGGATCCCAGCCTGGCTCCCTGGGCCCAAACCCACATGCCCGAGGCAAGGGCTGCTCCCCACGCTCCTGCACCCAAACACCCCATGCATCTGTGATAACCAATCCATGGATAAGCCCAGCATGTGACCGAATCACTCCAACCAGGTGACCCAGAAAACATTTTGGAAACCTCGCCCCCTCTCAGGGAATTTTTTTTTTTTTTTTTTTTTTTTTTTGGCCGCACTGCGTGGCTTGCGGGATCTTAGTTCCCAGACCAGGGATCGAACCCAGGCCCTTGGCAGTGAAAGCGCCGGGTCCTAACCACTGGACCCCCCCCCAGGGAATTCCCTCAGGGAATTTTTAAGAGTCCTCGCCTTCCCATTTTCCTTGGACTTCGCTCTAGAAATGAACAGAAAGAGAGGAAAGAAGAAAAACTGCAGTTAGAATGACCGGTTTGGCTCTCTTAGCAAAGGCCTAGAGGAACAGGCTGTTCTAGATCCGCACTTCACAACAGGGACTCAAAACAGGAAAGAGCAGAGGCCTGGCAGCTGGCGAGGCAGACCGTGAGGGCGGCGGGGGAGATGAGGAGGTCGGGCCCCGGCGAGTGGGAAACATCCACCACCAGGTGTGGAAGAAGGAGCAGGACTGGTGACGACGGGTGTGACACATCACTGGGAATGAGCCCGTCAGCTGGGACTTCCGCCCCAAGGCGTGTGGCGTTGGCACTCCATCACGCCATCACACCTCCCTGCCCTCGACTCACAGATGTCACAATCTCAGGGGTGCCAGGTGAGAGCCACTCTTGGAAGGTCATTACTTTCATTTTTCCACCTTTTGGCCCCGACGACCTCACCCCTGAACCAAAGGAGGAGAAGAGGCCTCTCTCTGCAAGCTGGCCGGTCGGCATCCATACCTCCTCCCAGCAGACAGCCCTTCAGCACCAGCCTGCACCTGCAGAACTGGGAAGGGGGGCGCTGGGGGCCACCACGCATGGCCTTCTGAGCCTGTCCACACAGCTGGGGCTGCCGGCTGGTGCCAAGTCACTTGGTCTGGGTGAAGCCCCGTCGCGACAGTGTGATGGGGCATTTACACAGCTGAGAACCAACTATAGCCTTCTTAGCATAAAATACTATAAACAGGAAAAAGAATGCCAAACCCCAACGAAAGCTCCGGCTCTCACTGCTGGTTGTTTCCTGGCCTTGGATTCATTTGTTCTCTTTAAAAACTGGCCGCTTTTGAAGGCAGTGCCAGCTGGTCAAGGCCCCTGTCCCACGTCCTTACCGTGGAAAACGCAGCAGGAGCCCCTCCCTCCACAGTGTCACAGATGCCAGGCCCTCCGTGGCCCACCCCATCGCCTGGACTCGTCTTCCCCTGCCAGCATCACAGCTCTGGGGTGGCCTTGTCACTACTGGCGGGATAGACATGCCACACTGCCCCGAGCTGGACCTAGTCGCCCTCCACAGTGGCTCAGAAGTGTACCTGGAGTAGACACAGATGGTAAAGAGAGACCTGCCCTGAGAGTGGACTTTCATTACATTTTAGAGTTATTCAAATCAAAAGCTGTGATTTCAGCAGCGCAACAGAGAAACGTCTCTATCCTTGCCTTTATCTGATACTGAAGTGTATTCAGAGTAAATACATGTTATGCATATAAAAGAGGTATCAATATATATACAAATACGTACAATACAAACACAGATAGAAAGTCTGTAATACCAGTGAAGGCTGGTCTCCCATGGAATCATACATTTCACAGACTTCTAAGTCCCTACGATAACCACATGGACAGCAGCAGCAGCAAATGCACCAACCATGCAGTCTCCATACATCCTACAAGACAGCTGCTATCATGTCTCCCATTCCACAGATGGGCAAACTGAGGCTCACGGGATCCAGGTGGCTGCTGGAGTGCCCAGGTAAGGAGGCAGTGGCACCCCAGCCTCGACACCTCCACCTACCACAGCTCCCTCACACCCTCTGAGGTTGGGGGACTTCAAGCAACACCTGATTTCCGAGCATCTTTCCTTGCTGGTCAAACGGAGACAGTAAGAGAAACAATGGGGCAGAAGGTCCCCGGGCTTCGGGGGCTCATGCAGCTTCCCAAGGACACACTCTCTCTCATCGCCACACCCCAGCCCTGGGTCCAGCCCAGCCCCATAAGGATCCCCAGTAAATGTCTGAGAAGAAGACTGGGGGTACAACGGCCAGGACCTGGGCCCTGTTCTCAACCTGTTTACAGCACAGAGACTGAAAACCACGAACACGCAGCTGACTCTGGCGGTGAGATTAGTTGAATCGGAAGGACTCACAGGCCCTTATTGTCTGTCTTAAAAATCCTCTTTCAAACACCAGTTTAGAAATGATCTGGCTCTCACGGAGACTTGCTAGGTGACAACATATACCATACCTGGGGCTGGCTTTTTCCCTCACCGCTGGGAAGCTGCCAGAGCTAGAGAAGCAAAGGCAAGACCACCGGGAGGCGGTGCACTGCACTGTAGGGCGACCCACCCCCCAAGAGGGCTGCCTGACCTGCCCTTCCCCCCGCAGTGTGAGAGGCCCCAGGACCCCTGGAGCCCCCAGGTTTTGGGCACTCGTTGCTTGCTCTGAAGTTGGAGAGACGCGTACTGGCTCATCTGGCTAAGTGCCCTTGTCAATCAGTAACAGTTCTTAGGACACAGAACATAGACCACTGTTGTCAAAAAGCAAGGCCTGTCCTAGAATCCCGGCATTACACACACAGACGTGATGCACAGAAGTCAGCAAATGGCCAAGGACCCCTGGGAGACCCTGTCACTGGGACCTAAAATCCCATGGCTCCATTCTCAGGACACAAAAGTGTGAGGAATTCTATTAATAGTCTTGTGGCTCAACCTTAAAAATAAGAGGCGTAGCCTCTTGGCCTTCGTCCCTTTATTAGTCTGCTCGGGCTGCCGGGCTGCCGTAACAAAGTCCACAAACTAGGTAACTTAAAACAACAGAAATGTATCCTCCCACAGGCTAGAGGTCCAAAATCCAGGTGTCAGCAGGCCATGTGCCTTCCAGGGACTCTAGGGAAGAATGCTTCCTCGTCTCTTCCAGCTTCTGCGGGTTGCTGGTAACCCTTGGCTTGTAGATGCCTCACTCCAATCTCTGCCCCCATCTTCACGTGGCTGTCTTGTAAGGACACCAGTCACTGGATTAGGGTCCACCCTAAGCCAGTATGACTTCATTTCTATTTATTACCCCTGCAAAGACCCTACTTCCAAATAAGGTCATAATCACAGCTTCCAGGTGGAAAGGAATTTGGGGGAGACACTATCCAGCCCAGCATAGTCCTCTTCTCTGTCCTTCCTGGGCAGCCCTCAGTGGCTGGCCACGTGCAGACTGCAGCCCAGCCCATGGTTACCTTGTAACCAGCAGCTGAAGGGGGAGTGAGATAACAGGAGCAAGCAGGGAATTTAAGAAAAGTCAACTCACTGGGCCTTCACCACAAGTGCCAAGCACTGACGATGTGCCGGGGGAGGCACTGATGAGGACGCAGCACACCTCCTCCCCACTGGAGGAGTGCAGGGGGGAGCAGGCAAACAGGTACGGACAAAAACGAGCACGGCCTGGAAGGTTCTGGGACTATGGCAAAGGAGGGAGCACCGGGAATCTTCTCCTCACCTGAAAAACAGTGCACTGGCAGAAATCTGTCTGGTGTGGCTATTTTGGATCTCAAGTCCTAAAGACTTGCAACTTCCATATGAGGACTTGGACAGTAAATTGAGGTTAATTTCAGTCAATTTCAGCTCTTCTTACAGTAGCAGCTACCCATCCCACCCCTCGCCATGCCACTGGAGGCCATACACCTGTTTCTGGAGCTGCCTGCACACAGCTTGCAGGAGCCAAGGTGGGCAAAAAAGACCCTGTCGTCCAAATACTGGGGATCTGTGCTCTGACCGCTGCTTCCTGCTTCTGATCACAAAGGTGCGGCCAAACAGGCAGGTGGCCATTGTTGCACCTCCCCCATTGCTACAGGACCCTCCCCCTCCAGCTGAAGTGCTATGAGATTTAAAGGGCCAGTGCCCTTCCCTTCCCCTTTTAATTTTTCTTTTTCTGCTTTAGGGAGCCAGACACTAAAGACTAGGATATTCAAAAGCAACTACATAAAAGGGGAAAATTTGAAAGTGACCACACATTCCCAGGTACAGGCTGAGAAAACCTTAATTTATGCCTCAGGCTGATCCTTGGTACAGAGACAATCTACAACAACCAAAGAAAAACAAAAACAGCAAATCCTAGGGAACGAGAGTAATCTGATTTCCAGAGATACCACATTATTAGATCCAAATGTCCAGTTTTAAACAAACAACAACAAAAAAAGCACAAGGCACTCAAAGACACAGGAAAATATGGCCCATTCAAAGGAAAAAATAAATCAACAGAAGCTGTCCCTGAAAAAGACCTGATGGTGGATCTTCTAGACAAGGACTCTAAAACAACCATCTTAAAGATGCTCAAAAAACTAAAAGAAGATGTGGAGAAAGTCAAGAAAGCAATGTAGGAATAAAATGGAAATACGAATAAAGAAATAGAAAACCTAAAAAGAAACCAAAAAAATTGTGGAGCTAAAAAGTACATTAACTGAAATTTTAAAATTCACTGGAGGTATTCAAAGGCAGATTTGATCAGTAGAAGAATCAGCAAACTTGAAAACAGGACAATGAAAATTATCAAGATTCAAGGAAAGTAAACAGAGCCTAAGGGTCCTGTGGGACACCATTAGGCAGACCAATATACACATTGTGGGAGTCCCAGAAGCAGAAGCGAGAGAGAAAGGGGCAGAAAGAATACTTGAAGAAATAATGGCTGGGGCTTCCCTGGTGGCGCAGTGGTTAAGAATCTGCCTGCCAATGCAGGGGACATGGGTTCGAGCCCTGGTCCGGGGAGATCCCACATGCCGCAGAGCAACTAAGCCCGTGCGCCACAACTACTGAGCCTGTGCTCTAGAGCCTGTGAGCCACAACTACTGAGCCCACGCGCCTAGAGCCCGTGCTCCACAACAACAGAAGCCACAGCAATGAGAAGCCCGTGCACCGCAATGAAGACACAACACAGCCATAAATAAATAAATAAATAAGAAATAATGGTTGAAAACTTCCCAAATGTGATGAAAGACATGAATCTAAACATCCAAGAAGCTCAATAAACTCCAAGTAAGATGAAGTCAAAAAGACCAAGACACATTATAATCAAACTTTAGAAAGCCAAAGATAAAAACAGGAATCTTGAAAGAAGCAAGAGAAAAGCAACATATCACATAGAAGAGATCCTTAATACGATTATTAGCAGATTTCTCATCAGACACTTCGGAAGCCAGAGGCAGTGGGCCTATATATTCAAAGTGCTAAAAGAAAAAAAACAGCTGGGGACTTCCCTAGTAGTCCAGTGGTTAAGAATCTGCCTTCCAATGCAGGGGACGCAGGTTCGATCCCTGGTCAGGGGACTAAGATCCCACATGCCGTGGGGCAACTAAGCCCACGCACAGCAACTACTGAGCCCACGCACTCTAGAGCCCGCGTGCCACAACTGGACAGCCCATGTGCCACAACTACTGAGCCCACGCACTCTGGAGCCATGCACCACAACTAGGGAGAAGCCCACGTGCTGCAACTAGAGAAGCCCGCACGTCGCAACTAGAGAAGCCTGCACGTCACAACTAGAGAAGCCCACGCACCGCAACAAAAGATCCCACATGCTGCAACAAAGATCCCACGTGCTCCAACTAAGACCTGATGCAGCCAAATAAAATAAATAAATAAATAAATAAATACTTTAAAAAAGAAAAAAACTGTCAACCAAGAATCCTATATCCAGCAAAACAGTCTTTCAAAAGCAAGGGAGAAATTAAGACATTCCCACATAAACCAAAGCTGAGGGAGTTTGTTACCACTAGACCTGCCCTGCAAGAAATGCTCAAGGGAGTCCTGTAGAGTGAAATGAAATGACACTAACTCAAAGGACAGTAACTCAACGCTATATGAAGAAATACTCAACGCTATATGAAGAAATAAAGATGTCAATAAAGGTAAAGACATGGGCAATTATAAAAGCTAGTATTATTGTAACAACAGTTTATAACTCTTTTTTTTGTTTTCCACATGATTTAAGAAACTAATATATATATATATTTTTTTTAAATTATTAATCTACAAGTTAGTATTACTGTAATTTTGATTTGTAACTCCAAACGTTATTTCCTACATAATTTAGGAGACTAATGCATTTAAAAGATTAATTTATGTTTGAGGGCACACGATGTATGAAGATTTAATTCTGTGACATCAACCAAAAGGGGTGGGGTTTAGGTATAAGGGAGCAGGGGTTTTGTATGTTATTGAACTTAAGCTGGTATAAATTCAAGTTAGAGTGTTACAACTTTCGGATGTTAAACGTAAATCCCGTGGTAAACACAAAGAAAACAGTTACAGAATATACCCACAAAAAAATGAGAAAGGAATTTAAATATTTCACAATTTAAAAAATCAAACATAAAAGATAGTAATGCAGAACATGAGAAACAAAAAAAGCTATAAGAGAAAAAAAAAGCTATAAGGCATACAGAAAACAAATAGCAAAATAATAAGTATTTCATCCATATCAGTAATTACTTTAAATGTAAATGGATTAAAATCTCCAATTAAAAGACAGAGATTGGCAGAATGGATAAAAGCATATGATCCAACTACATGCTATATACAAGAGACTCACTTTAGATTCAAAGACATATACAGATTGAAAGTAAAAGGATGGGGACTTCCCTGGTGGCGCAGTGGTTAAGAATCCTCCTGCCAATGCAGGGGACATGGGTTTGATCCCTGTTCTGGGAAGATCCCACATGCCATGGAGCAACTAAGCCCATGCACCACAACTATTGAGCCTAAGCTCTGAAGCCTACAAGCTGCAACTACCGAAGCCCGTGCACCTAGAGCCCATGCTCCACAACAAGAGAAGCCACTGCAATGAGAAGGCCACACACTGCAATGAAGAGTAGCCCCTGCTCGGCATAACAAGAGAAAAGCCCACGTGCATCAGTGAAGACCCAACGCAGCCAAAAATAAAATTTTTTAAATTAAAAAAAAAAAGAAAGTAAAAGGATGGAAAAATATTTACATTCCATGCAACTAGTAACTAAAAGAGAACAGGAGTAGCTATACTAATATCAGACAAAATAGACTTTTTTTCAAAAAAGGCTACAAGAGACAAAAAAGGATGTTGTACATTAATAAAATTTTTAATACAGCAAGAAAATATAACAATTATATACACTGATGTACCTAATAACAGACAAGCAAAATATATGAAGCAAAAACTGACAGAACTGAAGGGAGAAATAGACAATCCTACAATCATAGCTGGAGACCTCAAAACCCTACTCTCAATGACAGAACAACCAAACACAATATACGTAAGGAAATAGAGAACTTAACACAATAAATCAACTAGATCTAACAGACATCTACAGAACACTCTACCCAACAACAACACATTCTTCTCAAATGCACATGGGACATTTTCCAGGATAGACCATGTGTTAGGTTACACACTAAGTCTCAACAGATTTTAAAAGACTGACATCATACAAAGTATCTCCTCCCCAACCACAACAGGATGAAGTCAGAAATCAACAACAGAAGTAAAACTGGAACATTCACAAAACTGTGGAAATTAAAAAACACATTCTTAAACCAATGGAAGAAATCACAAGGAAATTAGAAAATACTTAAAGGCAAATGAAAATGAAAACACAACATACCAAAACTTGCAGGATCCAGTGAAAGCAGTGTTAAGGGGGAAATCTAAAGATATAAAACTTGAGGTCCCCCGGCAAGACGGCGGAAGAGTAAGACGCGGAGATCACCTTCCTTCCCACAGATACAGTAGAAATACATCTACACGTGGAACTGCTCCTACAGAACACCCACTGAACGCTGGCAGAAGACGTCCGACCTCCCAAAAGGCAAGAAAATCCCCACGTACTTGGGTAGGGCAAAAGAAAAAAGAAATGACAGAGACAAAAGAATAGGGACAGGACCTGCACCAGTGGGAGGGAGCTGTGAAGGAGAAAAGGTTTCCACACACTAGGAAGCCCCTTTGCGGGCGGAGGCTGCAGGTGGCAGAGGGGGGAAGCTTCGGAGCCACGGAGGAGAGCGCAGCCACAGGGGGGCGGAGGGCAAAGCGGAGAGATTCCCGCACAGAGGATAGGTGCCGACCAGCACTCACCAGCCCGAGAGGCTTGTCTGCTCACCCGCCGGGGCGGGCAGGGCTGGGAGCTGAGGCTCGGGCTTCGGTCGGATCGCAGGGAGAGGACTGGGGTTGGCAGTGTGAACACAGCCTGAAGGGACTAGTGCGCCACAGCTAGCCGGGAGGGAGTCCGGGAAAAAGTCTGCAGCTGCCGAAGAGGCAAGAGACTTTTTCTTGCCTCTTTGTTTCGCGGCGCGCAAGGAGAGGGGATTCAGAGCGCCGCCTAAACGAGCTCCAGAGACAGGCGCGAGCCGCGGCTATCAGCGCGGACCCCAGAGACGGGCATGAGACGCTAAGTCTGCTGCTGCCGCCACCAAGAAGCCTGTGTGCGAGCACAGGTCACTCTCCACACCGTCCCTCCCAGGAGCTGGTGCAGCCCGCCACGGCCAGGCTCCCGTGATCCGGGGACAACTTCCCCGGGAGAACGCAGGGCACGCCTCAGGCTGCTGCAACGTCACAACGCCTCTGCCGCTGCAGGCTCCCCCCGCATCCCTACCACTCCCTCCCCCCGGCCTGAGTGAGCCAGAGCCCCCTAGTCAGCTGCTCCTTTAACCCCGTTCTGTCTGGGCGGGGAACAGATGCCCTCAGGCGACCTACATGCAGAGGCGGGTCCAAATCCAAAGCTGAACCCCGGGAGCTGTACGAACAAAGAAGAGAAAGGGAAATCTCTCCCAGCAGCCTCAGAAGCAGTGGATTAAAGCTCCACAAACAACTTGATGTGCCTGCATCTGTTGAATACCTGAATAGACAACGAATCATCCCAAATTCAGGAGGTGGACTTTGGGAGCAGGATATATTAATTTTTCCCCTTTTCCTTTTTTTGTGAGTGTATATGTGTATGCTTCTGGGTGAAATTTGTCTGTACAGCTTTGCTTTAACCATTAGTCCTAAGGTTAGGTCCGTCCTTTTTTTTTTTTTTTTTTACTTAAAAAAATTTATTTTTCCTAATAAATGTTTTCTTAATAATTTTTTCCTTATTTGCTATTTTTAAAAATTAAAAAAAAATTTTAATAAGTTTTTTCATATTTTTTATTTTAAAAAATTAAAAAAATTTTTCTTAATAAATTTTTTTCTTAATAATTTTTTTTCTTATTTTTTATTATAAAAAATTAATAAATCTATTTTTAAAAATTAAAAAAAATTTTCTTAATGAATTTATTCTTAATAATTTTTTTCTTATTTTTTATTGTAATACCTTTATTTTATTTTATTTTATCCTCTTTCTTTCTTTCTATATTTTCTCCCTTTTATTCTGAGCCGTGTGGATGAAAGGCTCTTGGTGCTCCAGCCAGGCATCAGGGCTGTGCCTCTGAGGTGGGAGAGCCAACTTCAGGACACTGGTCCACAAGAGACCTCCCAGCTCCACGTAATACCAAACAGCGAAAATCTCTGAGAGATCTCCATCTCAACATCAAGACCCAGCTTCACTCAACGACCAGCAAGCTACAGTGCTGGACACCCTATGCCAAACAACTAGCAAGACAGGAACACAGCCCCATCCATTAGCAGAGAGGCTGCCTAAAATCATAATAAGGCCACAGACACCCCAAGACACACCACCAGACGTGGACGTGCCCACCAGAAAGACAAGATCCAGACTCATCCACCAGAACACAGGCACTAGTCCCCTCCACCAGGAAGCCTACACAACCCACTGAACCAACCTTAGCCACTGGGGACAGATACCAAAAACAACGGGAACTACGAACCTGCAGCCTGTGAAAAGGAGACCCCAAACACAGTAAGATAAGCAAAATGAGAAGACAAAAAAACACACAGCAGGTGAAGGAGCAGGGTCAAAACACACCAGACATAACAAATGAAGAGGAAATAGGCAGTCTACCTGAAAAAGAATTCAGAATAATGATAGTAAAGATGATCCAAAATCTTGGAAATAGAATAGACAAAATGCAAGAAACATTTAACAAGGACGTAGAAGAACTAAAGAGGAGCCAAGCAACGATGAAAAACACAATAAATGAAATTAAAAATACTCTAGACGGGATCAATAGCAGAATAACTGAGGCAGAAGAACGGATAAGTGACCTGGAAGATAAAATAGTGGAAATAACTACTGCAGAGCAGAATAAAGAAAAAAGAATGAAAAGAACTGAGGACAGTCTCAGAGACCTCTGGGACAACATTAAATGCACCAACATTCGAATTATAGGGGTCCCAGAAGAAGAAGAGAAAAAGAAAGGGACTGAGAAAATATTTGAAGAGATTATAGTTGAAAACTTCCCTAATACGGGAAAGGAAATAGTTAATCAAGTCCTGGAAGCACAGAGAGTCCCATACAGGATAAATCCAAGGAGAAACACGCCAAGACACATATTAATCAAACTATCAAAAATTAAATATAAAGAAAACATATTAAAAGCAGCAAGGGAAAAACAACAAATAACACACAAGGGAATCCCCATAAGGTTAACAGCTGATCTTTCAGCAGAAACTCTGCAAGCCAGAAGGGAGTGGCAGGATATACTTAAAGTGATGAAGGAGAAAAACCTACAACCAAGGTTACTCTACCCAGCAAGGATCTCATTCAGATTTGATGGAGAAATTAAAACCTTTACAGACAAGCAAAAGCTGAGAGAGTTCAGCACCACCAAACCAGCTTTACAACAAATGCTAAAGGAACTTCTCTAGGCAAGAAACACAAGAGAAGGAAAACACCTACAATAACAAACCCAAAATATTTAAGAAAATGGGAATAGGAACATACATATCGATAATTACCTTAAATGTAAATGGATTAAATGCTCCCACCAAAAGACACAGACTGGCTGAATGGATACAAAAACAAGACCCATATATATGCTGTCTACAAGAGACCCACTTCAGACCTAGAGACACATACAGACTGAAAGTGAGGGGATGGAAAAAGATATTCCATGCAAATGGAAATCAAAAGAAAGCTGGAGTAGCAAATCTCATATCAGCAATTCTCATATTCTCATATCAGACAAAATAGACTTTAAAATAAAGACTATTACTAGAGACCAAGAAGGACACTATATAATGATCAAGGGATCGATCCAAGAGGAAGGTATAACAATTGTAAATATTTATGCACCCAACATAGGAGCACCTCAATACATAAGGCAAATACTAACAGCCATAAAAGGGGAAATTGACAGTAACACAATCATAGTAGGGGACTTTAACACCCCACTTTCACCAATGGACAGATCATACAAAATGAAAATAAATAAGGAAACACAAGCTTTAAATGATACATTAAACAAGATGGACTTAATTTATATTTATAGGACATTCCACCCAAAAACAACAGAATACACATTTTTCTCAAGTGCTCATGGAACATTCTCCAGGATAGATCATATCTTGGGTCACAAATCAAGCCTTGGTAAATTTAAGAAAATTGAAATCGTATCAAGTATCTTTTCCGACCACAACGCTATGAGACTAGATATCAATTACAGGAAAAGATCTGTAAAAAATACAAACACATGGAGGCTACACAATACACTACTTAATAACGAAGTGATCACTGAAGAAATCAAAGGGGAAATCAAAAAATACCTAGAAACAAATGACAATGGAGACAAGACGACCCAAAACCTATGGGATGCAGCAAAAGCAGTGCTAAGAGGGAAGTTTATAGCAATACAAGCCTACATCAAGAAACAGGAAACATCTCAAATAAACAACCTAATCTTGCACCTAAAGCAATTAGAGAAAGAAGAACAAAAAAACCCCAAAGCTAGCAGAAGGAAAGAGATCATAAAGATCAGATCAGAAATAAATGAAAAAGAAATGAAGGAAACAATAGCAAAAATCAACGAAACTAAAAGCTGGTTCTTTGAGAAGATAAACAAAATTGATAAACCATTAGCCAGACTCATCAAGAGAAAAAGGGAGAAGACTCAAATCAATAGAATTAGAAATGAAAAAGGAGAAGTAACCACTGACACTGCAGAAATACAAATGATCATGAGAGATTACTACAAGCAACTCTATGGCAATAAAACGGACAACCTGGAAGAAATGGACAAATTCTTAGAAATGCACAACCTGCCGAGACTGAACCAGGAAGAAATAGAAAATATGAACAGACCAATCACAAGCACTGAAATTGAAACTGTGATTAAAAATCTTCCAACAAACAAAAGCCCAGGATCAGATGGCTTCACAGGCGAATTCTATCAAACATTTAGAGAAGAGCTAACACCTATCCTTCTCAAACTCTTCCAAAATATTGCAGAGGGAGGAACACTCCCAAACTCATTCTACTAGGCCACCATCACCCTGATACCAAAACCAGACAAAGATGTCACAAAGAAAGAAAACTACAGGCCGATATCACTGGTGAACATAGATGCAAAAATCCTCAACAAAATACTAGCAAACAGACTCCAACAGCACATTAAAAGGATTATACACCATGATCAAGTGGGGTTTATTCCAGGAATGCAAGGATACTTCAATATACGCAAATCAATCAATGTGATACACCATATTAACAAATTGAAGGAGAAAAACCATATAATCATCTCAATAGATGCAGAGAAAGCTTTTGACAAAATTCAACACCCATTTATGATAAAAGCCCTGCAGAAAGTAGGCACAGAGGGAACTTTCCTCAACATAATAAAGGCCATATATGACAAACCCACAGCCAACATTGTCCTCAATGGTGAAAAACTGAAACCATTTCCACTAAGTTCAGGAACAAGACAAGGTTGCCCACTCTCACCACTATTATTCAACATAGTTTTGGAAGTGTTAGCCACAGCAACCAGAGAAGAAAAAGAAATAAAAGGAATCCAAATCGGAAAAGAAGAAGTAAAGCTGTCACTGTTTGCAGATGACACGATACTATACATAGAGAATCCTAAAGATGCTACCAGAAAACTACTAGAGCTAATCAATGAATTTGGTAAAATAGCAGGATATAAAATTAGTGCACAGAAATCTCTTGCATTCCTATATACTAATGATGAAAAATCTGAAAGTGAAATTAAGAAAACACTCCCGTTTACCATTGCAACAAAAAGAATAAAATATCTAGGAACAAACCTACCTAAGGAGACAAAAGACCTGTATGCAGAAAATTATAGGACACTGATGAAAGAAATTAAAGAGGATACAAATAGATGGAGAGATATACCATGTTCTTGGATTGGAAGAATCAACATTGTGAAAATGACTCTACTACCCAAAGCAATCTACAGATTCAATGCAACCCCTATCAAACTACCACTGGCATTTTTCACAGAACTAGAACAAAAAATTTCACAATTTGTATGGAAACACAAAAGACCCCGAATAGCCAAAGCAATCTTGAGAACGAAAAATGGAGCTGGAGGAATCAGGCTCCCTGATTTCAGACTATATTACAAAGCTACAGTAATCAAGACAGTTTGGTACTGGCACAAAAACAGAAATATAGATCAATGGAACAGGATAGAAAGCCCAGAGATAAACCCACGCTCATATGGTCACCTTATCTTTGATAAAGGAGGCAAGCATATACAGTGGAGAAAAGACAGCCTCTTCAATAAGTGGTGCTGGGAAAACTGGATAGCTACATGTAAAAGTATGAAATTAGAACACTCCCTGACACCATACACAAAAATAAACTCAAAATGGATTAAAGACCTAAGTGTAAGGGCAGACACTATCAAACTCTTAGAGGAAAACATAGGCAGAACACTCTATGACATAAATCACAGCAAGATCCTTTTTGACCCAGCTCCTAGAGAAATGGAAATAAAAACACAAATAAACAAATGGGACCTAATGAAACTGAAAAGCTTTTGCACAGCAAAGGAAACCATAAACAAGACCAAAAGACAACCCTCAGAATGGGAGAAAATATTTGCAAATGAAGCAACTGACAAAGGATTAATCTCCAAGATTTACAAGCAGCTCATGCAGCTCAATAACAAAAAAACAAACAACCCAATCCAAAAATGGGCAGAAGACCTAAATAGACATTTCTCCAAAGAAGATATACAGATTGCCAACAGACACATGAAAGAATGCTCAACATCATTAATCATTAGAGAAATGCAAATCAAAACTACAATGAGGTATCATCTCACACTGGTCAGAATGGCCATCATCAAAAAATCTAGAAACAATAAATGCTGGAGAGGGTGTGGAGAAAAGGGAACCCTCTTGCACTGTTGGTCCGAATGTAAATTGATACAGCCACTATGGAGAACAGTATGGAGGTTCCTTAAAAAACTAAAAATAGAACTACCATACGACCCAGCAATCCCATTACTGGGCATATACCCTGAGAAAACCATAATTCAAAAAGAGTCATGTACCAAAATGTTCATTGCAGCTCTATTTACAATAGCCAGGACATGGAAGCAACCTAAGTGTCCATCATCGGATGACTGGATAAAGAAGATGTGGCACATATATACAATGGAATATTACTCAGCCATAAAAAGAAATGAAATGGAGGTATCTGTAATGAGGTGGATGGAGTTAGAGTCTGTCATACAGAGTGAAGTAAGTCAGAAAGAGAAAAACAAATACAGTATGCTAACACATATATATGGAATCTAAGGAAAAAAAAAAAGGTCATGAAGAACCTAGTGGCAAGACAGGAATAAAGACACAGACCTACTAGAGAATGGACTTGAGGATATGGGGAGGGGGAGGGGTGAGATGTGACAGGGTGAGAGAGTGTCATGGACATATATACACTACCAAATGTAAAATAGATAGCTAGTGGGAAGCAGCCGCATAGCACAGGGAGATCAGCTCGGTGCTTTGTGACCACCTAGAGGGGTGGGATAGGGAGGGTGGGAGGGAGGGAGATGCAAGAGGGAAGAGATATGGGAACATATGTATATGTATATCTGATTCACTTTGTTATAAAGCAGAAACTAACACACCATTGTAAAGCAATTATACTTCAATAAAGATGTTTAAAAAAATAAAAATAAAAATAAAGATATAAAACTTACATTTAAAAACAAGAAAAATCTCCAATCAACAACCTAACTTTACAACTTAAGGAACTAGAAAAAGAAGAAAAAACTAAACTCAAAGCTAGCAAAAGGGAGGAAGACTAAAGATTTGAGCAGAGACAAATGAAATAGAGAACAGAAAAACTATTACAGAAATCAATGAAACCAAAAGTTGGTTCTTCAAAAAGATCAGCAAAATGGAGAAACCTTTAGCTAGACAGACTACGAAAAGAAAGAAGATTCAAATTACTAAAATCAGAAATGCAAGTAGAGGGAATTCCCTGGTCCAGCGCTTAGGACTCCACGCTTTCACTGCCCAGGGCCCGGGTTCAGTCCCTGGTCAGGGAACTAAAATCCCACAAGCCACGTGGCATGGCAAAAAAAAAAAAAAAAGAAAGAAAGAAAAAGAAATGCAAGTAGAGACATTACTGGCAATTCTACAAAAATAAAAATGATTATAAAATGAGTACTATGAACAACTGTACACCAGCAAATTCGATAACCTGGATGAAACAAATTCTTAGAAACATAACACCTACCAAGACCAAATCACAGAGAAATAGAAAAACTGAAAAGACCTCTAACTAGTAAGGCAATTGAATCAGTAATTAAAAATCTCCCAACAACAAGTCCTGGAACTGATGGCTTCACTGGTGAATTCTATCAAACATTTAAAGAAGAATTAATACCAATTCTTCCTAAGCTGTTCCAAAAAAACTGAAGAGGAAGGAACACTTCCTAACTCATTCTATGAGGCCAGCATTACCATGATACCAATGCCAGACAAAGACACTACAACAAAACTACAGACCAATATCCCTTATGAATGTTGATGCAAAAATTCTCAGTGAAATACTAGCAGGCAAAATTCAATGGCATATTAAAAAGATTATACACCATGAACAAGTGGGATTTTTTTCACAGACTGCAAGGGTGGTTAAGCATACAAAACATGATCAATGGATGTTAACTAGACTTATTGTGGTAGTCACTTCACAATATATACAAATATTGAATCATTGTGCTGTACACTTAAAACTAATATAATGTTATATGTCAATTATATCTAAAGGAAAAAAAAAGCAGTTGACACTATGATACCGGTGTTCTGATTTGGAGACTTAAATTGGCTTATTAGTTCCATACTTATACTATGTTCAGTATTTCCCCATCACACATCCCTCCATCACTTTTACAACTTGCTTCAAGGAGTGATCACTTATGTCCATGTATGATTCCACAATTTGAGGGCAAGAATTGGATATTGATCATCTTTGCATTCCCCTAGCCTACTGGTAAATAGAATGTGCAATTAACAACTTTATAAGGTAGTAAAGGCCATCATAATTTGCCCCCAATCTAATTTTATAGCCACTTCCTGTGTTATTCTCTACGCACTCTTCACTCTAATTACACTGAATTAACACTGCTATAGATTAACACTGCTACTGGTGCAACCCTGATAATGTACACATCATTGTGAAATGAATGTACTATACTTCTTGGGAGAAATGGAAAAACATAACCCATGATGCCTGCTTATACATACTCCCCTTACATACAGAACACGCCCAATAAATGCAAGCTCAGTAAATAAACACCTGAGTGGCTATGGTAGATGACATTCACATCTTCTGAGTCCCAATTATGTGCATGAGATTATTATATATATATATACATATATACATGTTAAATCATGTGTTCCTTACAAGAGAAAACTCACAATATCCCATATATCTGTTCTATGTCATATTTTCCACATAGGCAATTGATTATTTCTCCAATGTCTATTTTCTCAACTAAAATATAAGCTTCATAAAGATAGGAATCTGCCTTTCTCAATCCTTTCTGCATTTCCAGGGCCTATTAAAACACCTGGCACACAATAGGCATTCAACAAACAACTATTGGCCGAATGAATGAATAAATAGTCCTATGAGCTAGGTATTATTACTTCAGTTTTGCTGATGACAAAACTAGAACACTAAATGACTTGCCCAAATTAACATGGCTAAGAAAGTGGCAGAACCAGATTTAAGTGCACAGTTTTTCAACATTCAATGTAATATCTGCTTTTCATTGGTGCCTAATAAAGAGCCAGTTTTGTTGCCCAAAGTAGTTCTACAAATCCCTGTGAACTTCTCACAAGAAAATTTTAGCAAGCTTCATCATGGTTTCTTCTTAAAGATAGCGAAAAGGTAATACTAAATACGTGACTAAGGTTATCCTTGGCTTTTTAAAAGAATAAGAGGTGCAGCATATTTATCTTCTGGGCAGCCGTGTAGAAGGTTCAGAGACCAGTTTTAGCAAAGTGACTAGGCAATTCTTGAGCATCAGTTTTGTTATGTATGATAGGCCTTGAATTATTTCCATCTGTACTTTGGTTCTACTTTCTATATGTTGCAAATTGATCATGTTCTTGACATTTCTGACTTTATCACTAGAGTCTCACTTATAATATCTGAAGACAATTAGATAATTGTTGATAAATATCTAGTAAACAATAATGATATGAGAATGAGGCCTTTTGAGGGACATGAAGCACAATTACGTGTTTGATGTTTGTTTTCTATGACTCAGCATCAATCCCTTGGAATGAAATGAAAATGATATTATTAAACTTTTCTAATCAGAAAATTTTTCACCAGATTTGTTCCACATAGATTTAGGTAATATACTACTCTGCTGTGGTTAAGTTCACAAACATATTTCATCAAAAAAAAAAAAAAAGGAAGGAAGGGAGGAAGGGAGGTATTGTTCGGTGTAATACACTACATTAATAGAATGAAGGGGGAAAAACACATGATCATATCAATTGATGCAGAAAGGCGTTTGACAAAATTCAACACTTTTTCATAATAAAAACACACAACAAACTAGGAACAGAAGTAAACTACCTCCACATAACAAAAGCCATAAGAAAAACCCACAGCAAGTATCATACCCCATGGTAGAAGACTGAAAGCTTTTCCTCTAAGATCAAGAACAAGACAAGGGGAACTTCCACTGGCAGGGGCATGGGTTCAATCCCTGGTCAGGGAACTAAGATCCTGCATGGCGCGGCTGGGAAAAAAAAAGAACAAAGAAAGGATATTGGCTTTCATCACTTCTATTCAACATAGTCCTGGAAGTTCTAGCCAAAGCAACTAGGCAAGAAAAAGAAAACACATCCAAATAAGAAAGGAAGTAAAATGTTATCTGTTTACAGATGATATGCTCTTACATGTAGAAAACTCTTAAGATTACACACACACACACACACACACACAAACACACACATAAACCTGCTGGAGAGAATAAATGAATTCAGCAACTGAGCAGGATACAAATCAACACATGAAAAACAGTTGTATTTCTATACACTAACAATGAAGAATCTGCAAAAGAAATTACAAAAACAATTCTACTTACAATAGCATCAAAAAGAATAAAATACTTAGGAATTAATTTAATCAAGGAAGTGAAAGACTCGTACAATGGAAACTATGAAATACTACTAAAAGAAATTAAAGAAGACATAAATAAATAGAAACATATCCCATGTTCACAGATTGGAAAACTTAATATTGTTAAGATGTCAATATTATTCAAAGTGATCTACAAAGTCAATGCAATCCCTATCAAAATCCCAGGGAATTCTCTGGTGGTCCAGTGGTTAGGACTTGGCGTTTTCACTGCCATGGCCCAGGTTCAATCCCTGGTTGGGAACTAAGATCTCACAAGCTGTGCAGTGCAGCCAAAAAAAAAAAAAACCCAAAAAACAAAAACAAAACAAAATCCCAATTTTTTTTTTTTTTGCAGAAATAGAAGAACTCATCCTAAAATTCATATGGAATCTCAAGGGACCCCAAATAGCCAAAACAATCTTAGAAGAAAAAAAAAACAAAGAAAAGAACAAAGCTGAAGGACTCACATTTCCTAATTTCAAAACTTCTACAAAGCCACAGTAATCAAAACACTGTGGCACTGACATAAAGACAAACATACAGACCAAAGAGACAGAGTAGAGAGCCCAGAAATAAACCCTTGCATAGACAGTCAAATGGTTTTGACAAGGGTACTAAGACGATTCAACGGGGAAAGGACAGTCTTTTTTAAAAATGGTGCTGGGAAAACTGGATATCCACATGCAAAAGAATGAAGTTGGACCCTTATCTAAACCATACATGAAAATTACCTCAAAATGGATCAAAGACTTAAATGTAAGACCTAAAACTATAAAACTCCTAGAAGAAACATAGGGCAAAAGCTTCATAACACAGGACTTGGCAGTGATTTCTTGGATATGGCACCCAAGGCACAGGTAACAAAAGAAAAAATAGACAAATTGGAAATTTTTTAATGAAAATTAAAATGAAAATTTTAAAATTTTGCAAATCAAAAGACAAGTAAAAGTAAAAAAGGCAACCTACAGAATGAGATAAAATATTTCCAAATCATATATCTGATAAGAATTAGTATCCAGAATGTAGAGTACTCATAAAATTCAACAACAAAATAACCCAATTCAAAAATGGGCAAAGGACTTGACATTACTTCAGAGAAGATATACAAATGGCCAATAAGCACATGAATTGATGCTCAACATCACTAATCATTATAGGGAATTGCAAATCAAAACTACAATCATTTTGTACTAAATTACCATACACCCATTAGGATGCCTACTATCAAAAACACAGAAAATAACAATATTGGTGAAGACGTGGAGAAATTTGAACCCTTGTGCACTGTCGGTGGGAATGTAAAGTGGTACAGCCATTGTGGAAAAACAGAATGGAAGTCTCTCAAAAAATTAAAAATAGAATTATTATATAATCCAGCAATTCCACTTCTGGGTATATACCCAAAAGAATTGAAAGCAGGATCTTGAAGAGATATTTGCACACCTATGTTCATAGCAGCAGTGATATTCATAAGAGCTAAAACATGGAAGCAACCCAAGTGTCCATCAACAGATGAGTAGATAAGCAAAATGTGGTATATACCTATAATGGAGTATTATTCAGCCTTAAAAAGGAAGGAAATTCTGACACATGTTACAATACGGATGAACCTTGAGGACATCATGCTAAGTGAAATAAAGCAGTCACAAAAAGACAAATACTGCGCTATGCTACTTATAGGAGGTATCTACAGTAGTCAAAATCACAGAGACAGAAAGTAAAATGGTGGTTGCCGGTGGGGGGGGGCGGGGAGGGGAGGGGTCGGTAGGGGACAAAGTAGGGCGGTGGGGAATTATGTTTAATGGTATAGAGTTTCAGTTGTACAAGATCAAAAGATGTATAGCGATAGAGGGTAAAAACAAACACACACACAATAAACACACAATACACACACACACACACAAAACCTAATAAAACCTACTGTAAAGAGTGTATGCTGTTCCACTTACAGAGAGCATGGCAGAATAGGGAAAGAAAAGCCACAAGCTGCTATATCAGGACCAGGCGGGGTCCATGAGGCTAGTCCCCAAGGCAGTGATGAGATGGGGCTGAGCAGTTACAGCCTGCACAACGAATCAGTGCCATCATTCCAGAAAGTCTCAACTGGAAGAGCTTTGCGGAGTCATCCATCCAGGCCTCATGTTACAAATAAGTCAAGGTCTTGAGTCCCACTGTGGTGGCAAAAAAGACCAGAATTCTCACGACTCATCTGGTCTCATCACACACTGGCTACAGCTTGGCCACAGATCCACTGGCACCTGGAAGTCCATCCACACCTGTGAGCCTCAGCATCCTCTTTGGGAGCCCTCAGTCCTCACCAATCCAGGGTCCCTGCTCCTAACCAGCTGGCTGACATGGCCACTGATGAGACCAACCTGTTGACCAATTCCTCTCATTGTTTTCACTCTGCACAGCTACTTCAGTGAATCCAGGGCCTCTGGGAGGTGATAAACCTCTCCAATCTTCCCCAGGTTCTCTGACCAACCCCAGAAAGATGTAGGGGTAAGCAACAAATATATAATTGCATAAGATACCAGATCATTAAATTGCTCCTGAAATAATTTAAAATCCTAAAACAAAACCTACATTGAGGGACTTCCCTGGTGGTGCAGTGGTTAAGAATCCGCCTGCCAATGCAGGGGACACGGGTTGAGGCCCTAGTCCGGGAAGATCCCAAATGCCGCAGAGCTACTAAGCCCATGCACCACAACTACTGAGCCAGCGCTCTGGAGCCCATGAGCCACAACTACTGAAGCCTGCACGCTCTAGGGCCCGCATGCCGCAACTACCAAACCCACATGCTGCAACTACTGAGGCCCGCACTCCTAGACCCCGTGCTCCGCAACAAGAGAGGCCACTGCAATGAGAAGCCTGCGCACCGCAACAAAGAGTAGCCCCCGCTCGCCACAACTAGAGAAAGCCCGCACACAGCAACAAAGACCCAACGCAGACAGAAAAAAAACGTACACTGAAAGGACCAGTAGTACTAGGATTACAGACCTGACTCTATCTGGGTTTTGGTTAGAGGCTCTGGGGCCACAGGATGCTGGGGACACATGTCAACTGAGCACCAATGGCCAGCAGACTGCAAGCAGAGTCCCGTTCTGGGTAGGATGTGCTCTGGTCCCCAGTCTACACTCATCTATGGCTCCTGGTGTCCATGACACTAAGATCAGTGGTGCAGACCAGGTGACTTCCTTCTGCCCTGATGAGTAATAATCCACCTTCCCCAGGAAAAGGGAGAGAGCTGGAGTGAGGAAGACATCTGGCTTCTAAAGGCGTTTAAAATGATGCAGGTAAGAAAATATTGACATGATATTAAGTAAAACTGTATAGACAGCATGAACTCAAACATGCCAAGTATATACCTACCCTATAGTTAAAGGAAAGACAGGGAAGAGGCATGCCAAGAGATTATCCCCTGTGGTCATCCCTCTGTGGTGGGACTGTGGTGGTTATTTTATTCTTTATTCTTTCCTCTATTTTTTCAGATATTCAAAATTACTTTTACTTGAATTTTTTTCAGATATTTTTCAGATATTCAAAATTACTTTTATTAAAAGAAAAAAAGGCATGTCTCTTTTTCACTCTAAAATCCGGCTGCAGGGTCAAGCCTGGAAGGGAAAATTGTCTTTTGCAGTCCTAATTTCTTTCCTGGGAAAACCCAGATAATAGCTATGCACCGAATGGGATAATAGACCAGAGTTCACCAAAATGTGTGGGGCACTTCCGAACTGTTGTAGAAAAATACTATTACTCTCACTCCTGATCTGGGTGTTTAATATTTCACACAGATAGACATAATATCGCTGACAAGGATATGAAGGAGGAAAAGTTAAGGATTTAAGTCTATTATCAGACACTCTGGCAGGCTCCCACTCTGCCATCACTCCCAGCAGAGCAGAAGTGTTACCACTGAAAGATACATTCACAGCTAGGGCTAAGAGAGATCCAGAACATAACTATGGTTCATATGGCCCTGAACCCAACACAACACAAACACACCCAAGAACCCAACTCAGACACACACACCAGGAGCCTATACGCATGTCCTACACACACACACCCAGGCCCAATGTCTGCGCACACAATGCAGAACTCAACATGAACACACACATACACAGAACCTTCCAGGTGCACACACGCTCCAAATACAAATAACATGCACACTCATCCCTAAGACCCAACACAGGCGCACACCCCTCAGAAAGGTACACACACCTTTCAGACCCAGCATGGACACACACGCACCCCCAAGCGCCCAATGCAGGCACTCGCACTCTTCAAAACCCAGCACAGCAACAGACCCTTCAGAGCTGATCATGCACACACATCCTTCAGGGCCCAAAGTGGGCACAAACTGAAGACCCGACACAGGAGCACACACCCCTCAGCACCCAATTCAAGCGCTCACACACCTCATATACCACACAGGTACACACGCCACAACCCAACACAGACACACACCCCTCAGACCCGACACAGGAGCACACATTCCCCTCCTACCCAACATGGGAGCAGACCCCTCTGAACTCAACGGGTACACAACCATCAGTTTTAACACCAGCACACACACAACCCTCAGAACCATCAGAGACAGACAACCTTCAGAACCCAACACACATACACACCTCTCAGAGTCCAAACAGGCACACATACCCCTCAGAACTCAAAACAGGCATGCATGCACACACACACACACACACACACCACTCAGAACCCGACATGGAGGCACATACCCCTCAGAAACCAGCCCGGGCACACGCTCCTCAGACTCATATGGGAACACACTACTCAGAACCCAACACATGCAGACGCCCTTCAGAACGAACACACACACACACCCTCAACACCCAACACAGACACACCACTGAGAACCATCAGACACGTAACCCACAGACACAACATGAACACACACACCCCTGAGAACCAACAAGGACTCCACTCCTCAGAACCAACACGGCACACTTTCCTCAACCGAACACGGACGCAAAAACTTGCGATCCAATACGTGCAACACACACTCAGACACAACACAGGCATACACTCATCAACCCAACACAGAGACACGCACCCCTCAGATCCAACACAGGCGCACACACGCCTCAGGACCAACACGGCACACTTTCCTCAACCGAACACGGACGCAAAAACTTGCGATCCAATACGTGCAACACACACTCAGACACGACACAGGCACACACTCATCAACCCAACACAGAGACACGCACCCCTCAGATCCAACACAGGCGCACACACGCCTCAGAACCAATACGAACAAATACCCTTTATACCAAAAGTGGGCACACACCACTCAGAACCCAACTAGGAAACACAATCCTCAGTGCCAACAAGCACACATATCCCTCAGACCCACCATGAACACACACCCATCAGAACCAACACAGACACACAACCCACAGACCCTAGTCAAACACACACACACTCCTCAGACTCCAACACACACAAACATACCTCAAAACCAACACAAACACATACCCCTTAGAATTAACATGGACACACATAACCCTCAAATGCAACACAGGCACACAGCCCTCAGAACCAAAATGAGCACACAACCCTCAGAATCAACACATACACACACCCCTCAACACAACTGGGGAAACACACCCTTCAGAACCCACCATGGAAGCAGACGCAGCCCTGGACTCTACACAGGGGCACACACACAACTCAGACCCAATAGGGATAAACACATCCGGAATCAACACAGACACACACCACTCAGACCCAATACAGACGCACACCCTTTCGAATCCATACAAGCACAAACACCTCTCCGAACTGAACACGGGAAGACACAGCCCTCAGACCTAACATGGGAGTAGATCACTCAGAAACCGATATGACACACACCCAAGAACCAACGCGGACACAACAACCCTTAGATCTAGGTGCACAACCCCCTGGAACAGAAACGGGCATATACACCCTCCAGAACCCAACTCAGAAACACACACTCGTCAGAACCAACACAGAAATACACAGCCTTCAGAACCAAAACAGACAGGTACGCCCCTGAGAACCAACGATGACAAAACAAGCCTCACACCCACACAGGCACACACATCCCTCAGAACCCAACATGGGCCCACACAACACTCAGAACTCAACACAAACGCGCATCCTTCAGAACCAACACAAACACATGTCCCTCAGAACCAACACGGACAGACACAACCCTCAGAAGCCAACGAGGGAGCAGACCCCTCTACGTAACCCAAACACACAACCCTCAGAACCAACATGACACACAACCCTTCACTAACACAAGTGCACAGACCCCTTAGAACCCAAGAGAGCTGCAAGCATACCCTAGAACCCAACACGGGCACACGCACTCCTCAGAACCCTCATGGACACACAACCCGCAGACCCTGCATAGGCACACATACCCCTCAGAAGCCAGCACACAAATGCACACCCCCGAAATAACACAGACACACGCAACACTAAGAACCCAACATGGCCGCACCCAGCCCTCAGACCCAACGTTGGAGCGGACACACCCTTCATAACCAATATGGACACACACCCCTCAGACCCAACGTGGTAACACCGCACACACACCCCTCAGGTTCAACTCGACACACCTCCCTTATAACCGGAACGGACGAACACCCCTCAGAACCGACAGGGGCACACACACCTCTCAGCACCCGAGTCAGCGATACACACCCCTTCAAACGCAACACGGTCAGACCCCTCAAAACCCAACAGGCACACACCCCTCAGACCCGACACAAGCGCACAACCCCCTCGGAACTCAAACAGGCAGACACAGCCCTCAGAGCCAACGCGGGAGCAGACGCCTCGGAACACAACCCAGACACACACCCTCAGAACCCGACACGACGCACAGCCCTCACGCCTAACGCGGCGCGCACCCGCCCAGAGCCCCCCAGACGCAAACCGCTCAGACCCAACCAGACCGCACAGCCCTCACGCCCGACGGGCGCACACGCTCCGGGGACACGGCGGGCACGCGGCCCGCGCGCCGAGGAAGCGTGGCTCGCGCGGCCCCCTGGCGGCCCCTCCGCCGCCTGCGCCCTCTCCGCCCCGCACCTGGCGCAGCGCGGCCTCCGCGGCGCCGCCGTCCCGCTGCCGCAGCTGCTCCCGGAAGCGCGCCACCTGCTCCAGCAGCGCGTCCACGAGCGACGGCGCCGTGTCCCCCTCGAGCGCGGCCAGACGGGCGCGGAGGCGCGCTATGAGGACGTCCCGGGCGGCCAGCTGGTCCTGCAGGCGCCTCAGCTGCTGCCCCGCCTCGTGGTACAGGCCGCAGAGCGCGGCAGCAGCTCGCGGGGCGCCCTCCCGCCCGCCGGACCCCGCGTTCCCAGACGACATGGCTCCGGGCCTGGCCGGGAAGGCACGGGCCGCCGGCAACTTCCGCGCCGGGCCTGGGCGGGAGGCCCACCTTCCCGGAACTTTTCCCGGCGCGCCCCGCCCCCCGCGGAGATCCCGGGCCCGCCCCCCTGCCGAAAGGCCAGGCCCCGCCCCCTCCCCCCGGAGAGCTTGGCCCCGCCCCCCGCCGAGAGGCCAGGCCCTGCCCGCCGCCGGGAGCGTGGCCCCGCCCCAGTCCTATCCCGCCCGGGGCCCGCGGCCTCTCCGCCCGCGGGTGACTGGCCTGTCCCACCCGCCCCATCGCCTCGCGTCGGGGAGCTTTCGGAGACTCGGGCCCGGGCGAGGAGAGGGGTCAAACGGCCTGCGATGTAGTTACTGATGGAAGGGAAAGAAGGGGCCAAAGACGACCCCAAGTGTTAGCCCCGAGCGTGGGTCCGAATCCCCGGGCTGCAGGCCGGCTGGCCACACCGAGCACCAGGAAAACGGCGACCTTCCACGAGCTGAGCCCAGCGAGGTGCTGAGCATGCTCTGACCCCGCATCCCCTCTCTAAGGTCGCAAGAAGTATTCTTAGGGCAGAAAGCAGGAGGGAGCTGGCCCTTTCCCGTCCTCGTTTCTCCATCCCTTTCCTTCCCCCTAGCTCCCCAAACCAACTCCGAGGGGTTTTCCGTGGCTCCACGGCTATTTTCTTTTTCAAAGTCTGAGTGTCCTCGGCAATGATCCCCAGGCACACCTGTGATCTTTCAAAGGTTCCCTCCCACAGGCTCCTCTGCCGGCCCCTGCCCAGAGCTGCCCTGCTCGCCAGGTCCCCTGAGAGCAGCATGGCGTGTTTTCCCCTTTTTGTAACCCATACCCAAGCTTGGGCTGAGCCCGGGGAGACACCCACAGGCTGGTAGAGTCAGACAAGTATAAGCGAAGCCAGCTCACACTTCCTCCGCTGCAGAGGGAAGGTCAAAGACAGTTGCCCTGCTTACCCCATAGGTGTGCTGTGGGGATTAGAGGATGGAGTGCAGAGTGCCTGCCCCTTCGAGCCCACAGTCCACGTGACTAAGGTTAGGAACGACACACTCTTGTTGGCTGGAGCGGTGATGGAGAAAACCAAGTAGCACTGGCCCCAGAGCTGTTAGAGGTAGGTGAGTCGTCATTGCTATTGATGTAAGTGTAACCTCCCACATGTCACTCAACTGCCCTTGAACCTGGTTCTCACCTGTAAAATGGGCATCCCAGTCTCTCATCTAACATTCTGGGGGTCACACGTACTTCGAAATTCAGAATCTTTGGATTTGATATAGGTACATATAATTGGGGTAGCCAGCATCCAGAAAGGATCCCACTCCTGGGATTCACGCTCTTGTGATTTCACCCTCTGACACACTGAATAGGGCTGACCTGTGTAAGCACCAGGATATTGCAGAAATGATGGAGTGATTTCTGCAGCTGGGTCACAAAAGACATTGCCTCGCCCTCTCTTAGATCATTCCCTCTGGGGGGAAGCCACCCATCGTATCGTGAAGACACTCAAGTAGCCCTGTGAAGAGGTCCATGTGATGAGGACATGAGACTTCATGCCGGTAGCCAGCATCAACTTGCCTGCCATAGTAATTGAGCTACCTTGGGACCACATCCTACACCCCCAACACGCATCTTAACTGTGACCTCATGGGAAACCCTGGGCCAGAACCACCCAGCTCAGCTACTTCCACATTCCTGGCCCACAGAAGCTGTCTGACATAATAAATGTTTATTGTTTTAAGCTGCTGACATTTGGAGTCGTTTTTTACACAGCAATAGACAACCAGCAAATAGTATATTGCTCAGTGCTCCCACGGCGGCATTGGACAGCACCCCAAAACCAGATACATTAACATTGCTGCAAAGACAGGATGACCATTCAAACTAAGTGAGATAAAGACCATGAAAAGCCTTATAGCTGTTCAAGTCAGATGTCGCACCCAGTTTAAGAAAAACATTTTGGGTTTCTGAGCTTTTTGGATTTCAGAATTATGGATGAGGGATGGCAGAATTCCAACATCTGCCTTACAGGGCATTGTGAGGATTCAATAAGTTAACGTAGGAAGTACCCAACATGCTTGTGCCTTCAACTAATATCCAGGGACTGAATCAGGCACGGGGTTCATGGGCAAACATTCCAGTGGCGGAGACAGACCTCCCTTCAAAAAAAAAAAAAAATTACAAGATAAGGAAACTTTGTATAGGAAAGAAAAGGGGTAAAAATTCTTTAAGAAAACAAATAAAAGGGACTTCCCTGGTGGTCCAGTGGTTAAGAATCCGCCTTCCAATGCAGGGGACACGGGTTCAATCCCTGGTCTGGGAACTAAGATCCCACATGCCCCAGGGCAACTAAGCCTGCGTGCTGCAGCTACTGAGCCCCCGTGCTCTAGAGCCTGTGCACCACAACTAGAGAGAAGCCTGCGCTCCGCAACAAAGAGCCCACATGCCACAACAAAGATCCCACGTGCTGCAACTAAGACCCAATGCAGCCAAATCAATCAATCAATAAAATTTTTTTTTAAAGTAAGCAAAGGGACTTCCCTGGTGGTGCAGTGGTTAAGAATCTGCCTGCCAATGCAGGGGACACAGGTTCAAGCCCTGGTCCGGGAAGATCCCACATGCCACAGAGCAACTAAGCCCGGGCGCCACAACTGCTGAGCCTGAGTGCCACAACTACTGAAGCCCGCGTGCCTAGAGCCCGTGCTCCGCAACAAGAGAAGCCACCACAATGAGAAGCCTGTGCACCGCAACGAAGAGTAGCCCCTGCTTGCCGCAACTAGAGAAAGCCCGTGCACAGCTACAAAGACCCAATGCAGCCGAGAATAAATTAAATAAATAATTTTTTTTTTTTTAAAGTAAGCAAATAAGAGGCTTAGGAAGAGAAACAGGAGGATGGGACAGAAACAGAGAGGAGGGGACTCTCAGCTGCAACCAGAAGGCTGAGAAGGAGCCCGCACAGAATTGAGTCAGTGGGTCCTGAGCAGAGGGAGGACACGTGAGTCGGCCTGGCGGGGAGCGCCGGGGCTGACGCCCTAGACTGTGGCCTAGGGTGGGCAGGGAGGGGGTAGGGGCCAGATCTGGAGGGGTCAGGCCCTACATAGAGGTTGGTCTTATTCTAAGAACAGTGAGAACCACGGGGTTTCCTGCAGAGGTGACCAGGAAGGAGGGAGAGGGGTGAAAAGTACAGGAAGAGACTGCGGATGGGTTGCTTCTTCAACTCTGGTTCCTCCCCTGATGGAAAACTACTAAATCTAAATTCCTCCAAAGGTCTCCCTCCCCTGGCGTCTTACTTTGGGTCCTATCGGGGCCTGAGGCCTTTTCCTGGCCTCCTTCCCCCCTTTGTCTGGACATTGGGACTTCAGCCCTTGCTGTGATCAGCCTCTGGAAGCAGCTGTGCCAAGAAGCAGGTGGTGGAGGGGCCAGGGGCCTCCCCAGGAGCCAAGCCCATCCACTGAATAGTAGCCAGTGAGGTTGACCCCTGGCACACCTATGCCAGCAACCACCCACACACATGCATGTACCTGCTGTCATGTTCCCCTACCCAGCTCTTCCCTTCTATGGGTCCCAAGGTATTCACAATGCAAAGTTCCCAGCTGTAGGAAAGTGAACGGATTAGTCAATTCAGGCTGCCATAACAAAATGCCACAGACAGGGAGACTTAAACAACAGGCATTCATTTTCTCACACTCCTGGAAGTTGGAAGTTCAAGGTGCCAGCAGGTTTGGTCTCTCCTGAGGCCTCTCTCCTTGGCTTGCAGACAGCTGCCTTCTTGCTGTGTCCTCACATGGCCTCTTCTCTGTGCACATCCCCAGTGTCTCTCTTCTTACAAGGACACCAGTCCTATGGGATTAGGACCCACCCTTATGACCTCATTTAACCTTAATTACCTCTGTAAAGGCCATATATCCAAATACAGTCACAGTGGGGGTTAGGACTTCAACATATGAATTTGGGGCGGGGGTGGGGGACACAATTCAGTCCCTAACAGAGAGGGTGCTGCTGAGTAGCACAAAGGTTTTTTTAATAAGTTTTCTGACATATGAAGGTATGTCCCCTCCGCCCTCGGAAGAGGTGGAACACAGAGAAGGACTACGGGACAGAGGGTGGTCCTGGAGAGCCTGGGCGGAGCCCATTCCAGCTCCTGTATGGTCCTGCCATACCTGCCATGGCAAATGGAAGAACAAGCAAACCTCAGTCTCCCAAGTGTCTCCACGCCTTCCCAGCCAAGACGGCACAAGTGATGTGCTGTTCCACTGGGTACTCTTTTCACCGTTTGCTTTTGTGTGTGATGTCCTTGCTTCTGGTGCACTGGAGCATTAGAAAGAGCACCAGGTTGAGGAAAGAGTCCTCACTTCTAGGGACAGCTTGGCCACTGCCCACCATTCTTACCCTCTCTGTGAGCTGGCCTCCCAGTCCAGCCACTTTCTCTGACCCTCTCCCACTCCTCACCTGCTACCCAGGTTCTCCTACGTCCAGAACCAAATCCACTGTCCTTACTCACATAACCTGAGACAAAGATACGAGAAGCCTGCTCCACAGAGGGACCCAGAGTGAAGCTGGGTGGGAGCTGATACAGGGAGCACTGGATTTCCACATCCTGCAACTCTGCGGTGTTTGGATTTGTGCAGCAAAGCGTCAACTCTGCAGGTTTGTTGTGTTCAAACCCTGTCCACTCCAGAGAAAAAACTGGCCCCCCCTTTTTTTAAACAACAAAATATATTTTACTTAAAAATTACCCACCAAGAAACTTTCTTTTGTACATCAGAAGGAATGGATTAATTACTGTTAACTTAAAACAATAAAATTCAGTTATTTTTACCAGTAAAATGGGTTTACTCATGAGCAGCAAAGAATTGCAATTCAGGATATGCAACTATGGCAAACCACATGCAAATCTAGTAAAACAAAGGAGAGGACACTCTTTTATAGAGGAGAAGGGGAAGTTGGGAGGGGCTGTTCTAAACAAGCAGTCCATTGGAGGAAACTGGGAGTTCAAAGTAAAGTGAATTTTCGTTGGCTGAATTGTGACAGCCTCTCAGTAGCTGAGGTGTTGCCAGGTGAGGAGAAAATCTTTCTTCCTCCTGCCTGCAGTAGAAAAACAGTGTCACTTCCTGCCAGAGACACAAGCTAAGCCTCTTTCTGTTGGGTTCTGTACATTCATAGCTTGTCTTGTTATGCTTTGCTTTACTGCACTTTGCAGATATTGCACTTTTTACAAATTGAAGGTCTGTGGCAACCCTGTATTGAACAAGTCTATCAGCACCACTTTTCCAACATTATTTTTTTAGATAGAATGCTATTGCACACTTAATAGACTATAATTAGTGTAAATGGAATTTTATATGCACTGGGAAACCAAAACATTCATGTTACTCACTTTCTTGTGCTATATGCTTTATTGCAGTGGTCTGGAACCAAACCCACAATATCTCCTAGGTCGGCCTGTATTGATGTTAAGTGTTACGTGTGTGAGAGCTTCCCCTTCTGTCTTCCTGACTCCATTTTAGTAAGTTTCATTTTATTAATTTTCACCACTTCCCCCCTTTGATCAAGATCTTTCTCTGAAAGCATGGCTGATCAGGAATCAGGGTTTTGGACTTTGCACCACAACTACTGAAGCCCTTGCTCCACAACAAGAGAAGCCACCGCAATGAGAACCACGTGCACCGCAACAAAGAGTAGCCCCGCTCGCCGCAACTAGAGAAAGCCCTGTTGGCTCACAGCAATGAAGACCCAACACAGCCAAAAATAAATAAAATAAATTAAAAAAAAAAAAAAGAATCAGGGTTTTTGTTTGCTTTTTACCAACATTCAGTGGCCTTTTGTCCACTGATACCAGGAGGAAGGACCTTTCCTGGTGTTGTGTCCCATGTAGGAGTGCACAGATTGGAAACCTACTGTGGTTACATTTTAGTAACAAGGTTGGGTAGGACAGAGATCTCTCAGGCATTTCTCATCTAAAGTCTGTACCTTAGAATAGTGAATACAGCAAGGGCACACCAAAACTGCAGGAATTAAACAAGCACTTTGGGAAGACAACACAGGAATAAACATGTAATTAAACAGCACTGTTATCTCAAAAGACACTGTTTGGAACTAAATGTTCTATCAGATAATATAGCCTGTAGTATGCAAATTCAAAGACTATAAGTTTGGATAAAAATCCAGAGTCAGGGGACTTCACTGGTGGCGCAGTGGTTAAGAATCCACCTGCCAATGCAGGGGACACGGGTTCGAGCCCTGGTGCGGGAAGATCCCACATGCCGCGGAGCAACTAAGCCCGTGCGCCACAACTACTGAGCCTGCGCTCTGTAGCCCATGAGCCACAACTACTGAGCCCGTGGGACACAACTACTGAAGCCTGCACGCCTAGAGCCCGACCACCGCAACGAAGAGTAGCCCCCGCTCTCTGCAACTAGAGAAAGCCCACGCGCAGCAACGAAGATCCAATGCAGCCAAAAATAAATAAATAAATAAAACTTCAGAGTCAGTTTATAGTCCAGATGACAGAAAGAGACTTCTGTGAATTCTGAACTTTCTAACAGGCTTGATCTCGACATCTTGGGAAAGCTGTCTCATCAGATATCATCTGCTTCATTTCCAGGAAATCTTTACCTTCAGGTCACCAAATAGTGTATGGGTCCAGTCAGGGCTTTATGCTTTCTTTAGATGTGTCACATGAATCCAGGAGTCTACTCCCTGGAGTTTGGTGGCACAAGGGTGGGTTAGCAGTACTTGATAAGGGCCTCTCCAGTGAGATTGAAGAGAGTCCTTCTGGAGGTGTCTTTTCCAATAGATTAGGATGCCCAAGGGCAGGTGGTCTCATTAAGCTTTTCTTTAAGGCTTCAAAAGCTGTGTCATCTTGATCCCTTAATCAGGGTCAGGTCTGCTGGGTTTTAATAAAGCATACAGGGGCAAAGCCATCAGAGAGAAATTTTGAATCCAATTTCAGTAGTAGCCAGCTAGCCCGAGAAAACCTTGTAATCGGCACTTAGTTTTAGGTTTGGGGACGTTCAGGATGCCATGAAGCCTATCCAGATCCAAATGTCGTCCTTGTTCCAAGATCAAGTGCCCTAAATATCCATGCTGAGTTTGAGCAAACCGCAATTCTTTTTGGAGGCTTTATGTCCCTTTAAAGCCAAAAGTTTTAGCATGTGGATGCCGTCTTCCTGCAGGGAGGTTTGAGAAGGTGAACATAGAAGCAAATCATCTGTATATTGTAAGAACATAGAACCTGCAGAAAACTTTATATCATCCAAATTAGCTTTCAAGACCTGTGAAAAGTAGGAAGGGCTTTCTGTGAAACCCTGGGGCATTACTGTACATGTGTATTGTTATCCATTCCAGGTGAAGGTGAAAGGATACTGGCTAGCCTTATCAACTGGAACACAGAAAAAAATCACTGCCTAGATCAATTAGAGTGAAAAATTTGCTTCCAGAGGGAATGGACATCAGTAGTGTGTCAGGGTTGGTAAAAACAGGTTGTCGAGGGAAAACAATGTTGTTTATTGCTTGGAGGTCCTGGACAAACCTCCACCCTTGGCCCTTGGGTCTTCTTGCACATAAAATACGAGTGTTGCCGGGACTAGTACAGGGATAATGAGACCTTGAGCCTTGGAATCTTCTATTACAGGCTTTATACCTTGAAGGACTTCTTATACGGTATTGATTAATTCTAGTTTTGAGGGATCTATTTGAACCTTAATGGGAGGTGCACTGTGGATTTTGCCAATATCAGCTGTAGATTTTGCCCATAAGGAGGGTGGTAACTGATTCAATAAGGATAAATGATCAGTGTTTCCCATCAGCTCCAGGGCCATCAGAGACAGAGCAAATAAAAGATGTCGAAGGGTCATTTAATTCACCTGGTTGGCTATTTTGATGGCTATTGTCATATTCTACAATTGTTTTCCCCTTTTGGGAGAAAGAAATTCTAGCATGATATTTTTCCAAGAAGTCTCAGCCAAAAAAATTAATAGGGGCAGAGGAGCTAAGGAGAAAAAGGTGTGTATCTCTCAAAGGGCCTAAACGAAAGGGAATAGGTTCAGACACAGGAACCTGTTGATGCTTATTGGAGACCTCCCACTATTTGGGTCATTTTAGTACTTCAAGGCAGGGACTGTTTTATAGCAGTGGGGTTGAGCACCAAGAGTGTGGCTCTGGTGTCACTAAGGACACAGAGACATTCCTCCCCAATCTGGAGAGTTGTTTATCTGAGCTGATTAAGAGGGAGGGGTGAGAAGAGCCCCTGTATTTCCTCAAAAACCCCCTTCATTAGGAGGCCATTGGAAAGGCTGGTTCAAGGGCTGAAGATGCCTGAAATGCTTTAATTTATAACAATAATCTTTTTTATATATATAAATTATTTATTTATTTATTTATTTATTTATTTATTTTTGGCTGCATTGGGTCTTCGTTGCGCATGGGCTTTCTCTAGTTGCGGCGAGCGGGGGCTACTCTTCGTTGCGGTGCGCAGGCTTCTCATTGCGGTGGCTTCTCTTGTTGCAGAGCACGAGCTCTAGGCGCGCGGGCTTCAGTAGTTGTGGCGCACGGGCTCAGTTGCTCCGCGGCATGTGAGATCTTCCCAGACCAGGGCTCGAACCCATGTCCCCTGCATGGCAGGCGGATTCTTAACCACTGTGCCACCAGGGAAGCCCCAGTAATCTTTTTTTGTTTAATGTCCTGGTTCTTTGCAATTACAGCAGAAACTAGAATTTTGGTTTCATTTAGGAGCCTTCATTTGCTGGCGTTGAACACTAAGAATTTTGGCGGTCTTCCCTTTTGGTGACTCATCTAGGGTTTGAATGAGATGATTTGCCAAATTAACTAAATCTGGAGTGAACTTAGTTTCCCATTCCATCCTGGTCTTTTTTATTAGAAAAGATCCCAGTTCAGCCCGTTAATAAACATGGCGTTAAAGGCTATCCTAATGGACTCAACATCTGAAGGAAGATCAGAATTTTCCTTAAAAGTAATCTGAAGTTGATTATAATAGTCATGGGCAGGTTCATCAGATTTTTGTGTGCAAGCCTGAATTTTGTTCCGATCAACAGCCTTGGGAACAGTTACTGTAAGTGCTGGTGGAGTTCTCCAGCAAGGGTTCCAGCCTCTTGCCAGAAGTTAGGGGTTTGCTCTTCTAAATCCCCTCCAGAGTGTTTCCTTTGGGCTAATTTCGCCCAATATTTGACTTGACCTTCACCAAAAAGCATGTGGACTACCCGATATAGATCTGAGAAACCAGGTTGGTAGGTTTGAATAACCATGTTAAAATCTTCAGCAGGGCTTCCCTGGTGGCGCAGTGGTTGAGAATCTGCCTGCCAGTGCAGGGGACACGGTTTTGAGCCCTGGTCTGGGAAGATCCCACATGCAGCGGAGCACCTAGGCCCGTGAGCCACAATTACTGAGCCTGCGCGTCTGGAGCCTGTGCTCCGCAACAAGAGAGGCCGCGATAATGAGAGGCCCGCGCACCGCGATGAAGAGTGGCCCCCACTTGCCGCAACTAGAGAAAGCCCTCGCACAGAAGCGAAGACCCAACACAGCCATAAGTAAATAAATAAATAAATAAATAAATAAAAACCCAAAGTTTAAAAAAAAAAAAATCTTCAGCAAACCTATGGGGTCCTCAGTTACTTTAGGAAACTTTAATTATGGCCTGCAATTCAGCCTTAGGCCGGGGGATGTAAGTAATCTGGGGTTTATTTGGATCCTAAGAAGATTTAACTTTAAAGGCAGGTTCTGATAGGTTCCGAGGAGGAAGATGGCACCAGAGTGGAGCCTGAGGCAAAGAAGTTGGGGAGATGAACATGAAAAGCCATTTTGTCTTTCTTTAATTCTTTCTTTGCCTCAGTTAATTTAATTATGGTATTTTATAGAAAGTCCATTTTAAACTCTTGATAATGTTTGGAAGCCTCAAAATACCAATCAAAATAGGCATCCAATTCAGTTTCTTTCCAAGCCATGGCTATCTAACACAGTTTTAAGAAAGTTAAGTTTGCGGAGTTCAAAAGTTCCTCATAACGGCCGTTGATGTGTAACCGAGCAGGACCCTATGGGGCCTTCCTGGGACACACCCGCCCCCATGTCCCCCACCTGTCTCTTGTTTGTAGAAAAACTTTAGCCTCGTAGGCCTTCCCCCCATTCCAAAGAATAAATTTAATCACAGAAGTGAGAAAATGTAGAGAAAGGAAAACAGTCAAGCAAGACAAAATAATAATGGTTTAGCCATTAAACGAAGTCAAGGACCTTTCGTTCCTCCTCAAGGGCTATAGATAATATTCTGAGCCATGTCCTTTGAGCTGTTTTGCAGATACAGAACACCCCACCAGGTGGAAGAAGTTAACTGTATGCTTCTCATAATCACGTAGACCCCAGAGCAGTTGAAACAGGAAGGTTGACGATGTTGACTCCTAGTTACTTCACCACCAACCAGTCAGAAGAATGTCCACCAGCTGATCACAAACTCCCGCAACCTGCCTCCCTCCCTCTGTCTTCAAAAACCTTTCCCTGAAAACCTTTGGGGAGTTCGGGTCTTTTAAGCACCAGCTGCCCTAGACTCCTTGCTTGGCCCTGCAATAAACGCTGCAATTTCCTTCACCATGACCCGGTGTGAGTAGATTGGCTTTACTGCGTGGGCAAGCAAACCCAAGTTTAGTTCGGTCACAGATATTTTAAATTACTTTTGGTTAAATTAGTCAATTTAGTTAGAAATGCACATAGGAGGGACTGCATTTTCTGAAGATAAAATTGGCTGGGGGAATTGGCGGTCCAGTGGTTAGGATTCCACACTTCCACTGCAGGGGGCATGGGTTTGATCCCTGGTCAGGGAACTAAGATCCCACAAGCTGTGCAGCCAAAAAAAAAAAAAAATTGGCTGGGGTCCCTGAATGGGGGGTGCTCTCAAAACATTTAGATAACTGGAATCCATTTTTCAGAGGTTTTTCTCTAGAGCATAAAATAATAATAATAGTTCTTCGCCTGCAGGCCGAATACCAGCACAGTTCCAATAGGAACCACCCAGTTCCAAAAGGAGTGGGATCGAAGGCTGTCACAGTTCCAGTAGAAACAGCCTGATTTCAAGAGTCAGGCCAGGAACTTCCCTGGTGGCACAGCGTTTAAGAATCTGCCTGCCCTCTGACAAGTACAGGTTTCTGGTAACTGACTGTACTGCTGAACTGAATGAATAAGCATTTTCAGAACTCTAATGAAAAACTGATGAACTCATAAAAGTGCTAACAAAAGATCAAGATGAAAAAAAAAAATTAATTACATGGGACTGAGTGAACTGATGAGGATGAGTATAACTTTTGTGACTTTCTGTCTGAATTAAAAAAAAAAAAAATCCCACAAGGACTCAGAGGCAAAGAATATACAAATCAATTTTCACTGCAAAGTAAAGGAGCTGTTACAGTGGAGGATTACTGGACTGAATGTCAATATTATGACATAGTATGAGTGTGTTTCATGTTTGGTAATTGCAATCATTGTTGCTTTTGTTGTGGTCATCCATGCACAATGCTTGGTGTCAGTCTATTTATCTCTTGTAAAAATAAAATACAGTGTGTGTGTGTGAAAAAAAAAAAAAAAAAAGAATCTGCCTGCCAATGCAGGGGACACAGGTTCAATCCCTGGTTCGGGAAGATCCCACAGGCCAAGGAGCAACTAAGCCCGTGCGCCACAACTACTGAGCCTAAGTGCCATAACTACTGAAGGCCGCGTGCCTAGAGCCCATGCTCTGCAACAAGAGAAGCCACCGCAATGAGAAGCCCGCACACCGCAATGAAGAGTAGCCCTCTCTCGCCGCAACTACAGAAAGCCCACACGCAGCAACGAAGACCCAATGCAGCTATAAATAAATAAGTAAATAAATACATGTATTAAAGAAAAAAAAAAAAAAAGTCAGGCCAAAGTGCCAAACGAGTAGTTACAGACAAAGCAAGGCCTTAACAGAAAGGACAAAGCCTTTAAACAGATCCCGAACAAGGCCTGGAGAGCTTCAAAACACAGAAAGAACGGACTCAAATCCAAAAGAAACTTACCCTCAAACTCCAGGGTCAGAGAGAAAGCAGTGAGCTCCTTGGGCTCTGTGGGTACCGTACCTGTTTGCTCATCAGCCTCTGAGTTGCCCTGGGACCTCCATATAATGTTAACCCAAAACATGAAACTGCCAGTTATTTTTACCAGCAAAACCAGTTTATTTGGGAGCAACAGAGAATTGCAACTCAGGACATGCAACCTGGCAAACTACATGCAGGTGCAATAAAGCAAAGAAGAGGAAACTCTTTTATAGAGGAAAAGGGGAAGCTGGGAGGGGCTGTTCTAAACAAAGAGTCCATTGGAGGAAACTGGGAGATCAAAGCATAGCTGCTTTTCATTGGCTGGGTCGTGACAGCCTCTCACTGGCTGTGTTGCAGGGCAAGGAGAAAATCTTTCTTCCTCCTGCTGGTGGTAAAGTAGTGTCCCTTCCTGCAGGAGACTCAGGATTCATCTCTTCCCTTGCGATCTGTATGGATGTCCAGTGGTTTGCACTTGAGAGCTCCCCCTTCTGGCCTTCTGACTCCCGTTTAGTGAGGTTTCCCTTTATTAATTTTCACACTACCTCCTTAGAAATCCAATTCATCTTGGGGACTTCCCTGGTGGTCCACTGGTTGAGACTCCGTGCTCCTAATTCAGGGGGCATGGGTTCAATCCCTGGTTGGGGAACTAGGATCCCGCATGCTGCATGGTGCAGCCAAAAAAATAAATAAATAAAACAGTGGCTATGTAAATCAGCCATACTTAAATAAGAATAAAAATAATAAATTAAAAAAAAAAGAAATCCAATTCATCTCTCTTCTTTGCTGCATTTTCTTCTTGGGTTCCCTCTTTGACAGCCTTATAAGATTTAAAAAAAAAGACTTTCACCATCAGCTTCCCCATATCCATTATATTTAGCAGACTGTTAAATGATTTCCATTAGCCCAAATCACAAATAGGTGAAGTCCACTTGTTTTTAGCAAGTTCAACATCCACACAAAGATTGGGTGATTTGGATGTAATTTTTTTAAACTTTTGGCTGCATTGGTTCTTAGTTGCGGTGCTCGGGCTTCTCTCTAGTTGTGGCACGCGGGCTCCAGAGGACGCAGGTTCAGTAGTTGCAGTGCCCGGGCTTAGTTCCCCCACCAGGGATCGAACCCGAGTCCCCTGCATTGGAAGGCAGATTCTTAACCATTGGACCACCAGGGAAGCCCCTGGATGTAATTTTATAGAAGGACTTCTTAGTGTGTAACACCGCCTTCCAGCTTCTGGGGTACCAGAGCCTAGTGGGGAGCAGGAAACAGGGTTCCCATCAAGACACCCTATCCACCGAGCAGAACCATCTGTGGGGCAAGTGCTCTCAGGACTGGCCCTGGACCAGCTCCTGGGAGACAGCCCCTAAGCCCCGGGAATATCCTGCCTGGCAAGAGTATCTTTGCTCACCTGGAGGCCTTGGGTCACATCAGACAGTCTGTGCTAGCAGTGTGATCTATGGCAGGGGCTGTGGGCCACGACGTATCATCGTGATCTCCGGAGGGGCTGGAGGTTGAGTAGCCAGGGCCAGTCACCCCAGCGCTCCCCACTGACATCAAGGCCGGGTGAGCTCCCCGGGCTGGCAGCTGGGTGATATGGCTGAAAACCTAGGGGTGAGCCCGGCAGCTGCACCCAGCCTGCGCCAGGCTGGCCTGGGCCCTCTGTGTTTGGTTGGTGACCGAGTATGCTTCCTGCCACCTCTGCTCTTGTCCCCCTGCCCTCTTGCAGCTTGAAATGTTTCTCCCGTGAGGTCGTGGATCCCCCTTCGTCCAGATTTCCTGGCCAGCAGCAGGCATTCTATGACACGATGCATCCTCTGAGCAGCAACGTGGATCCTCTCTGCACTGGGGGGGAGTGGCCCCCCAAAAAGGCATGTCCACGTCCTAACCCCCAGAACCTGTGAATGGGACCTTATGTGGAAAGAGTCTTTGCAGATGGGATTTAATTTGAGGATCCCAAAATGAGATCATCCTGGATTATCTGGATGGGCCCTAAATCCAATGACACGTGTCCTTATAAGGGAACGGAGAGGAGAAGCCCAGACACACAGAGAAGAAGGCCATGAGAAGACAGTCATGGAGTGATGCGGCCACAAAGCACAGATGCGGGCGGACACCAGAAGCTCAACCGGCACGGTCTGCTCTGCCCGCCTCGGGCCCACTAGTGACCCCCACCACCTGGGTGTGCCACCGCTCCCCACTCTGTAAAGAGCCCTGCTGAGAATGACAGCTCAAGAGCCCCCCATCACCCAGTGTCCCAGAGGAGGCCATCCTTCCTCCGCCCACAGCTCCCCACGTGCCCCTGGATCCCAGGTGCCCTGTGCCCACGTCACAGGGTGTGACCCTGAAAGAGGGAGGGGCCTCGGCCTCAGTGCTACTGGCTTTGTTTACCGTTTTGTATTGCTTTGCCCTGATGCGTGGGACCTTCGCGCATCGGAAAGTGGCGACAGACTGTGGGGTGGGCGCGTGGGTCACGCTGGGATCCGGGGCGCAGAAGGAGGGGTGGCGCGCCCAGGGGGTGGGCCTCACGGAACTGACCGTGCTGGGTCAGCTCCCAGAAGAGAGGCCCTCCCAGGCCCAGAGTCCCCGCCCCCGTCCACCGGCTCACCATCCCCACAGCACCCCAGGGCTCCCCAGGTCCCGCTCAGCAGGGAGACTGCACTAGGGGCAGGCGGGGTCCCCGCCGCACCCACCCTTTCACGTCCCTCCCCCCTCCTCTGACCCCCGCCAGGACTCCCAGCTCTACCCCTACCACTCTTGCCGGCTTTTGTCCAGAGAGGTTGGGACAGGCAGGTGACCTGTCACTGGACACCAAAAGGGAGGAGGGAGCCGCGCAGGATCTGGGGAAGGAAACTTCTAGGCGAGGGGACGGCCAGGGCAAGGCCTCGGCGGCCAGTGCTGGGCCTGATCAAGGGCCGGCCGGCGGGGAGCAAGCGGGAGGGGCGTGGGAGGGACCAGACAGGGCGGGCATTAGGCCTGGGTCTTGCCCAAAGCCCTCCGCAAGCCGTGTGCACACAGGGGTCCGTCGTCTCACTCCCGCTCTCCCGACCCCGGCTCCAGAGGGAAGCTTCTTCTCCTTGTCCTGCTGATGAAACCAGGACAGCAGGGGAAGGAGACGGAGGTCGCCCCAGTGCTGTGTCTGAGCAGCTTGCAGTGACCGTCTCATTTGCCCCTGAGAGGCCGGTAAGAGAGAGGAAATGCCGGCCGCTTAAGAGTCTAGGCCCCTGAAGCTGAGCTGGGTGAGGCACCGTCGGTGGCGTGAGCCAGAGGCGGCCTCTTGCTTCTGTCCCCTCAGCCCCCTCTGTGCACGTGACCTCTCTGACCTCACCCCCTCTCCCCGTCAGTGGGTATGGGCGGTGGAGACTCAGCAGGGAGAGCCGGAGCCCTGAGAGCACAGGACCCTCAGGGTGGGTACGGGCCCTGGGAGGGCCCTCCGGCCACCTGACCTCTGGCCACACTGCCCAGGGGCCCACCAACGGCCCACTTGGAGGAATGACCCCTGACCAGGTGCCCACAGTCGTTTATTGACTGAATGATCAGAATGCAAATTCTGAGGGATTCCTATTCGGTTCCGGTGGGCGCAGGTGCCTCAGGGCAGCCGGGCTCCTGGGCAGAGCTCAGGGGCATCTGACACCAAGGAAGGGGCCGGGCGCAGCGGAGGAGACCCGGGGCCGCGCTCCTCTGGGCCGCCTCCTTCCTGAGACCATGCTCCAGGGCCCCAGGATGCCTGGGGCAACACCCTCAGCCCCGGGGGTGGGAAGGGGCCCTCCCGCGAGTGTCCACAAGGGGGTGATGTGGCCCAGCACTTCCAGGGGCCGGCGGACTGGGGCCCTGAGCCTTAGACAGAACCAGAGTGCGTGTGAACACCCCTCCCCCACGCCTGAGCACTGGGGCCCGCACCCCAACTCCTGGCTGCGGCTGGGCACTCGGAATCCACCCCTGCTGGCCCCGAACCTCTCCTCATGCCACTCAACAATCTTGTTCATCTCCAAGCTCACCTCAGAGGTAGAGACACCAACCTGCTCTCCCTGGTGGGCCCAAGTACACTAGGGGGAGAATTTGACCTCGGTCCTGTTGATCTAAAGTGTGGTTCAGAACTTACGGTTACCGGGGAGAGGGCGGGGGAGGGCTGTTTAGGAAGTTTGGGATCGACATGTACACACAGCTTTATTTATTTATTTTTAAACTTTTTATTTTATATTGGGGTATAGTCGATTACCAATGTTGTGATAGTTTCAGGTGCACAGCAAAGCGACTCGGCCTTACATATACATGTATCCATTCTCCCCCAAACTCCCCTCCCACCCGGGCTGCCACATAACATTGAGCGGAGTTCCCTGTGCTATCCAGTAGGTCCTTGTTGGTTATCCATCTTAAATATAGCACACACTACCAATAAGGACCTACTGGATAGCGCAGGGAACTCTGTTCAATATTATGTAACAACCTAAATGGGAAAAGAATTTGAAAGAGGATAACACAACATTGTTAGTCAACTATGCTCCAATATAAAATAAAAAGGTTAAAAGATATATATTAAAAAAAATAAAGTGTGGTTCAATCCAGAAGCTTCCATGGCTCTAAAGCGGTGTCCAGACCTTGTTAAGAAACATGCCCTGGGGGCTTCCCTGGTGGCGCAGTGGTTAAGAATCTGCCTGCTAGGACTTCCCTGGTGGCACAGTGGTTAAGAATCCGCCTGCCAATGCAAGAGACACGGGTTCGATCCCTGGTCCGGGAAGATCCCACGTGAAACTAAGCCCGTGCACCACAACTACTGAGCCTGCGCTCTACAGTCTGCGAGCCACAACTACTGAAGCCTGTGTGCCACAACTACTGAAGCCTGTGTGCCACAACTACTGAAGCCCGTGCGCCTAGAGCCCGTGCTCCGCAATAAGAGAAGCCACCACAATGAGAAGCCCACGCACCGCAACAAAGAGTAGCCCTCGCTCTCAGCAACTAGAGAAAGCCCGCGCACAGCAACGAAGACCCAACACAGCCAAAAATTAAGTAAATGAATAAATAAATTAATTAAAATTTTAAAAAAAGAAAGAAACAGGCCCTGGCACACCGCCCCCCTCCCCTGCTCCTCCCTCCAGGATGGTGTCTAGGAGGATTGGGAGGGGAACTCACGGGTCCCAAGGCCTTGGGGAAGGCGGCCCCTGCCGTGGCGCAGACCCTGGGTGAGCTGGCTGGTGTTGACTGCTCTCCATGGTGATGACACTTGTCCTCCCGATTGCAGGCGTCCTCTGCCCTGGACCCCACTCTGCCTTCCTCTGCCCATGCCCTCCCTCTATGGGAGGGGTCCATATGGTCATTCAGAGCCTGCGCTTCACTACTAGACCACCCTCTGGGGGCCGGGACGTGGAATTCCCTGGGCAAATGGCCCTGGGCAGGCCTCGTCCCCAGCTCTGTCACACTGACGGCGGATTACACCACTGGTTGTGTGGCCCTGGTGAGCTGTAGACAGAGCTCAGCAGGGAGCTGGGGTGGACACTTTGGGGGTGTAGAGCGGGGAGCCTGAAGGTCGCAGAACAGGGCCCACTCTCCTGCTCTGTTGGAGGTTCATGCAAAGAACTCACGGAGCCCAAGACTGTGAACCCAGACCTGGCCTTCCAGGGTGCTGCAAGCTGGATTTGCCGTCGAGCAAGGAGAGAGTATGTCTAGTTCATGGTTTAGAGCTTGACGTGTAGCTCTGAAATATTTAAACACGTGGACTGTGGATCTCCCTGGGCAGCCTGGCAGGACACGCCTCTGACACTTCCCTCCCCTCAGCTGTCCTCTCTCCTCCCACAATCCGTGACCTTTTGCTTTCCTGACGCTCTGCTACTGAGAGCATCCCGGCCACACCACGGGAGAAGTCTTCGTTCTGCCCTGGCTCAGCTGTGGCTGCACTAAAGGGGGCGAGAAAGGAGCGTGAACAGTTACTCCCCAGGCCTTGGCAGGCCCGGAGCTGCTGTCTCACGGCACGCCCTAGGTTTGCAGCACTTGCTCCCTCCTCAGCAGGCTAAGAGGGATGGTGGTGCTGGAACAGAGGTTGGTGGTAACGTGAAGTAGGACCTTTGAGCAAGGACTTGCAGGACGCGAAGGAGCGAGGAATGCAGCTTCTGGGGGAAGAGCGTTCCAGGCAGAGGGAACAGCTGTGGAGAGGCCCGGGACTCGGCCTGCTGTTGCTGGCCTTCCGGATGCAGGAAGAGCCGAAGGATGTGGCAATCCCTAGGAGCTGGGAAAGGCAAGAGCCTCTGGAAGGAATGCAGCCCTGCAGACACCTTGATTTCAACCCGTGCCAGACTTCTGCTTTCCAGAACTGTAAGATAATAAATTTGTGTTGTTTTAAGCCACTGAGTCTGACGTAATTATTACAGCAGCCAGAGGAAACATATACAGACCAGGGCGGGGTGAGAGGGAAATTGGAGGAGGACCTGGGGTCATGGGCCTGAGCGAGGAGGAGGGTAGAGCCTGCCCTCGCCTGGGGCGGGGGAGTGGGGCGGGGGGAGGGGGGGGTGCGTAGCCACCTTGCCAGCTCTCACTTGCAAAATGAATGAATGTTTAGGCGCTCAGTAAATATGTATGCCATGCATGGTTGAATAATGATTTGATGAGGCTGACCTGGGACCCCCAGTCTCAAGGGGTAGCTGGGAGAGGGGGGACGGGAGAGGATCTTGCCAGCCTCTGGAGCTCAAGCAAGCTATAGTGGCCCCTGCAGGATTGGGGCTCCCTCCGTTTTTGTCCTTTCTAGCCAGCATGATAGGCATCCCTGGGCTGTGTCGCAGGGTAACCCCAGCTCTGCGGGAGCAGCCCAGTGAAGGTGTGGCCTGCCCCCTTCTGCTGCCTTCTCCCGCAGCCAGCCTCCTAGCCGGGTCCTGCAGGCCCCGCCCTGCCCAGCACATGCACTATATCCCTGAGAGCCCTCCTGGGATCATCACTTTTCTCTATCTTGCTCCATTTTCCAGACACGTTTAGTGCTGGGACATCTTCCCGGACCCTCTGGCCCTGGAGAGAGGATTCAGGAAGGTTCTAAGCCTTCCTATGGGAGCAGAGGGGCCTGCACAGCCCCACCTTGGGCCAAGAAGCCAACTCTTGGGACCCTCAGTCTGCCCTTCCAGCCCTGGGCAGTAGGAGTCTTCCAAGGGGGTCAGCAAGGCAGGGCTCTCCCAGTCAGGGTCCCCAGGGCCAGGAGAAGAAGTGAGGACCCCAGCGGGGGCACTTGCAGGCTGGGCACCTTTGGCAGCCTCCAGCGGTGGGTGGGTACGGGACGTGGCAACTGAGGATGGGCAGGGCAGGAAACCAGCGCAGCCCTGGAGCGGGGAGCCTTGACAAATCTCTCCCCTCTCTGGCCTCATTGTTTGCATCTGTTCAATGGAGAGAAGCCGTGTGCAGCCTGCTTTTATAATTTATTAAACACACTTGTATCGAGGGCCTACAATGTGACTAGTGGCCCCTGCTCCCAAAAGAGGCCATCCCATCCGGATGAGAGTAATGTGCCTATAAACTGGAGGTGACCTCACCTGTGAGGGTGATACCCACCAGAGCTCCCAGCGCCATGGTCCCTGGGCTACATGGTGATGGTGGCTCTTAGGGTTGTTTTTGTTTTGTTTTGTTTTGTTTTTTAAATTTTATAGCTACTTTTATTTTTATTTATTTATTTATTTTTGGCTGTGCTGGGTCTTCGGTTCGTGCGAGGGCTTTCTCTAGTTGCGGCAAGTGGGGGCCACTCTTCATCGCGGTGCGCGGGCCTTTCACTATCGCGGCCCCTCCCGTTGCGGGGCACAGGCTCCAGTCGCGCAGGCTCAGTAGTTGTGGCTCACGGGCCCAGCCGCTCCGTGGCATGTGGGATCTTCCCAGACCAAGGCTCGAACCCGCGTCCCCTGCATTAGCAGGCAGATTCTCAACCACTGCGCCACCAGGGAAGCCCTTGTTTTTTTTTTTTTAACAAAGCTTCTTTTATTTTTTTTAATTAATTTATTTAATTTGTTTATTTTTGGCTGCGTTGGGTCTTTGTTGCTGCGCACTGGCTTTTTCTAGTTGCAGCGAGCGGGGACTACTCTTGGTTGCGGTGCGTGGGCTTCTCATTGCGGTGGCTTCTCTTGTTGCGGAGCACGGGCTTTAGGCGTGCGGGCTTCAGTAGTTGTGGCACGCGGACTCAATAGTTGTGGCTCGCGGGCTCTAGAGCGCAGGCTCAGCAGTTGTGGCACACGGGCTTAGTTGCTCCACGGCATGTGGGATCTTCCCGGACCAGGGCTCGAACCCCTGTCCCCTGCATTGACAGGCGGATTCTTAACCACTGTGTCACCAGGGAAGCCCGGCTCTTAGGTCTTTGTTGCCTCTGTTCCTTGTTGGAGCCATTTTCCTCCTCCCAGGAGCCACCCGCCCACACAGGGGAATGTCTGTATTTCATTCCCAGACAGAGCCTCTTTCTTGGCTATCAGCAAGGGTATTGGCTGATATTTGAGGTGTCAACTGATAACCAAGCTGTTACCTGTCAACTCTGGTGTTGAGTGACAGCAAAGTGTTACCTTTGAGTTAAGATGTTTGATGTTAAAGCTTAATGCTGATTGGAGTTATCGATAACAAAGAGATTTTTGAAGACAGAGTCTGACGAGTGCAGGCAAACCCAGGGAGGGAAGCTCTTAGGGTGGCGAGTCAGGTCACAGCAGGCTGGGCTCCCCCGTGCTTGCTGAGGCTCCCGGGGAAGCTCCTCCCTGGGTGTAAAGTCCCTTCTGGCGGGAACAGCCCAGGAAAATACCGTCCTAATGAGCACATGGGGAGCTGGGGCTCAGAGGGAGAGACTAACTCTAGCCTTGGTGACCCCAGGGTAGAGGCAGGGCTCCCCATGTCCCCGTGACCCCAGCGCCTCACACTCCCCTGGAAAAGGCTCAGAATTGATGGCCCTGGAAGCCTCTATAAGTGTGAGTGAAACGGACCCAAAATGAGCAGGGCTGGCTGGAAATAGGGCAGAGAGCCAGATCCTCCCACAGCCCTCATCCACAGCCAGGCCTCTGGACCTCCCCCACACCCAGGCCGCGCACTGAAGGCTTCTTCCCTGGGTGGGCCAACAGAGGGTCTCTGGACTGGCGGACATCAGTGCACATTTACATAACGCTGAGACACCAGCTGTGTCCCAGCCACCCACCCTCAGTGTCCAGAACCCTGGAAACCAGGTCTCGCCTCGAGACAGGATGTCAGAGGGGTTTTCTTGGGGGAACCTGATCATCCAGGAGATCCTACCAGGTCACCGCTTGATAAAGCTCACAGTCAACGGACCCAACCCTCCAGCCTGAGCAGCCAGCCAGTTTGAGCAGACGTCTGAGGGACCCCTGTAACATGGAAGATCGGGATAAAACAAACAAGGAAAACGGGAACTGGGAGGAAACAGAGATGGCTGGGAGAAGACGACTTAGAAAAACTGTCGTTAATATCCCCAGGAAGAAAAGAGAAAATGTTGTACTCATGAAACAAAAACCGGGTGCTATAAAGAAGGAACGTTACAGAATATAAAGAGCTCTTGGAAATTAAAAATGCAATCATGGAGGGCTTCCCTGGTGGCACAGTGGTTAAGAATCCGCCCGCCAGTGCAGGGGACATGGATTTGAGCCCTGGTCCAGGAAGGTCCCACATGCCGCAGAGCAACTAAGCCCGTGCACCACAACTACTGAGCCTGTGCTCTAGAGCCTGCGAGCCACAACTACTGAGCCCACGTGCCACAACTACTGAAGCCCGCGCACCTAGGGCCCGTGCTCCGCAACAAGAAAAGCCACTGTAATGAGAAGCCCGTGCACCGCAACGAAGAGTAGGCCCCGCTCATCGCAACTAGAGAAAAGCCCGTGCGCAGCAACAAAGACCCATCACGGCCAAAAAAAAAAATACAATCATGGAAATTGAAAACTCAGCAGAAGCATTGGAAGATGAGGTTAAGGAAGTCTTGCAGAAAGTAGAGCAAAAAGCTGGGGGAAAAAAGTTGAAAATAAGAGAAAAACAGGAGAGGGAAGTATTAGAGAACTGGTCTAGGAGATCTGACGTCTATACAATAGGAGTTCTAGAAAGAGAACTGGAGGGAAGAAAACAATCAAAGAAACAGTGGAAAAGATTTCACAGAAATTTGGGACTCCCCTGGCAGTTCAGTGGTCAGACTCCATGCTTTCACCACCGAGGGCCCGGAATCGATCCCTGGTCGGGGAACTAAGATCCCACAAGCCATGTGGCCAAAAAAAAAAAAAAAAAAGATTTCACAGAAATTAAACCTGAGTTTCCAGATTGAAAGGAGCCACTGAATGCTCAGATCCAAACATGAAAATAGATGCACAGTAAAGGCACAGCAAAGGGGAATTTCAGAACACTGGACACAAAGAGAAAAGAAAAGACCGTACAAGCGTCCAGAGAGAAATGACAGGTGACATACAAATGACTAAGATCAGAATGGCTTCAGACTTCTCACAGCTGGAAGGCGATGGGTAAAATCTCTCAATTCTGAAGCTAAATGCTTTCTAAGCTAGAATGCTATACTCAGCCAAACTATTCATTAAGAGTGAGGGTAGGTTGAGGTAAGATGGCGGGCTCGCGGTGAGTCGCAGTCAAGAAGCAGATTTTAAAAACAGTTTCTCTTCAAATCATCTTTCATACCACCTGATAAGCATCTTGATTCACCATGGCATTGGCAGCAGTAAAATGGGCAATATCAAGCAGAACTATCTTGAAATATTTATTTCCAATTCAAAATGGAGCCTTATATTGTGTTTGTCATAAAACTACGTATTCTTCTCTTCCAGATGACTATAATTGCAAAGTAGAGCTTGCTTTGACATCTGATGGCAGGACAATAGTATGCTATCACCCTTCTGTGGACATTCCATATGAACACACAAAACCTATCCCTCGGCCAGATCCTGTGCAGAATAATGAAGAAACACATGATCTAGTGCTGAAAACCAGATTAGAAGAAAAAGGTGAACACTTAGAGCAAGGACCCATGATAGAACAACTTAGCAAAATGTTCTTTACTACTAAGCACCGTTGGTATCCTCGTGGACAGTATCATAGACGTCGTAGGAAACTGAATCCTCCAAAAGACAGATGATATTGAGGTCTTCAGGAATCAAAGAGAAATGTTATCCTGCGTCTCATTTGCCATTTGAGAAAATACAATTGGGTATATTCACTAATATGTTATATAGTAAAATAATAAAATGTCTTCTCATAAAAAAAAAAAAAAAGAGTGAGGGTAGAAGAAACATATTTTCAGAACGATAAGGTCTCAAAAAGTTTACGTCCCTGCAGCCTTTCTCAGGAAGCCACTTGGCGTGTTCCACCAAACAGGGGGAGGAAAGCAAGAAAGAGGAAGTCGTGGGAAGCAGGAAGCAGGGGATCCTGCCGCAGAGCGAAGGATGAAGGGAACTTCAGGGTTCTGGTGAGGTGGTCCCAGACTGCAGGCTGTGCCCCAGCTGGGAAAGCAGAGTCTATTTCCAGGTGATAGAATACCTGATACACCGGGATGCCCCTGGGGAGATTTGAACTTTTGGCAGAATTTGGAGTTGAATTAGTATTGAGAATTAAGCAAAATAAAAAAGATGACATTAACTCCAGGGAAACGAGAAGTTGAGCAAGAAAGGAACAGTTATCGTGATACATTATGTGGCTCAGACATGAACAGTGTTTATGTAGTATCATGAAGATGTCAACCATGGCCGTTGATCTGAACAAAATGAAGGTATGATGATTTTGGAGGTCAGGAAGTCGCAATGTAAGTGTGTGGTCTGGGGATACAGAGGTGAAACCAAAAGAGTGAGTTAAAAGTTGCATTGGAAAATGAGGGTTGGGGGGCGGCTGTGTTTTGTAAGAAGGCTTGTAAAACTCGCTCTTTAAATTGCATGCACGTATAACTCTGATAATGAGTAGAAACTAAATTTAAAACACACACCCTTGGGACTGCCCTGGCGGTCCAGTGGTTAGGGCTCCGTGCTTCCACTGCTGGGGACCCAGGTTCGATAACTATCCTGCAAGCTGCATGGCAAAAAAAAAAAAAACATACACACACACTCTAATGAGTTACGTGCTCAATTTTACCTTGTTGGTAAATCAGCAGGATGTGAACTTGTGCTTCTTCAGTGTGGACTCATTTTGGCACAGCCCTGGAAAGAGTGAATACAGATTCTCCTTATAATAGGTGAATACATGAATGTATATCCATGCTGCTTTTACCTGCTGTTGGCTATTGAGGTGCCACGTGAGAGTTTTATCTTCAAAAAGCAAAAAATGCTATCTCATTTTTCCCATTTGTATTTATTTAATTACTAGTGAGGTAGAACCTGTTTAAATGTGTCTTACTGGTCACATATAGCTCTTTTTTATGAATTGCTACTTGTGCCCATTTTCAACTCAAGGTAGAAACTTGTAAAAAACTTATAAAAATGCTTTGTATATTTACCCCTGGTTAATGCATGCACTTTGCACATATTCCTTCCCAGTTTACAGTTTTCCTTTCAATTTTGTTTGTGACGTTTTTGACATTCACCTATGTGGGGTCACTTTTATGCTGCCATATCTACTGGTTCTTTCCTTTATACACTCAAATGCTAGTGATTTTATCTTTGGTACCTAGAAATCCTGCCTCATCTCCATAGTATAGAATCATCTACATTTTCTTTTAATACATTTTTGGGGTTTTTTCCCTTCGTATTTTAAGTCTTTGGTCTGGCTGATATTTATGTTGGCATAAGATGTGAGGTAGGTCTCTTTCTCTACCTAATGATCAGCCAGGCATTCCAACACTATTTACAAATGAGATAAGCAGGCTCTGAATTTTTTGAAACATGAAACAGAAAAAAAAAAAAAAGGCAACCTTGTGTTTCTGAGTGGTTCTGGGGAGCTGTACACAGGCTCTGCAGACAGATTTGCTGGGCTAAAGCCCCACTCCCCCATGGGAGTCCCAGGGAAGGCCATGGGTACGCCCCCCGGACTGGGCCCAGTTCAGCCCCGCCTCACTCCCCTCCGGGCCTTCCTCACAGGCTGATCCCAGCTTCCCTGTGATGGAAACCTCTCTGCCCCCGGAGTCTTCATTGTCAGGCCGACTCTGCCCACTTCCCCTGACACCCTAGGGCTGCACCTCGTTCTCCCCGCCAGGCCGGTCCCGGGCTGGGCACTGCTCACAAGTTCTCTGTGGGTGGACCCTGTTCATCCCACCGTCAGAGGACAGGAGGAGGGGGGCTGTGGGCAGGGTCTCAGAAGCAGGGCAGGCTGGACCGAGCCATCCTCAGCTACTGGGCTGGGTGCCGGCCCGGGTACTAAGCTGGGGCACAGGGGACCCCCAGCTCAGCCCGGGTGGGGATGGAAGCACAGGAGGGTATTGTGGTGTCAGGCTGCATTTCACAAGTTGGGCTGATGGGCCAGATGGTGGCATGTTTAATAGGGTAATGACCTAGGGCAGCAGCTGGGGGCCTTCAAGCGGCCTAGTGTGGTCTGAGGGACCCACAGGAGTGGGAATGGAGGCCAAAATCCGCTCTTGAGGATGGACGAGGGAAAGTGGGAAGGGAGTGGTCCCCTGGGGCCCTGGGCTGAGCCGCTGGCTGAAGGTCTGGGGACACCCACCCAGAACCAGAGAGGGGGCCAGCCAGGTGGTGGCTTCCGGGAGCCTGGTGGGCTCCTGCCCGGCAGCCTGGTCTCGCCTGGAGGGCAGGCCGTGGGGAGCTGAGTCTCTCCTGGGGGTCTGTGCTCCTGGGAGCCACCCAGGCTTACCACCTCTGGTCCAGGAGGCTTCACAGCTGCAGAGGCCACCTCACCCCCTCTCATCTCAGGCACCTCATCCCAGTGTCCAGCGCTGGCCAGGGAAGGGCCGGCTGCCCCTGACCCTGGGCTGGGGAGGTCATTGGGCCCCCCTGAGGATGACGTCAGGCCTTTGCATCCTGCGGGCCACAGCTTCCCCTTCCCAAGCCCCACATGGGCTTCCCCTTCCCGACCCCAGCGCCTTCCTGGAAGTCACGTGGTCCACGGGGTGGGGGCCAGAGGCTGCCAGGACGCGAGGGTTTGGGAGGGAGGAGGGCAGAGAAGGCTCCTGTGTACAAAATACCCACCTCCCCACCATGAGGGCGGAAGCCACCCGAAATAGAATGGGTTGCTTTCAAGTTCCAAACTGGGCTCCGGGGGCTGAGGGCAGGCCTGTTTGGATGTAAAAATAGAAACACGAGTGTCTGCGTGGGCCCCGCATCCTCCACCTACGGGGTTGGTGTTTTAAAATAGATCTTCCTAGTGGGGCCTGCCTGATACCCGGTATGTAGAAAATGTACCCAAACAAACCTCTCGGAGAGCAAAAACAGCAGCTGATCCGGGCTTGGGGGTGCTGACGGAGGCCCGCAGTCAGGGTGCCGCCCGTGGGGAAAGGGAGGGTGGGGGGCGCTGGCCGGCCCTTGAGCTGGCCTTACAGCCCCATGACTCCATTTTCCTCCTGCCTCGGGGCTTTGCAGAGGCTGTGCCCCTGCCAGGGAAGCCCTCCCAGGTCACCAGGGCCAGCTCAGGCCCGCTGGCCGACAGGCGGTAGGTGCTGACCCACGCACTCAGGCCGGGCCGGTACTGGGCAGGTGGGTGCAGGCCCTGCCCTCCCGGTGCTCACAGCAGGCAAGCCGGCTAGAAGCCCACGGGCTGGGCCACCACCCACTGAGGGCAGCCTCCGAGCAGGAAGGGCCCTGTGCTGGGACCCAGAGATGGCTGACAGGGCCCTGCGCCCAGTAGCCCAGCCGGGCGTGGGGGGCGTGGTGAAGAAGTGCCGTGAGTTCTGTGCCGCGTGGTGGGCGATGCTGGGATGTAGGTGGGCGCCCGGGCAGAAGAGTTGGCAGGCCAAGCGGCCTCCTGTGGCCAGGATGCTGAGCTGGCTCTCCAGGAGCGATGCAAGAGGGAGGAGGCCGCGGGGCAGAGGGGAAACCAGCGGCAGGAGCCGTGGCTCGGAGTCTGGACGACACGCCCCATCTCTAGCCCAGCGCACGGTCATCCTGTGAGCCACCCTCCGCTGCCCGCTCTCCGGCCCTGGCGCCCACTCGGCTGCCCTCCCCTTTGGTTCCAACAAAGGCAAAACACACCCACCTCCCGCCCAGGGCAAGGCGGTGCGAGAGAGCACCGGGGCCGGGCTGGGATGTGGGAACAGCCTGGAGCCCAAGGTGGACGGCCCCTGCCCAGCCTGTCCTCCCTGCCAGGGCACAAACTGGCAGCGAGTTCCCTGGAGCGGGTCCCAGCCCCGGGCACTGGCCTCACAGCCACCGCAGCAGCCAGAGCCCCTCCGCCTCATTCCCCTCCCTCACCAGCTGGGCTGTGGAGCCAGAGCCTCTGCCCAGGGCAACTCCCAGTGGCCTCCCCTTGGAGGGGCTGGGGTGGGTGGGAACTCGTTTCCCGCCGTCCCCAGCCAAGCGGGCGAGCTGCCAGAGGGTACAGTGGTGCATCCCTGGCCCCGGCCCTGCCCAGGAACGGGCTGCCAAGGTGTTCCGAGCCCCTCCCTCTCCCCCCAGGCAGCCTGGTGAGCAGGTGCTGGGTACCACCAGGGGGCCACTCCCGGGGCTGGGATGGGCCAGAAGGTTGAAGCTTCCAGGGTCCTCTGGACACGGGAGCCAGCTGGGCAGCTCTGCCTAAACCTGCTGTTTCCTTCCGGCTGCCCCTTGTGGCCTTTGTCTACTCATTCACCAACCACTTACTGAGCATCTACTCAATGCCAGGAAAGCACCGAGGCCCCGGGGACGCAGCATGGTCCCAACTTTGGGAGATGACACTCCAGAGGGGGCCTGGCCATAACACATACAGAGATACAGGGGTTCAAAGGGGACAGGGGAGGGAGGGAACACGAGGACCGTGGACAGCCTTAAGAGAAGTGAGGAGTGTCTAACAGCATGATACTGAAGCGGAGATGAGGGAAGTGAGGAGGTGGACCACGCAGGGATCTGGGGCAAGAGTGATCCTGGAGAGGGACTTCCAGACAGACCAGCTGGCCAGAATGGCTCCGAGGTTTCGGTGCCGAGAAGGGGAAGGCTGGGAAAATGAGGGGCTGACTTTCAGATGTGTTAAGCCTGTGATGTTTAGAGACACCCAGGGAGAGCCAGTGAGTAGGCCATGGATCGTGAGCCTGACGCGGGCAGCGCAGAGGCCGGCAGTGACTTTGGGCCTGGTCAGGGCTCACCAGGTGCCGCTTAAAGCCCGAGGCTTTTGGGGAGGCGATGACCCCTGGGCTGGCAGCAGATCGTGCCCTCCCCGCCCTGATCTTAGCAGGGTCCTGTCCCTAACCCCAGACTGCAGCTGCCTCTTCATGTTCTGGGCCCTGGTGCAGCCCACCAAATCAGCAGCCATGGCTACCGCTACCCAGCGGTGGGTGTGGTAGGGGTACAGGCCCTGCTTTTGGTTGTCCCGAGAATATGGCTCAGCTGTCACCTGTGTGCCTTTAACTTGGACATACTCTGCAGAGGCCCTCCACACCTCTCCCCTGGTCAGACAGGGGTCTCTGCCTCACCTCTGCTCACCTGCAGCGCGGGGCCTGCCTGCACACCCTCCCCAGAGGGGAGACCCTCCTTCTCACCCACACCAGGCCTGCCAGCTCCAGTGGGAACCCCCAGGGTGCCCAGCTCCTCTGGCCTCTGCCTCCTGCAGTTCCTGACTCGACAGCCTGCTCCGAGCTGCCCTGAGGTCCTAAGCAGGGTCCCCTTCCCCCACAGGGCTGGGGCTGCACTGGAACAACGTAACCTGAGCTGTCGGGTTCCCTCCAAAGTGGAGGCTGCACCCCGTTTGGAGGTGAGTTTGCATTCCTGGGTGATAATTCTCTGGGGCACCGGGTCTGTCCAGACTGTCTGCAGTGACCCTGATGGTGAGGCCTCTCCGTCCTGGTCTGCCCTGTCTCCTCGGAGCTTGGCGTCTGAAGCTGGCCCCTGCTTGCCCCGCCCTGTGGTCGTGCCCTGGCTGGAGGCACTGATGTCCCCCTCCCCAGTCACCCACCCCGGGACATGGTGACATGGTGGAGACTGCTCGTGCGTTCATCTGCTCCCTCCCATGAGCCACAGGGGCGGGGACTTCCCTGCATCCTCTCGGGGTATCCGGCACCTCCGTGCAGGGTCTGCTGAACCAGACATCAGGGAGCACGTGTCCAGCCCCGAGGTAGTGAGCACTCTGTCTGGGGCTCCAGCCCGGCTGAGCCAACACCAAGCCTCTTCCACGTGCAGCCCTGTTCCAAGAGCGAGGTGACCACGTGGGGTGCTAATGGTGGCTGAGCCCGGTCACCTCCATAATGGCCTCTGTGGGCTGGAAGGGGCAGGATTTCAGGATCTCTGGGGTCCAAGTCCAGCCCTGAGAGCCAGGCTGTGCTGTGAGTGAGGGGTGGCCCTGGGCCAGGCTGGGTGAGTGTTTGTCAACCCTGGGGTCTGAAGGGCTGGGGTGCTGGCCACTCTGCTTGCTCCCACCCTTCATCAAAATTCTCCTGCCACCTCTCCAGCAAATGGGCCTCCCCCCGCAGGTTTTACAGATGGGGAAACCGAGGCCCTGTTGGCTAAATACTTTCCCATAGCCTCGCCTGCCTCCAGCTGTCCCTCCTTGGCTTTGTCTTTCTTCTCCAGTGGTCCTGCCTTGGTCCTGGTCTTCTTCCAGTGGACACAGCCACTTGGCTCTGGCCTTTCCCACCTCCCTCCACTCTCAGTTAACTTCTCTGACCCTGAGTGTGCTGCTGCAGCCAGGTCTCCTCTTTCTGGGGCATGGGACCCGTTGTTGGGCAACTCTGGGACAACGGACAGTGACATGGCCCAAGTTCTGTCCAGCTGCAACTCTGAGCACCCCGATAGCCTGGCTATGCCTCGTCTAGCCTCTCAGGGACCTCGGCCTCAGCATAACCCAAATCCAGCCCCTGGATGCCTCCCACCCTGCCTGGTTTGGAGTAGCTGGTCCAGCCCCTGCCATTGCTGCCCTGCTGGACTCTGGCCCTTCATGCCCAGTGCAGCACAGAGGGGCAGACCTTGGCCTCCCACCCGGACAAGGCTCAGCCTCTGCTGGGCTGGCCTTGTGCTCTCCCTCCCAGCCCCTTCAGGCCCCAGCCAGATCCTGTCCTTCCCCTGCTCACAGCTTCCTAGGCTCTGGGACCAGGGATCCCATCCCCTCCACCGCATCATGCCCCAAGCCATTGACCTCTGCCCTGGAAGGCTCCAGTCCCCTACAAGCTTGCTGGCCTTGCTCCCTCTCCCAAGAATACCTTCACTCTATCTCCACCACTTACCCCACCCCTTGGGGCTCCCCTCAGGAAGCCATTTCCTCCCAGAAAGCCCTTTCCCCTACAGGATCTGACAAGCCCCCTTTTCCCTAGGCCCCTGCCCCTTAAACAGGGTAATCTGGGTCTAAAGCTGGACTTGTGTCCCCCCTCCCCCCATGGCTGTGGGGAAGGGCCTTGGATGGGTGCCTCCCAGGAGGTAAAATTTAAAGTACCCTGTTTTCTGGGCCTCGCACTCTTGGAACCAGAACCCTGGGCCCTGGGAGTCCAGACCTGGTACAAGGGCTGTGTCCTGGTTTGGAAGTGGCTGAAAAGTGCCCTAGAGACCCTTCTGAAACAAGGGCGAGGTTCCAGAGGTTCGGTTCCCAGCGAGCCCTCTTCTGCCGGGGGCAGGGGAGGAGTCATCCCCTGCCCCTGCCCCTGGCCTCCTGACCTGAGTCAGACGCCGCCTCCTGCTTCAGGATCAGGATCAGTGGGTTGGGGGGCAGCGCCTTCTCCAGTGGGGCCACCAGGTGCCACTTGCATTTACGGCGCATCTATTGTGTGCCGTGCAGGGATGGCGTGTCCACACCCGCAGCCAACTCCCGCCTTCTCCCCGGGACCAGGAGTAGGGAAAGGTGGGGGTTCCCCGGACTCCGACGTCTTGACCCCCCACCCCGCACCCAACCTAGAACTCCGAGGGCTGCGGGCTGCGTCTGGGACCTCCGCCTTGCAAAAGGAGTTGGTGGGATGGGTCCAGGGAGCCCGAGGAGGCGGGGCCAGGTTCTTTGGGAGGGGAGTCAAGGGGCGGGGCTGGATGGAAGAGGCGTGGCCCGGAGCCTAGGGCAGGGCCAGGTCGAAGGGGCGGGGCCGGGCGGACGGGGCGGGGCACGGGGCCGGAACGGGGCCAGACAGAAGGGGCGGGCACAGCTCCGGGCGGGACCTGGCTCCTGGCTACCCGCCGGGAGGGCGGGAGCCTGGCGGCCCAGCCGGGAGCCGCCGCCGGGACGCAGGGCCCGCGGGCTGGGAGCAGAGCCTCGGCAGGTAAGGCACGGCAGCGGGCGCGGAGGGACGGGGCGCGATCGAGTCTCCCGGGCTGGCCGGAGTCCCCGGGGCCGGGGTCCTCTCCGTAGGGCGGGCGGGGGGCGGTCAGCTCCAGCGCGCGCCGGGCTTGGCGGCGCCACTGCCCGAGGAAGCGCGCGAGTTCGGGGGTGCGCGGGGTGCACCCTGGAGGCCTAGGGGCGGGGGCGAGGGCGTCGCGTCTGTCCCGCGTCCCCCTTGTCCCTCTGGCCTCCTCTTCCCCAGGCCCCTGGGGCTCGCAGACCGCCGCAGGCCCCCATTACACGACCCACACATCCCGGCCTCCGAAGGCCCGGGCGGGGAATTTGCCGGTGGAACTCCTCCCGGTAATCCAAACTTTCCTTACCTCAGCCCGCGCAACGAAGGGTGGAGAAAAGCTGCCTGTTGGAGCTGACTCACACTGAAGTGTGAGTGACTGATAGCCCAGTGACCCTGGGGCTGTCTGCGACTCTTATTCTGGGGGACAGTGAGTGTCAGAGAGTTGGGGGTCGGGGACAGACGTCCTTCCACATGTGGGCCGGCCCCTCCCAGCAGCCCGGCTCTTTCCTGCTGCTCTGGGCCTCCGCTTCCCCTGGTGAAGTGCTGACCGTGCTCCCACTGGGGGTGTTGAGGGGGCCTGAGCCCCACTGCAGAGTGCAAGCCTGGAGCTCACTCCCTCTGCCGCCCTGCTGGACCCTGAGCGCCTCACAGCCTCTCTCTGTGCCTCGGTTTGCCCATCTGTCAACCCTGATGACGTCCGTGCCTGCTGGTCAGGTGGCCATGCTGAGTAAAGGGCCCCTCCAAGTGACCCTGGCCTGGGGCGGGGTTCCGTGCGGGACCCCTGGGATTGCCGAGTCGAGGACACGCATGTGATCTTGCTGATGAGGCAGGTAACCAGACCCTAGCACAGAGGGGGCTCAGGAAATGTTACTTGCAGTGATGATGATGTGTAGAATTTTTTCACGACAGTTTGACAGCCAAGGGAGCATGGCAAGTCCTGGAGTCAGCGTAGATTTCCAGGTTTAGGTCTAGCCTGGCATTGACTTCAGTGTAACCCTGGGTCGGCCCTCTGCCCTCTCTGGCCCAGGCTCTTCGAGACCAGAGAAGGGGGCTGGGCTCCATTATCTCCTGGCTCTCCTCCCACTGTGTCCGATACCCAGGGCACCGGCGCAGAGGGCCCTCTGGGAGTCAGGGCTCCACTCCAGGTAGACCAGGAGGCCAGGATGGGGGGCTCCAAGGTGAGAATTCTGTCAAATTCCCCTCCCTCCCCCACCGCCCCCCTCCCAGCCACCACTCCATTACTTGGCTCTGTGCCCCATATTGGGGCACACCCTGGCCAGAGGGGGCAGGCAGAAGGACAGATAGGTAGATGGCCCAGGCTAGTCCCTGTTGGCCATCAGGAAAGAGGGGTGCTGACAGAGGGCCTGGCCTTTCTGGGGAGTCCCTCAGGCCTGCAGAGTCAGGGAGGAGCCCAACAAGGAGGCCAGCCTGGGAGAGATAGGAGGGTGGGCGGATCCAAACCTCCCTTGGCCCTTCCTGTTCACATGGACAGAGGAAAGTGAGATGCTGAGTCAGCCCCCACCATCCTTCCCCCAACATGGATGCCCGCAAGCTTGCAGGCCTACATGGGGGAAGCCTGAGGGAGCACAGAGAGACACACAGAGGGGCTGGGTCCTGGCTTTGAATCCGGCTGCCACCATTTACTAGCTGTGTGATCTTGGCCAGGGGGCTTCACACTGCTGAGCCTGTTTTCTCATCTGTAAAATGGGGGTAGTGAACCACTTTCTGCCTTATAGGTGGTTTTGAATGTCCAGGGACTGGTGGTGGCACATGATTGGTGTTCAGTAACTGTGAGCCACTGGGGGTGCTTTCCCTGGCCCTCAGGGCTGGAGAGCAGGGATAGCTGGGCCACCTCTGCTTGGGAGTGGGAGTGGGGCTGGGCCTGGAGAGATCTGGGGCAAAGGGCAGGCTCCTAGGTCCCTGCCCGCTTGGGTCTCACGGCAAAGGCCAGGGTCTCAGGAGTGGCCAGGCTCAGGGAACCACCTGGGTCCTCCTGGTTTCTGTCCTTGAAGCTCTATCGTGGGACACCAGGGCTCAGTGACTGGCAGGCCCCACTCTCCCCTCATTGGCTGGCTAATAGATGGCCTCAGTAAGGCCTGGGCATGCACATATGTGGTTCTCTAATAACCCCAGGGAGCACGGTCAGCACTCGGCAGCCTGGCTGAGGGAGGTGGGCGGCAGGTGGCCACTGAACGCGGGGTTTGCAATCAGAAGGAGGGCTGTCTGAGCCATGCGACAACCATGAAGGTAGGAACAGACTGAGCCAGAGGCTGGCAGCGGGGAGGGTGGCAGACCAGTTTGACCAGAGTGGCCTGGTGTGCACCGGATGTGGTGAGAGTGTGGACGGGAGCATGGATGAAAGTGCACAGGGGCCTAGGCAGGGAGAGGGGGCTGTCAGGACGCTGAAATCCTACCCACAGCTAGGTGGCCTGTCTCCAAAAGGCCTCTGGATCTCTCCAGTGGCCCTGACCAGTCATCCAAGGGCTGGGGACAGTGCCACATGTGGGCCACTTAAGTCCCAGAGGCGGGGAGGGGGAGCATTCTGGGCTCTTTGTAGCCTCAGGCAGGCAGGCTCATCAGCGCCCACCTCCTGGTCCTTGCCTGCTGGCCTCCGGGAAGGGTGTAGGCTCGGTCGCTGAGGCAGTGGCCTGGGGAGGTCGGTGGGGCCTGAGGGGTTGGCAGGGCACTCTCGTGGTGCCTCCTTACCACCCCTGGGCCTAGGCACCCGGGGGCAGCCAGGATGATGCCGAGAGAAATGGAGCTGCCTCTCAGCCACGGCCAGGAGACCTGAGCCTCCTCAGTGAATTACGCTTCTCCGCCCTCAAGTGATAGAAGCCCCTGGCTCTGGGCCACACTAAAGGATTTGGGCTCGGGGGCCAGGCTCCTGAGTTGCCCTTGAACTCCAGGCGCCATCCCAGTGAAGTGCAAAACAAGGCTGGGCCCTCATCAGGGAGGGGGCCTCACGGTGCTTGAGGTCCCCCCACTGCCCTGCTTCTCCCCGGGCGGCAGAACTTCTGAGGTTCCAGCTTTGGGGCCACCTGCAGGTTAGCCCCTGCCCGTCCCCGTCCCAGGTCATGAACCACGCTGGAACTTGCTGGCAGGACTGGCGCTTCTTTCACCCGGTCCCCAGGTCCAGAGGCGACTGATCCTTGGCCCCCGTGGGCTAACCACAGCGGGCTCCGGTGCTCCTTGCCTGCTGGCCTCCGGGAAGGGTGTGGGCTCGGTGTCCGAGGCAGTGGCCTGGGGCGGTCGGCGGGGCCTGAGGGGCTGGCAGGGCACCCTCCTGGTATCCGTACTCCTTCCCCTGCAGCTGTGCTGCGATTCTGAGAAGTGCCCTCTGCTTCCTTGTGAATCAGACGTTTATTGCGTGCTGGCTGAGCCCAGGGTAGGGGCGGCCCACTGCCAACCACGTTCCAGGCCTCTGGTTGGGGTGTGGGGCGTCTGCCTGCTGGAACCTGCAGAGGCAGGGGAGGTCCCTGTCCCCAGGAGCTGCCAGGCTGACGGGTGAGCGCTCCAAGTTGGCTCCATGCCTGCTGGGAGGAGGGTGGGCTGCCCCACGGCTGGGGGCTGAGCCAGCCCAGGGAAGGCTTCCCGGGGGCTTCTTGGAGCCAGCACAGCTTCTCCCAGGAAGTAGTCGGGGGCCGCATTCGCAGCGCTGGAGCAGCCTGTCCCCTTCACGTCTCGGGGACTCTCTGGACTTCAGGTCCCTCCTTGTGAAATGGGGTTAAAAACAGTTATAACTCATGGTGTCGTCGGAAAAGTTAAATGAGGTGCTGCAGAGGAGCCCTCACTGTGGGATCTTGAGCCCTGTCCCAGGCTGGGGCCTCCCTGCCCTTGACCCTGCAGCTCCGTTTGGGGGATTTCCTCTAGCCTTGCCCAAGGGGATGTTGTAATCTGGCAACATTGTTCTGTGGCATTAGAGAGCTCTGGGTCCTCATACCCCGGCTGCCCCTGTGGCCCCAGCCCTCACTGCTGGCTGCCCCCTGCAAGGTGATGTGAGGTCAGGGGTCGACCTAGGGGCCTGGAATACCAGGGTAGGCCTTGGCTTGACCCCAAAGCCTTGGGAGCCAGGGGCAGCACCCACAGTCCACTTAGGGCCCTGGCTGGGCGCCTGGGCCCGTGCCACCCCACACCGAGCTCTGCTCCTGCGGCAGTGGTGGGTGCCCTTCAGAAAGCTGCTGCCCCCAGACCTCTGCTCCTGTTGTTCATGCTGGGTGCCCTGTGTACCAGGCCCAGGGCCAGGCATGGACAGGTCGCAGCTCAGCCTGTCTGGCCCGCCCTGCCACTCTCTCCCTCGGAAGCAGTTTAATAAAAGGCATAAGTGTCTGTCCTGCTTGGTGCTCAGGGACCCTCCCTGGCCCCTGCCCCTGCTTCCTGGAGCTAAGTGCCTTCTACAAGCCCCAGCCCGTTCCCTGGTCACCTTGTCTACCTGTCTGCTTCTCCCTGCCCAACCGGGGACTCATGAAGGACAGGGACACAATTGAGTGCCCTTGCCCAGCGGTGCCCACATGGGCCTGGCCCAGAAGAGGGACGACCCCCTGTAGAGCATCCCAGGAGCTCCCGCAGACCTGAAGCCCGGCGTGTTTACCTCCTGCTTCCACATCAGAGACACAGGTACCCCGTTATCCTGGAAGGAGTCTGCCGCCCGGCTGGTGACATTTCCAATCAGATCACAGTGGGTGGTTGCGTTCTGGCCTTGTGTGAACCCCTCCAGGTTTCTATCACGGCCCCCTGGCCGTGGGCTCCAGCGGCCGCAGCCCTTAACAGTCACCACTGCGGGCACCTGGTCTCAGGGGCCCCAGCAGTGGTTCAGATGGGGAGACAGGCGGGGAGTCTGGGGCGCTCCACCCTAAGTGGAAGCCGTTCCTTTCTCCTTGGCTGTTCCTTCCTAGAGACACACGTTGGGGCCAAGATTGCGGTCAGCCTGAGCTCCCCTGACCCACCGGCCACAGCGGAGACCTGGTCTTTGGGTCCCAGAGACCCAGTGCCCCAGATGGCGCCTGGCAAGATTAGATCTGCCACCAGTAGGAGAGTGGTGGGGAAGGAGCCAGAAAGGCGGGCCTGGGAGCCCTGCGTGGACAGGTGGGAGGGGGAAGGGGGCATGCCAGGAAAGTCACCTTGTCTCCTGAGGAGTGTCGTCCGTAACCCCAGCTGCTTCCTCTCCTCCTATTTGAGGCCAGAAAAGGAAGACCCTTTCTCAAGGGGCATAGCAGCTGGCACAGAGCCGCTGGGTCCCCTGATGGCCAGGCAGACACAGTGCTGGGGGCCGGGCCCTGGCACGCAGGTCAGTGATCAGCTGGTGGGTTTGACCACGGTGGGCAGAGGACGGAGTGGCCGCGTCCCCTGCCCTTCAGCACAGGACGAGAGGCGGCTTCCCATTGCCATCACCATCTGGCCTGAAATCTCTAGGAGCGCAGGGTGGCCGTTGGATGCTGGGCGGGATCCATGGTAGTGCCCGGCTGTGAGCTGGGTGCACGAGAGGGCCTCAGAGCCCCCAGGGTCAGCGCCAGGCCACTACAGCCTCCCTGCTGAGCCACCCAGATCTTGGCGGGGCCGAGGGCACTTGGGGATAGAGCCTCAGCCTCCCGCAGGAGGTATCACCACCACGTACCCCCCAGCCCCCATCTCGGGAGCTTGTCGATGTTGTGCTGCGGCCCCACTGACCAGCCGGACCCCACAAAGTCCTCCCCCAAGCCCCCCACCTCCTGACTTCTCTAGAATCTCACGCAGGGGGAAGGATGTGCTGCTCCAGGGGACCCCACCCTGACACTTCGCTGCACCAGGGCTGGGGCCCCCAGTGCCGGCTCCTTGCCACACAGCGGAGCTGCTCAGGGGTGGGCCATGGGGGCAGGAGACTCTGGAATCACTTCCCTTTGGGGCCTCACCAGGACCCAGCCTAATCTGGTTCCAGACCTTGGGCTGCAGCTGCCAGAGGAGGCCGATGCCTGGTCCTTCTGTCAGAGGAGGTGTCCCGGACCTGAGGGTGGGGTAAGGGGGAGCCCCAGGCTGCACGCAGGGCCCGGGTTCTGGCCCAGCCGGGCCTCAGCGCCAGTGGCCCTGGTGTCCACTTGCTATAAAATGGAGTGAGGCATGGAGCCCATGCCTCAGTTGCCCAGCCATCCTGGGGTTCCTGGGCACCAGCCTTGGAAGGTTTGCCACCTGGGACAGGAGCTCTCTGAGATCAGCCTTCCGTTCTCTCGAGAATGTGCCCAGGAGGGTGAAGTTCTGTGGTCAGTGGTGGCCGTGCCTGCTCTGGGGGCAGGAAGTCACTGGAGAAGGATGAGTGTTGAGAAAGAGACACCCCCCCACACACACAGGACCTAGGAGGCCCTGCCCCAAGCCCAAGGTTCCTGCCAGCCAGGCACCAACATGTAGTTGTTCCAGAGTGAGGCCTTGGGAAGCAGGAGGGGACGGCCCCACCCCAGTGGACTCCGAGTTGATGCACCTGCCGCCTGGAGGACCCGCAGGGGCCCCTCCCCACAGGCAGCCCCAGGCCCAGCCCTGCGGAGGCAGCAGGCACGTCCTCGCCCTGCAGGGGGCGGCCCCCAAGAATGGTGTAGGAGGTGCCATTTCGGGTAGGGCCTTCTTGGGGTGGGAGCAGGAAGTGGGCAGGAGGGGCCAGGCTGAGAGGTCGGGCATGGGAGGGTTTCTTTTTTAATACATTTATTTATTTATAAATTTATTTGTTTATTTTGGGCTGCGTTGGGTCTTCATTGCTGCGCGCAGGCTTTCTCTAGTTGTGGCGAGCGGGGGCTACTCTTGGTTGCGGTGCGGGGGCTCCTCATTGCGGTGGCTTCTCTTGCTGTGGAGCACGGGCTCTAGGTGCATGGGTTTCAGTAGTTGTGAGACGTGGGCTCAGTAGTTGTGGCTCGCGGGCTCTAGAGCGCAGGCTCAGTAGTTGTGGTGCATGGGCTCACGGGCTCCGTAGTTGTGGCACACGGGCTCAGTAGTTGTGGCACACGGGCTCAGTAGTTGTGGCGTGTGGGCTTCAGTAGTTGCGGCTCAGGGGCTCTATAGCACAGGCTCAGTAGTTGTGGCACACGGGCTTAGTTGCTCCATGGCATGGGGGATCTTCCCGAACCAGGGCTCGAACCCGTGTCCCCTGCATTGGCAGGAGGATTCTTAACCACTGCGCCACCAAGGAAGCCCCCATGGGAGGGTTTTGAGCAGAGGCTGGTTTATGGTTTGAAAGCTTACTCTGGGGTCTTAAGACTGCCTCCTACCCCCCACCACACATACCCTCACCGCAGCAGGGGCTGTAAGGAGCTTGGGCAAAAGCAGGTGAATCGGACCTGCAGGAGGGCTAGGTGTGCGGTGGGCACAGGGGTTCAGCTGACCAGGGTGGAGTCAGTGACCCGCGCTGAGGGGCCGCCAGGGCGGGGGGAAGGCAGACGTGGGGTAGCACCCGGCTCTGGTAGTACTGACTCTGCCCTCCGCCCCCCGCACCCCCAGTCCTCATTGCTGGCTCTTCTGGCGACAGTGGTGTGACCCCATGGCTGTCTCCCTGGGGAGGGGGAGGGTTTCCCTATAGCACCACCGAGCCTGCCCCTCCTCAACCCGGTGCAGGCTGCCCCAGCCCGGTGGCAGGTCCCCAGCCAGGAGGGAGGCCTTAGGGGCTGGCACTCGGGAGCTTGACCCCTGGCTCTGCTGACCATCAGAAGCCACCTTGCCTCTGGGAGGCTTAGTTAGGCTGAGGGTTAGATGAGAGGGTTTGCCTTGTCCACAAGGGCCCCGTGGGCACTTTGCCTGTGGGATCTGGGGAAGCTTTCTAAGGCTGCTGTGCCAGTGGAAGGGGGTGGGCCTGGAGGAAGGGAGCAGGGGGAGGAGCCTGAGCAGAGGCCCTCTCCTCCAGCCCTGCACTGGGCTCTGAGGTCCCCTGAGGGCACCACTCCCCAGCCTGGCTGTGGGGCATCAGGGTGTCCCGGGGTGACCTAAGTTTGCAGGGTGGGGACAGCACGAGGCGGTCAGGGAAGGCGTGCAAGCCGTCCGCCGTGGCTGAGCACCAACGGGGTGACGGCCTTGAACCTCAGACTGAGCCCAGTTGCCTTTGAGAGTTGCCTCCCAGCTGTGGCTGGGACAGTGGCTCAGAGAGAGGGGCCGGGGCGCAAGATCCTGCAGGACCACCGGCCTTGGGAGGATGGCAGGATGGCTGGATGGAGACAGCCCTCCCCCACCCCCTCCTGTCCCCTGTCCTGTCTGTCAAGGCTGCCCAGGAGGGGCAGGAGAGCTGGGGCTAGGCCCCTTTCCCGCCATCCTGGGCCCACCGCCAGACCCTTCTTCTCGCTGGGCCTCCGAACAATGGGGCAGTGTGAGGGCGCCTGGGAACAGTCAGGCCAGCCAGGCCCCCTGTGGGCCCAGCTGAGGGGCTCGGAGGGGAGCCAGGGCCGTGAGTCATCCATCCAGCGCCTGGCCCAGGGCTCCCAGGCTGAGGAGGAACAGCTTCTCGGTTCCCCACACCACACCGCAGGGCTGGCCTGCTCCTCCTTCCCTCTTTTGCCCCTCTGTCCGTGCCTCTTCCTGCGGCCTCTGGCTCCCTCCCTTCTGGGTGTGCCTCTGTCCAGCCAGAGACCCAGGCCTGGGAGTGGCTGCGGCCTGCTCCCCCAGCCCCCGTCCACGGCAGCCCGGCGGAGGGGCTGCCCCGTCACAGGGCGTCCCCCCCCCACGAGCCTGCGGGGAACCCCAGGAAGTAGCCAGTGAGAGGGCAAGACCCTCCTAAGGCCAACTTAAAATTGACCAAGGAATAAAAGGTGAGCAAAAGCAGAAACAAGGGCTTCCCTGGTAGCGCAGTGGTTAGGAATCTGCCTGCCAATGCAGGGGACACGGGTTCGAGCCCTGGTCTGGGAAGATCCCACATGCCGCGGAGCGACTAAGCCCGTGAGCCACAACTGCTGAGCCTGCGCGTCTGGAGCCTGTGCTCTGCAACGGGAGAGGCCACGACAGTGAGAGGCCCGCGCACCGCGATGAGGAGTGGCCCCCACTTGCCGCAATTGGAGAGAGCCCTCGCACAGAAACGAAGACCCAACACAGCCAAAAATAATAAATAAATAAATAAATAAAAAAGCAGAAACAATGCAATAAAATAAAAAACTCAGAGAGTGAAGGTTAATCAACAGCGTCAAAGAAAAAAAATGTTTGAAAACAGCCTAAAAATATTAACATTAGGGGGACTTCCCTGGTGGTTCAGTGGTTAAGACTCTGCACTTGCACCACAGGGGGCGCGGGGTTCGCTCCCTGGTCCGGGAGCTAAGATCCTGCAGGCTGTGCGGCCAAAAAAAAAATTAACATTAGTGATAAAAGGATAAAAATAAATGGATTAAAACTGAAGAGACACCAAACCCTAAAATGCTGAAGTGAGAAGGAGGGAAGGGACCTTGTGGTATGGACTTGGCCTTGACGGGTTCCAGCCTGTGGCAGGGTGGGCCCGAGACCAAAACACCTCTGGACAATTGGTGAACCAGGTTCCTAGGTGAGTGAGTGGTCCAGGGACCCCCAGCGGTATATGGAGGAGCTGAGATGCGGGGCCACACCTCATGCCCCTGGGTCCTGATGCCCTTTGCCCTGACCCGGGAGCCCTGACTTGGTGAAATGCTGTAAGGTACTCAGGAACTTTCTGGTTCCTGTGGTCTGAGGGAGGCCACCATGGCACGAAAGATCCTAAAGAGATGAGTAAAGGAACAGATGTTACTAGTGTCAAGGTCAGTGCCCCTGGTGGCCTACCCTGGGATGCCCCAGCAGGTGGTTGCCAGTGTGGAGGGCTCATACAGCTGCCCTGGCCTGGCACTGGCGGACAGCAAGTGTCCCTGCAGCGTGCCTGTCAGGGCCAGCCTCGGCTCCTGCAAGTAGCAGTGGGGCCAGGTCTCTCTGGATGCCTCCTCTCACCCCAACCCCAGGCCCTTTGCACAAGCTCTTTGCTACTCAAGACACTTTCCATGTGATCTTCTTGTTTGGCTATGGCGTGCGGATGCTGGCTGATGTGTCACCCCATCTGGGTGGAAGCATTGTCACAAGGATGTGAGTCAGAGGTGGCTGCCTCCCCAGCAGATCCGGGGGTGAAGGGTGCAGCGTTTGCTGACAGGTGGCGATGCCCTGATGGCCTCCCTCTGTCCCAGTACCGGTGGCAGTGGTGAACAGGGCTCAGGGTGGGGGCTTGTGGCTGGGACAGTCTCCTGACCAGCTCCCCCTGGGCTCTGGGAATACGTGTAAAACAGAAGCAGACTCTGAATTCACGAGGACAGGCTGGCATGTGCCCACATCCCCAGTCGTGTGTCCCACCCCCGTGTGCCCCAGCCTCCTGGCCAGAGCCTGGAGCCCTCCTCTGGGCTGCTGGGTTCTCTGCTGGGTGGGAGCTGGCATCCTTCCTGAAAGTAGGCCCTGGGGCTCCTTCTCCTCCTCATGCCCCTCAGAGCCAGGCTTGGCAGGAAGTGCCAGGCTGCATGGTGTGGGTGAGGTGGCCCCGGCTCTGGGCCACATGGGTGGTGCTGGCTATGTGGCCACTGCTGCAGCCCACTCAGCCTCAGCTTCCTCATCGGGAGAGCAGGAGATGGGCAGTTGGGGACTGAGTGGGCCATGGGGGCTGACGGCTTGGCACTGGGCGGACATTCCCAGAGGGTGCCCCCTGCCCTGGCCCACTGACTCGGCCCTCCTGTCACAAGAGGTTGACCGCAGACAGGAAAGCGCCCCCAGCCTTCGTGACCCCCCTGCCTTGGCTTCAGCAAGTGGGGACGTGTCCCCACAGGATGTGACATGTACATGTGTCCCCAGCAGGGTCTGGCTGGTGGTAGCCTGTGCTCCTGAGGCCTGGGGCTGATGTCGGGGACCAGACCCTCCACTGAGGGCCAGGCTCTGGAGTGCTGAGGAAGCCACAGTGACATGACCCAAGGAGCATGCACGGTGGCCGCTGGGAAGAGGGTGGAGCGGGCTGGGTTTGGGGAAGTCCTGCCCTCTGCATGTTCCTCGTCTGCCGGGAGTGACCTCAGAGGAGATGGTCTGTCCCCTTCTGGGCCACCTGACAACGGGGCTCGGCAGATTCCAGCCCAGCCACACCCCCTTGGCCCCTGGAGGGTGGGCAGCAGTGTTGGGCAGCCTGGTCTGCCTGGGCTCAGCCCACCGGGCGCTCGGGGCCTGAAGGGTGCGTCGTCCAGGCCCTACACCTGCTCTGCCGGTGCTGGTTGCTGGTCGCTTTGTGGGCAAGGACGGTGAGAACAGTGAGACTGGGAGAGGTCAAGTGCCTGGCCGAGGTCACTCTCGGGGTGTCCAGGCCTTGCTCAGTGGGTGGCAGAGCCCCCACACTAGGCATTGTCATTGCAGCCAGAGGCCCCCCAGGGATGGAGCAGTGGGGGTCTTAGGGAGAGATGAACGGTTTCATTCAGTGAACGAGCTCCGTGATGGGACCCCATGCAGAGTCGGGAGTGTCCAGCTAATGAGGTGGGATCTGTTCATGCTGCAGGAGGTGCCCAGGCCAGCTTCATGCTGGGGACACTGCAGGGGACAGACACAAGGAGTGGCTGTCATGTCACCCCCCATCGAGCTGTGTCGGAGGAGGGTCAGAGAGTCAACAGACAGGCTGAAAATGCCGCAGTCAGTGTGGCCCTGCATGTGGGCGGAGCCTACGCTGGAGAAGGGCAGGGGCTGTGTGTGCAGGTAGTGGGTCTGGACGTGGGGCGGAGGAGGCAGGGGTGGGACCAAGGGGAAAGGAGATGTCGCTTCAGGCCGAGCACAGCACTGGGCAAAGGTGTCCGTCACCCTCGGGTGGAATTTTCAACCCTGGGAGCGTGGCTCAGATGGGGCCAGCGGTGAGCGAGGAGGCGGGGATACTCGGGGCTCCAGACCCACGGGGGCAGGATGGGAAGGTGTCGCCTGGCTTTGAGCAGGGGCGGTTGAGAGCGCTCTCCCTTCCTGACGTGACGGTGAGGACGGCGTGGCCGACGGAATCCCTGGAGTCACCCCGCCCCCCGGCCATGCCCGGTGGTCCTCGGGACAGCCCCGCACAGGAGCCGTGGGCCGCAAGGTTAGGACCGAGCCCATCCTGTCCCCAAGGAAGCCTGTGCCGCCGCCACCGCGCCGTCCTGCCTGCCAAGGTCCCGCGGTGGAGCAGCCCCGTCCTGGCGGGCGGGCCTGGGAACCTGCGGTGCCCGCGCCGGCTGTGATGCGCAGCTGTGAGCGTCCGCGGGCAGGCGAGGGGCCAGGAACGCGGGGGTGGACCCGGCCCACACGTCAGCACTCTGGAGAGCTTTTTCCTCAAGCAATTGAAAAGTGGAAACTTGTCGGTGTCATGATGAACTGAAGTGTGAATCCTGACACGCCTCTGCTGGCTTGTGGTTTGAGACGAGAGAGTGCCGATGCTAAGCTTTGCTTCCCCCAGACCGACCCCCACCCACCGTGGCCGTATCCAAGGACAGGGACCCTGGGCCTGGAGCCCCTGCCCAGCCGTCCTCCCTCCCACCCACACGCTGCGCCTTCCTGGCCAGGCCCGAGCCCCCTCCTCCCCAGGGCTCTGCTGAGCGTGTCCCGCACCAGGTGTGGGGGGTGCAGCGGCCCCGACTCTCTGAGGGGCCCCAGCCCTGCTCCCCAGGCTGATCCAGCCCTCGACCCCGGCCCTTGAGAGATGTTGCCCAGTTTGGGAATGTTTGCTAGAGGCAGAGACACCGGGCCTGGAGAGGAGGGCCCCAACTTGCTATGGGGCGGGGTGGGGGCCATCCAGGGACACGTGGGCTTTACGAGTCCTCTACGGGGACAGAGCTCGAGGGCCGAGGGTCCCAGAGTAGAAACCCCATTTGGCCACCACCCTCAGAAGCCCAGGCTCCATGTGGGCAGCTGTGCACGCGGGCCTCTTTCTGCACTTCCCCTGATTCCCTTTGCCGCCGACACAGGAGTGGCTGGACTGCCTCTCGCCTCCACCCTGGGCAGCCCTGAGAAGCCCCTGGGGGCCTCCTAGACCCCAGCACACTGCTGTCTTCGGGGGATGCTGGCCTGTTCTCTGTTTTGCAATGAGCAGACTCCAGTGCTCACCCACTGCTGGCCGGCGGCTTACCTCACCAGGCAGGGGTCCTGCGGCCATGGGACTTTGCTACAGCCACTGGGCATCAGTTCTTGGTGGGGGTCAGATTAGTGCTTCACGCTGGCTCTGAGGTCCAGGCATGTGCTGGTATAGCCACATCAGGGGTACGGCCGTGTGTGTAGATGTGACGCTGAACCCATCTGTCTACCCATCCATCGGGCTCTTGGCCCCTTCTGTGGGCCAGGCACTGGGCTCTGGGGATTCAGCGGGACCCAGGCCCATGGGGAGTGCTAGGGATACATACACATGTGACACCCTGGTGGGCAAGGCTGTGCCATTGACTTGGAGATTGCAGAGGAGGGGTGAGGTTCTAGATGGTTCTGTTTTCAGAGGATGAGGGAGCAGTTGTTGGAGAGGATATAGTTTCCAGGTGGAGAAGATTGCACGTGCTCAGAGTGGGGCACGGTGGTCCTGTGTGACAGGCCCAGAGTCGAGGGCTCAGGGCAGCAAGCAGGGGCCAGACCCCATACACTCAGCCAGGGAACCAGCCTGGCCTCTGCTTCGTGGTGGAAATGGCCGGACAGAGCCAAGGAAGGGCTGGCCAGGGGTGGGAACCAGGGTCAGGAGGTGGGCCCCGCAAGTCTGGTGGGTGTAGGCTGGGGGTGGCCTCCGACCCCGTGCACGGGAAGGGTGGGAGGTGGTGAGGCCGTGGTGGGGCTGTGGAAGCCCAGGCAGGCCCAGTCAGGTTTACCCTATCCAGCTGGATGCCCACGGGGGTGCCTCACACAGGGGGGGCCTCACCCTGCTGGCACGCCCAGGACTTCAAATTGACTGTGAGTTCATCCAGGGGAAGAACTTCGGCGAGTCCCCGTGTAAAATAGTTTCCCACGGCTGCCCTAACAAAGTACCACAAGCTGGGGGCTGAAAAAAGCAGAAATTTATTCTTACAGTCCTGGGGCCAGACTCCAAAATCAAGGTGTCAGCAGGGCCACGCTCCCACGGGAGGCTCCAGGGGAGAATCCTTCCTTCTTTGTCTTCCAGCTTCTAGTGGCTGCCTGCAGCCCTCGGCTTCCTTGGTTTATGGCCACATCACTCCAATCTCTGCTTCTGTCTTCACATCACCTTCTCCTCTGTGTCTTTTCTCTCTCTCTCTCTATTTTTACTTTTTAAAAATATTTATTTATTTATTTATTTATTTATGGCTGTGTTGGGTCTTCGTTTCTGTGCGAGGGCTTTCTCTAGTTGTGGCAAGCGGGGGCCACTCTTCATTGCGGTGCGCGGGCCTCTCACTATCGCGGCCTCTCTTGTTGCGGAGCACAGGCTCCAGACGCGCAGGCTCAGTAATTGTGGCTCACGGGCCCAGTTGCTCCGCGGCACGTGGGATCTTCCCAGACCAGGGCTCGAACCCGTGTCTCCTGCATTGACAGGCAGACTCTCAACCACTGCGCCACCAGGGAAGCCCTCTCTTTTTATTTTTAAGTTTAAGGCACACAGCATGATGGTTGATTTGCATATATTGTGAGATGATTACCATGATAGGTTCAGCTAACATCCATCTTCTTATACAGAAACAATAAAAAGAAAAGAAAAAAGGGAAAAAAATGTTTCCTTGTGATGAGAACTCTTGGGATTTACTTTCTTTACAACTTTCCTGCATATCATACAGCACTGTTGGCTACAGTCACCGTGTTGCAATTCCACCCCCAGGATTTATTTATTTCATAACTGGAAGTTTGTACCTTTTGACCACCTTCCTGCAATTCCTCCTCCTTCCACCCTCCGCCTCTGGTAACCACAAGTCTGATCTCTTTTTCTGAGTTTTTTTTCCCCCTTCTCTTTTGTCTGTTATAAGGATGCTTGTTGTTGGATTTAGGGCCCATCTGGCCAAACCATGGTGAGATCCTTCACTACATATGCAAAGATCCTTTTTCCAAATAAGGTCGTGATCATAGTTCCCAGGGACCAGGACTTGGACATATGTCTCTGGGGGCCCCCATTCAGCCCACTACACTGGGTGCCCATGACCAGGACCCTGCCCTCTATGCCACCCGCTCCCTCTGCCCAGCTGGATGGTACCCAGGACCAAATTCCCGGAATCCTTGCAGCCCTGCGCAGGAAGGCAGGTTACAGCACCTGTGCGGAGAGGAGTGAGGCTCAGAGAGGGGAAGGGCTCGTGGCCCTGGCCCGGGAGGGTGGGGACTAAGTAGGTGGGTCCCAGGCTGGCTGTGGGTGGCCCTGGGCCCTTTGTGAGGGACTGATGCAAAGCGTCTTATTTTGAGAGCTTGAGGTTTTCACGAGTGGAGGTGTCAGTCACCCTTCCCTGGGCCCAGGGCCCTCCCTGAGCCTGGCAGACCCTCCTTGGCATGAAGGTGACAGGTGGGCACCAGACTGGGCACAGGGCTCTGGGAGACTGCGGGAGACACCAGGCCGGGGTTCCCAGGGACGTGGTTCCAGTCGCCACACCTCTGTTCCCTGGCCATCGGCCCGGCCAGTGCCCTGCTCTTTGAACCCTAGTGTCCCCATGGTCACTGCAGGTGAGTGGGCTGTGAGCATCAGGGTGGGGCAAGCTCCATGGCCTGCTGCAGAGGTGGTGGGCATTTGCCTGGGCTTTTGCCTGGCTCCAGAGCAGGCTGAGGACCCCAGGAACCCAGAAGGCTCTCCCTTCCTCTTTTTCAGGCTGACTCTTGGCCCCTGCCCGGCCGCTGTCTAGTCCCACCCACCCTGCTAAGTGTGCTGCGTCTGGCATGGTGGGTGGTCCCCAAGCCTGGCACTTAGAGGCAGCTGCCCTGGGAGCTGGGGGAGGAGCTACAACTGGGGGAGGAGCTACAACTTGGGGAGGGTGGGGTGGAAGACCAGAGCTGCCAAGGGCAGGGACCCCAACCCCACACATCTCGCTGCTTGGGGGCTGGTTATTCTCAGCACAGTGTGAAAGGTCGTGGAGCTCCCACTATTGAAGGAGCGGCCCTGAATGTCCTCTGTTTGAGGAATGTGAATCACTGTGTTATTTGCTGCGGGGATGAAATGCTGCCTCGGGAGATGGGAGGGCACAGGGAGGAACAGAGGCCTGGAGTGGCGGGGCCTTCAGAGGTCACAAAGCAGCCCGGGAATCCTGACCTCAGACTCCCAGAGGGAATAGGATTGGGGAAGGGGCCAACGCAGGTCTGACTTCCACGGAGACCCCTGTCCCTCTGCTCGGGGCCGTGACTGCCCCTGCGGCATCGCAGTGCTGGGCCAGGGCTCCAGCGGGCGTGGCCCTCTGCCTACTCCACCTCTGCTGTGGATAGTGCGTGGTGGCCCTTCTGGGGCAGGGGCAAGGGGAGGCTGTGGCTCCTGGACCCCAGGCCTCCTGATCCATCCTTCTGTCTCTCCAGTGGGGGATGGGATGTCCCAGGGAGAGCCGGCCGGCTCCCGGTTCCAGGCAGTTCTCATCTGCAGGCCTGCACCCACGCCCTCCCCCTCCCCCCCGCCGCCCCCCACCCTCCCCCGGCTCTGGCCACTTGCTGCCCGGACTTTGACTTCCTCAGGCCACCCCTGCCCCAGCAAACTCCTTCTCAGTCAAAGCTGGCCCCTCGTCTGGAGGCCTCCCCTGATCCAGTGCCTGCTGGGCACCTCCTCTGGACCTCACTCACAGCCCCTTGAAGCCCCTGCCCTGTCCCAGAACTGCTCCACTGGCTTGTCCTGGCCACCCAAGCCCCAGGGGCTCCTAACCTGCTATTTTATCTCAACCCTCAGCACCGATGAAGAAACTAAGGCTCAGAGAGGTTAAGTCAGTAACTTGAGGCCCGCAGCTGGCAGAGGACAGAGGTGGGCAGGGTGCCCAGCTGAGTCTGACTGGGGGCCCTCTCCCCGCTCGGGGCAGGCTGTGAAGGGGAAGGGCAGGGGCCCCACTGAACCTCCCCATTGCCACCACCCGTCCATCTGTTGTGGTCAGCTTTCTGCTGAAGGCATGGCCTGCCCACGGCCACCGAGGGCACTGAGGCTGACACAGGCTGCAGAGGCCAGGGTCCCGCCCTGAGGACAGCTCGTACACAAAAGCCCCAGCTCCCCATCTCCAGGAGATAGCAGGTAGTCTCACACCCCAGACCGGCCCCCGGGTGGTGCGGGGGCCTTGGCAGCGGTCTGGGGCTGTGCACACAGCGGGAGATGGAGACCCAGGGCCCGCCTCCCTCAGGCCCCGACACGCAGGGATGCGGGCTGACTAGGCGCTGGCACAGCCGGCTGTGGGGCTATGCCCTGGGAAACTTGGCGGGCAGGACGAGGCCTTTGCAACGCCCGAGGACCGACCCTGTAGTCTGCGGCCTCTGTCACCCTCAAATCCTGGCATGGCGTGGCCCCAAAGCACTCCTTCCTCCAGCTGGTCTTGTCCTCCCTGGGCGAGGTGTGACCTTGAGACCCAAGCTCAGCGGAGGAGAGGCAGGGGGCCTGGGGGCTCAGCACCAAGCAGCCTGGGCTTGACCGGGGCGGGGGAGGAAGGCCGGCTTGGCGGGGCAGAGCGGGCTCGGGAGGGATCCAGTCAGGGACCAGGGAGTGACAGGACTGTGCTTTGCCACGCGGGTTGTAAGTGCTCTCTAGCCAGCCAGGTGTTCACGGAGGCAGCGGAGAGTGGCGATCACTGCTCGGTCACAGCAGCTCTGTCACAGAGGCTGTCCCTGGCATGGGGGGATGGGGTGGGGCAGAAGCCTTGGGGGACGGAGGGAAGGTGATGGGCCGACGCCTGGGCCCAGGCTCGGAACCCATCCCTTGGTCCCTTGGTGTCAAAGGGCAGAGAGGTGGCCACCTTGAAATGCAGAAGGCTCTGGTGCCAGAGGCACAGCTGGTCTGTGTAGCCTCGGAAGGCAGAGCTGGGCAGTGGCGCCCGTGGTGGTGGTGGGAGCACGCCCGGGTAGTAGTGAGCGCCCCATGCGGGGCGTAAGCACCGACTTCTTGTGTGGCTGTCTCTGGGGTCAGGGAGGCCGGGCCTGGCGCCCTGGGCTTCGGGGCTTCAGTGAATTGCTGGGAAGAAGTCAAACGTACAGAGGTGGCCCTGGGGGGGACCGGTGGGGCGCTGCCTCCCAGGGGGCACAGCTGGCCTCATCCCAGGGCCTGGCGAGCCGTGGTCTCTGGCCACAGTGGGCGTGGCCAAAAGCCAGCAGGCCACACGGCACTGACCGGGCACAGCGCTGGGCCTCAGGACCTCAAAGGGTGGAAGGCAGGAAGTGCTGGCTACCCGGGGCTGCCCAGGGGCCCAGCAACAGGAAGCTCTGGGCGGGGAGGAAGCCCTGGAGGCCACGGGGCCCAGATGCAGCAGGCGGCTGTCAGCAGGAGGCTCCGCGGGCGTAGCTGTGCCCGGCACTCTGGGCTGTGCCGGGCACCGCGCCTGGGCTGCGCGGGGCACCACGCCTCGCCTGCCTGGGGGAGGCGGGCTGAAGCCCCGCCCTGTGGCCCCTGAGCCACATGGCCTTCCTGGGCCCCAGGACACCTGCCCCCAAGCCGTCGCCAGGCAGAAAGACAGTCATGTGCTGGGTCAGTGCCACCAGGTCAGCGGGGCGGCCCTGGGGCTGGGGGCTCGGGAGGTGGTGCCGGCCCGGCACCTGTAGAGCGGCTCAGGGAGGCCCCGTGTGGAGTCAGAGACCCCCTCAACGGGGCCCGCGGTGGGGCGCACAAGACGCTGGCCCTGGGCCCTCTAGAGGAGAGCCCTCAGCTGGACGGGGCAAGTGGGAGCCCAGAGAGGACAACCCCGCCCCCTGATCAAGTGCTGCCCTGCCTGGGTGGCCTTGGCGTTTGGGTCCTGGGTGCACACACATTGTGTGTGTGCGTGTGTGAGTGTGATGGTGTGTCAGTGTGACCGTGCCTGCACTGCGGGGACACAGAGAGCTGTGTGAGCTCCCACTGCCTGCCTGCCCTGGGAGCGCCGTGCTGGGGGGCCTGGCAGGGAGCCGCAGAGCCTCAGGGTCTCAGGGACCCCAGCCCAGGTCGTGCCTCCCTCCCTCCCTCCCTCCCTCCCTCTGGCATGGCTGGTCACTGGCCTTCATTGGAGATTTTTGGTTTTCATTCTTTTATGGAGCAAGATTCTGGGAAGAGGAAGAGGGAGGAGAAACTGAAAGGAGACACGGAACCAAGAGGCGCTGGGGCCCCGGGCCCCGCCCCCGCCCCCGCCCCTCCAGCGCCACCTAGCGCCCGCTCTGTGCCGGGCGGGACAGGCTGAGCGCTCCACTGTTCACCGGCTGTATGACTTCTGAGTTACTCAGCTTCTCTGAGCCTCCGGGTCTTCATCAGTGACGTGGGGATGACACAGGTTCACACAGGGGGTGTTAGGATGGTGACGTGGGGTGGTCCCCGAGAAGCACAGAGACTGGTCCCCACGGTGAGTGCCCGGTGTGCTCCATGCGAGTTGACGACTTGCTGAGCTTGTTTATTAGTGTCCTAGTCTGTGAGATGGGGGTAAAGCAACGCCTGTGGGGTTTAATGAGCTGTCGGGTCAGACTTGGTGCTGGACCAGAGCAGGGCTGCGGGGTAATGATGATGACTCTGACCCGTGCCCAAGCTGCCTGCCCAGGGCACTGGGGCCACCCATGAAAGGTCCTGCTAGCCCCTGGAGGCTGTGTGTGTGTGTGTGTGTGTGTGTGTGTGTGTGTGTGTGAATATACACGTGAGTCAGTGTGTGTGTATGAGTACATTTGAGTGCAAGCAGGCATGTGTGAGAATGAGTGCATGTATAAGAATGAATGTGAGCGTGTACACGTGCGGATGAGTGTGTGCATACGTATGAGTGTGAGCCTGTGTGAGTGCATGTGTGTACGTGTGCATGTATGATTATGTGCAGGTGGGTGTGTGAGAGTGTGTCTTCGGGTGTGAGTGTGTAAGCGTGCATGTGTGCCTATGACGACTGAGTGTGTGCATAGGTGTGAGTGAGTGCACTGGGGGACCTGGTCTCTTCTCCCTTGGGCCTGGGACCCCCCAGGCCCCCCTCGCCCTGCAGCTCCCACACATGGGCGGCCTGGTCACCACTGACGGAACCCCGACCCTGTAGTCCCACGAGGTGCCAGCTCCCACCACAGCCAAGGCTGCACCTGCAGGTGCGGGAGAGGAGAGCCAAGGGAACCCTGCCCTCCAGCTCCGCTCTGGTGCACAGGCTCACACCTGTACACACGCGTGTGTACACACACTGACGTGCACACACAGAACCTTCTGCCTCCGGGCCGTGCGGCTCATGCACACGTCCTGTCTGGGTGCACCGTCTGTGACAATGACCGCGTGTGCGGAGCCACAGCTAACGTGTGGGCCTGTGCAGGGGATGACCACACGCCCCGGAGGCTCACAGCCCCAAGGCTGGTGGAAGCCACAGAGGCTGCGCTTCCTGGAGCCCAACGGGGCTGTCTCTGTGGGAAAGAGCAGCTTTCCCTGGCCTGTTCTGCCCTCACCCCTGCAGCCTCGGGCCTTGGGTCACACAGACCAATCTCAGCTGAGAGAGAAGGTGGGGGTGGGCACAGAGCAGAGACTGGGGAGTGTGCCAGGCACTGTGCTCCTGGGCAGGTCCCAACCCAGCTCCCCCAGTGGTGCAGGGCAGGGCCGGGCGGCCAGAGGATATCCGGCCATCAGGATGAGCTTCCCCTTCGATGGTCCATCTTCTGGAGAGGGGCGGGGGATATCAGTGTCTGTCCCTGAAGCAGGGACATTCCCAGGGGAGGTGAAGGTGGAGCACGACCAGGCCTGCTACAACCCACCCTCCCCACCCAAGGTCAGCCCGTGGACACCCAAGAGCCCTCCTCCTGCCCACAGAGGGACGGTGGCCAGGTGAGACTGAGCCCCTCACAGGCCTGCGCCTGCCTGGCCACGAGCTGACCAGGGTGGGACCGCGGGCCGCCCGGGCTCCTTCCCCATGCTCGCTCAGGTGTGGAGCCAGGACGAGGGGTGGGCCCCATCAGTCCTCAGCTCTGCCTCTGGCACCCCCTGCCCCACACAGATGCCAGGTCTCCTTACAGATGGGGGAGGAGGCGATGGAGCAGGGTGGGGCTCTGTTTCAGCTTCCTGCGCCTTCCAGGCAACCTGCAGTCCCCAGCACCCAGCGGGGTCAGCATTCCACACCTCCTTTGGGACTGCCTGGGTGCCCCCTGTGTGCTGGGCCTGAGCTGGTGGGACCACCTGAAAGAGGGGACACTTGAGTTAAGTCTTTTTTTTTTGTTAATATTTTTATTCATTGCAAGCGATTTCTGGTAGTTATTTATTTATTTTATTTATTTATTTTTGGCTGCGTTGGGTCTTCGTTGCTGCGCACGGGCTTTCTCTAGTTGTGGCGAGTGGGGGCTACTCTTCATTGTGGTGCATGGGCTTCTCATTGCGGTGGCTTCTCTTGTTGCGGAGCACGGGCTCTAGGCACGTGGCTTCCATAGTTGTGGCTTGTGGGCTCTAGAGCGCAGGCTCAGTAGTTGTGGCACGTGGGCTCAGTAGTTGTGGCGCACAGGCTTAGTTGCTCTGCGGCATGTGGGATCCTCCTGGACCAGGGCTCGAACCCGTGTCCCCTGCATTGGCAGGCGGATTCTTAACCACTGCGCCACCAGGGAAGCCCGAGTTAACTCTCTTTCATTTTTGGATTGTTCGTTGCTAGTGTAGAGAAATAGGACTGATTTTTGTGTATCGATCTGGTATCCTGCCACCTTGCTGAGCTTGTTTATCAGTTCTAATCATTCTTTCTTTAGTGGATCCCTTGGATTTTCTAATCATCTAATCTCTGAATAGTTTTACTTTTTCCTTCCCAACCTGCATAGCTTTTATTGCTTCTTCTTGCGTAATTGTCCTGGCTAGAACCTCTGGTACAATGTTGAATAGAAGTGGCAAGAGCTGATGTCCTTGCCTTGTCCCTGCTTGTAGGGGAACACTTTCAGTCACTCACCATTGTTTATGATGTTAGCTCTCGGTTCTTCATAGATGTCCTTTACCAGGTTGGGGAGGTTCCTCCCCTCCTAGTTGGTTGAGTGTTCTTATTATGAAGGATTGTCAAATGCTTTTTCTGCATCTATTGGCATGAGCATGTGGTTTTTGTTCTTTATTAGATTGATACAATGTATTACCTGCTTTGAATTTTGTTTTTTGGGTTTTTTGTTGTTGTTGTTGTTTTGGCTGTGCCGTGAGGCTTTCGAGATCTTAGTTCCCCCACCAGGGATTGAACCCAGGCCCTGGCAGTGAAAGCGCTGAGTCCTAACCACTGGACCACCAGGCAATTCCCTACATTTTTTGAATTTTGAATGTTAAACGAAGCTTGCATTCCTAGGATAAATCCCACGTGGTGGGAATCCTTTTTATATGATGCTGGATTCAGTTTGCTAGTATTTTGATGAGGGACTTCACGCCGACATTCACAGGGATATTGGTCTGTAGTTTTCTTTTCTTGCGAGGTCTTTGGTTTTGGTATCAAGGTAACGCCGACCTCTTAGAATGAGTGCCTCGCTCTTCGGTTTTTGGAAGAGTTTGTGAAGGACTGGTGTTCATTTGAACCAACTCTTGAGGGTGAGTTAGTTCAGTTGTAACAGCAGGCAGTGGGAACAGTGTGGACAGAGGCCTGAAGGGGGGAGCGCGGTGGATTTGAGTAACAGGAGCCACGGGCCTGGCTGGTGCAGGCACACACACAGGAGGTGGAGGGCTGGAGGGCAGCCCGTGAGAAAGGTCCACAGGGGCTGGATCCGGAAGGGCCAGCTGGACATGAGCAGATCCTGGAGCTTTAGAACAGAGCAGTGATGGGCATGGCGTGCGTGTTGGAGCCTGTGGTGAGGGGAGGGTGATGGAGGAAAGAGACTGGAGGCCAGGGAGGGAACTGAGGAGAGGAGGTGGGGTGGGGCTGCCCGGAGGTGGTGGCGAGGCGCACAGGCAGGGCGCTGCGAGGAGGCAGCCTAGAGGGCTGGGAATGCTGGGGGTGTGGCGTTGGCAAGGGCACCGGGAACAGGCACAGAGGCTGGTGCAGCCTCAGCGTAGGGAGGCTGCGGTAGAGGCGTGAGAGGCAGGGGCTGGCTGCAGCGGGAAGGGGCCAGAGCGCTGGCCTGAGGCAGAGGCCTGGAAGCCAGGGACCGCCCGCTGGGTGGGAGCAGGGCGGAAGCTGTTAGACCCACCCTCTGCTGCAGGTGGCCCATCTCGGTGGCAGCCTGTATGCAAGCGGAGGTAGAGAAGGCAGCGTGCTTGGGAGGCCAGCCTGTAGCCAGCCTAGGGGGCTCCTGGGAGAGGTGCCCGCATCCTTCCAGGCAGGTGGAGCTGCCAAGGACCGGAGCCCTGACCCCTGCAGGGAATCCCGAGTCAGACAGGCGACGCAGCCCGCCCAGAGGGGGCCACGGGGGAGGAACGAGGGGGGACCGGCAGCCCCGCCCGGGAGCCTGAGTGCTCGCGCCCCGGGGGGCGGAGGGAGGGGAAACTCGCCAGCCAGCCTCTCTTCAACTCCAGCTCAGCCCCGGGAGGCGGGGCGGCCCGCACCACCCTTGACAGAGGTGCACCGGGCCGGGGCTCAGGGAGGAGGAGGCGGCACTTTCCCAGGGTCTCCGCCGCCACGAGCCGGAGGGGCTGGGGCCCGGGTGTGGGGGCGGTCGGGGGCCCTCCAGCCGCGAGGGGCCGTGAGGCCGGCTGCCCGTTCGCCTCCGCGGCTGCCCGACTCCGGGCGGCCCCTCAGGCGTCCGCCCCGCGCCCCCACCCTCGCAGCGGCCGGCGGGGAAACTGAGGCCCCGCGGGCTGACGGGCGGGGCGGCGCCTCACCTGCGAGGGGCGGAGCCGGCGGCCAGGCAGGGGGCGGGGCGGCATGGCGGGCGAGGGGCTGCGGCCGTGGGCCCGGTGTCGGCGGGAGGAGGGCGCCGCGGGCGAGGCGGCGGCCCGGGCGCGCGGCCCGATGCCGTGTCGGTGCGCGCAGGGGAGGCGGGCACGGGCCGACCCCCCGAAGCCGGCCGTGCCCGCCGCGTGGACGCTGTGAGGACCGAGCCGGACCGAGCCGGCGCTTCCGGCGGGAACAAAGGCGGGCGGGGGCCGGCTCCGGCGGGTCTGGGGGCTCCGGACGGGGCGGGGGCCTGTCCGTCTGCCAGCACCTCCCGGGGCGGGTGGGCGCGGGGCCCCCTCCTCCCTACGCCCGCGGGGCTCTGTCCTGTGCGGGCCGCCGGGCGGGCGCGGGGGTGGCGCGCTTTGTCGGAGGCTCCACTGTTGGTTGGGGCGCAGGCCAGAGGGGTGGCTTTGTGCGCAGGTGGAGCTGGAGGGGGCAGCCCGAGCGACCTGGGCAGGGGCCGAGGGTCAGGCGTCCGGGGAGGCGGGAGGCGGTAAACATCTGTTGCAGCCTGCCGGTTTGCTGAGAGCGGAGTGTGTGTGTGTGTGTGTGTGTGTGTGTGTGTGTGTGTGTGTGTGTGTGTGTGTGTGTGTGTGTGTGTGTGTGTGTGTGTGTGTGTGTGTGTGTGTGTGTGTGTGTGTCAGGAGTTCCAGCTGAGAGCGGAGTGTGTGTGTGTGTGTGTGTGTGTGTGTGTGTGTGTGTGTGTGTGTGTGTGTGTGTGTGTGTGTCAGGAGTTCCAGCAAGGCTGGGCCTCTGGGTCTGACCCGAACTGCTCCTCCAACTCCACTGGGGCCCCGGGACGGACCAGGCCCCGGGTGGGGTGGGGGCAGGCACTGGATAAAACAGTGCAGGGTGGGTGGGTGCTGTTCAGAGGGACCAGGGGTGCGGGAGGCCCCGAATGTGACTGGGCATTGAGGTGCGTCACAGAAGAGGGGAGTCTGAATCTGGGTCTTGAAGGACGAGTAGGAGTTCTCCGTGTGAGGAGGGGTAGCAGTCATTCCAGGCAGAGGCCGGAAGTGTGAAACTGAAAGAACCTGCCAGGTTTCTGGGAGAGCAGCTGGAACATGAGTAAGAGGCTGTTAAGCGGCGGGGCCTTACAGCCGGGCCTGGAATGTAGGGCCCTGCGGGCCTGGGTTAACCCTGAGGCAGGCAGCCTGCCCCTGGAGACCGTGCACTGGGTGGTCCCTGCCCAAACCATGCCCCAGGCTGACTGGTAGACAGCGTGGATCCCAGCCAACCCACCAAACGATTGTCCTGGCCCCATTTGGCGAGGTTGCGGCCCCCACCCCTGGCTGAGACATGTCCCTTTCCCTTTGTATTGTAGCTTCATGGCGGCCGAGGAGATGCACTGGCCCGTCCCCATGAAGGCCATTGGTGCCCAGAACTTGCTGACCATGCCTGGGGGTGTGGCCAAGGCTGGCTACCTGCACAAGAAGGGCGGCACCCAACTGCAGCTGCTCAAGTGTGAGTCCCCTGGGTAGTGGGGAGCACAATGGGAGGACGTGGGGGCAGGGCTGAGCCCCACTGGACCTCCTTGGCCAAGCGCCCTTCCTTTCTGAGCCTCTTCTTCCTTCCTTACCTGGTGGGCCCTCCAGAGTTTCCCTTCTCTCCCTGCCGGCACCCCCTCGGGGCCCTGAGGTTGGCCTCCCCAGCCCCCAGGACTGCGGAAGGGTCTGGGGTGGTGCAGCGGGTGGAGATAGGAGGGCATTTGGTGCACAGTGCTGACCAGCTGGCCAAGGGAGCTTCAGCCTGTGGCCAGGGGCGGGAGCCCTTGTTGGCCTGGTAGGTCTGGCCCCTGGGTGGTGCCCTTGCCTTATCAGGTGGGTGTTCAGTGAGTCAGGCAGTCACTCCGTCTGCAATGAACCCACGTACCAGGCCAACAGCCATCTGGGTGCTGGACCTCCAGAGCTTCATGAGACCGGGGCTCTGGTGCCTAGGACAGCAGGCTGGGAGAGGGAGAGAGCCCCCAGGCCTGGGAGATGCCCAGGCTTCGAGACACTGAAGCCCAGGAGCATCAGGGCCTTGCCCAGCCCTCTGACCCGCCACGAGCATCCCATGCCTTTGCTCAAGCTGTGCCCTTTGCCAGGGACTCCCTGGCCCTGTGCTGCCTGGTTGAGGTGCCCCAGGCTGACGGGTTTGGTTTCTCTGTGGGCTCCGACTGGTCTGCTCTCCTCTTTGAACGGGGAGCCTCCAAGGAGGGGCTGTAAATGAGCCGCCGCCAGGCCTGGGAGGGGCTGCTCAGGGATGGGGCAGTAGCCCCGGGGGTTCTCACCATAACTGGCTCCACACCAGTGGCTCTTGTTGGCAAGATCTCTGGGCTTCTTTGCCCCCAGCCTCGCTCCACCCAGCAATGCGGCTCTGTGGCCTCCCTGGGCCTCTGGCCCTGGCTCTGCCCTTCCTCGAGCCACTTTAGTCCCTTGTCCCTGGGGCCTGTGGTAGCGCCACACGGCCCCCTGAATGTCCCCTGCCCTGGAGGGACCAGCATGCCCATCCCTCTGTCAGCATTTGGCCCCATGGTAGACTCCTGGGGAGGCGGCAGGAGGCCTGGCCTGGAGTCGCCCAGGGCCTCCAGGCGTGGTCCCTGGAGTGGGGCCTGCCCAGAGGCTCAGCCCCTGCCCTCGCCCCGCCGCCCCGCTCGCAGGGCCCCTGCGCTTCGTCATCATCCACAAGCGCTGCATCTACTACTTCAAGAGCAGCACGTCCGCCTCCCCGCAGGGCGCCTTCTCGCTGAGTGGCTACAACCGGTAAGTGCCCCACTGACCCCCAGCCCCACGGCCGGCGGGTTCGCCCCGGTTCCCACCCAAGGCAAGTCCGGGCTTTCCTGAGATGGTTCACACCCCCAGCCCTTGGGACGGGTCCAGCCTCTGCGCTCCATCCTGGCCTCAGGCCGTTGCCGAGGGCCTGGGGACGAGGCTGGCGCTTCCTGCCGCTTGATCAGCCTCAAGGGTTGCAACAGCCTGCTCTCCGGAGTCCCCAGTGACTTCTGCATCCCTCCTTCCTCCCCACCTTTTCCCCCTCAACCATCTCCGCCTCCTTCTGGCCAAGAGCCCAGCCCACTACCCCAGGCCCTGCCCCAGGCCCCCCTGGCTCCCGGGGCCTCCCAGGCTGGGGCCAGTTCCCCACCGTGGGCTGCCAGTCTTATCAGTTGGCCACGAGCCTGCCCTCAAGAAGCTCTCTGACTCGTGGGCACTGGGCCTCCCCCCACCCCCACCCCCCGGGGGATGGGGCATGTTGGCACGTGTGGGCCCACCCACGGCCTCAGGGGCCTGCACTGTGTGGGGGGGGGGGTCAAGTGTGATTCCTGGCTCTAGGTCTTGGTGTCACACCACCCAGGCCCTGCACCCAATGGCATTAGTCTGTGCCTCCTGCCCCCCGGGAGGGCCCAGCCCTTCCTGCCTATGAGAACCTGAGGGTCCCGTGGTGTCAGTGGCAGGACTAGCGCCCTTGGGGAGTGACTGCAGGCCTGCACTCACATGCTGGCCACAAGCTCAGTAGGGAAACTTGCCCCAAGCACCCAGCCCAGTGCCCAACCCCCAGGTGGAGGCCGGGGGAGGCTCCAGGGCCCTGTGGCTGCCAGCGGGCACTGGTGGATCAGAGCTCTGGGGTCCCCTGGGGAGGGACATTTCCTTTCCCCAAACACACCACCCCTGGCCTGGTGGGAGTGCAGCCTTGCAGCAGGGGATGGTCCAGGCCCTCTGATGGGCCGGATGGACACACCTGCCCCAGGCGCCCAGCCTGACAGCGCCCCCCACGGTAGAGTTTGTGATCTCTATGCAAACCCCATGTCCTGGCTGCAGGAGCGGCCACAGTGAGTCACTTCCCTGAAATGTTCTCAGGCCAGCCACCTGGCAGCAGGGGCAGGGCTGAGGGTGACACGAGCCCCATGAGGGTCCCCAGGAGGTAGGCCAGGGACCAGGCGGGGCCCGAGGCATCCAAGTAAAGTAGCATTGGTGGGCAGCGAGGGTGGCATGTCCTCGTCTCAGAGCCCTGCACGCGCTGCTCCCTGGAAGCCCTCCTGGACCCCTGCGCCCTCCGCTCGCTGCCCACCCTTGCCCACACGCTTCCTTCTGCCTGACGCATCCAGGCCTTCAGCCAACAGCATCGATGGGCCGACCATCCAGATCTTCCCGTGTCCCTCGGGGCGTGGTGCTGGGTGCCAAGTCCTGTCCAGGGGCGGGGCTGTGCTTGGGCCGTCCCTGCGGGCATGGGCTGCATGGTGACCACTGGCACTGCCCTCAGGGTGATGCGGGCAGCTGAGGAGACGACGTCCAGCAACGTCTTCCCCTTCAAGATCGTCCACATCAGCAAGAAGCACCGCACGTGGTTCTTCTCTGCCTCCTCTGAGGATGAGCGCAAGGTGATGGGGGGCCGGGTTGGGCCTGCCTTGTGGGGACGGGGAACTATCAGGGCCCCCGTCCAGGCCCTGAGGGGCCATGGCTGGGGCATGGGCAGCTGGGTGGGTGCCGCCCCCCAGTCTCCGGTCCTCACGCCCAGGGCCTGGCGCCAGCCCCCTCACACTCAGAGCACGCTGTCTCAGGAGGAACCCTGGGTGGGCTGAAGGGGGGCCGCGGCCCCAGAAGGGCCAGCCAGGGTCGTCTTCCCCAACCTTGGTGGTCGACACAGACCAGCCAGTGTGGGCAGGGGAGGAGGGATGAGGGTGGGTTCCTCCCCTGGGCCGCATCATGCCCGCTGAGGGCCTGACTGACCCGCAGAGCTGGATGGCCTTGCTGCGCAGGGAGATTGGCCACTTCCATGAGAAGAAGGAGCTGCCTCCGGATGCCAGGTGGGCCTGGGAGTGTGATGGTGGCTGGGTGTCACTGGGGCCCTGGACTTGACACGTGTGCCTGCCTCCTGACCCCTGGGGGCTTGGCCCAGAATCCCTTCCTTGAAGGCTTTTCTGAAGGTGCCAGCTGGGCCATGTGTGTGCGGGGTGTGCACTTGTGTGTGTGCACCCGAGTGTGTAAGCATGTGTATGCGTGCACTCCATTGGTAGTTCCTGTTTGGGGATTACACGTGCTTTTACTTGCCCACCCAGGAAGCCCGGCATTTCTAGCAGCTCAGGCCTTTGGGTTCCCAGTGCCCCTCACTAGGGAGTGAGACCAGAGTCAGTCCCCAGGGCAGTGGCCCAGCCTGTCGGGTGTTGGTGACCAGTGAGGTGGCTCAACAAGCAGCAGGGGCTCTCTGGGCGGGAACTGCATCCATCCGGTCGTTTCAGAGATGAGGATAGGGAGGCCCAGGTAGGGCTGGGCACACCTAGGCTGTGCCGCAGGCCCCTGCCTGAGCCCCCAGGGCTGGAGCAGGTGGGGACGTGGGCCCAGCCTTGAGGCCTGGCACCGTCTGGGCGGTCAGGGGTGTACTTGTGGCGAGACCCACGGTGGGGCTGAGGAGGGAGACACCACAGCCTCCAGTCCCCTCGTCTGCCCTTGTTTTGTGTGTATATGGCTGTCTAGATCTTTCTGTGTCCGCACGTGTCCGTGTGTGTTCTCGTGTTTATCTGTGTGTTTGTCTGCATCTGCGTGTCTGAGTGTCCACGTGCACGTGGCTGCGTCTGTGTCTGTACGTGTGTGTGTCTGTCTGCGTGTCTGAGAGTGTGAGTGCAGGAGACCCGCTGCCCGGTACTCACTGCCCCGCCCGCCCTGCACTCAGCGACTCCAGCTCAGACACAGACAGCTTCTACGGTGCGATCGAGCGGCCCGTGGACATCAGCCTCTCTCCGTACCCCACTGACAATGAAGGTGAGGCGCGTCCCCATCCTCTGCCCGCCGTCTCTCCACGCCTGGCTGCTGCCCAGGAGGGAGACGTAGCTGGCTGGCCTCCCTGCTCCGTCCCTTCGGCTTCCCCAGGCAGCCTGGGTCTTGGGTTCCCATCCTGCCTACCTCATCCTGGCCCCAGGCCCCCCTGAGGGAGCGAGGTCCTGAGAGCCCCGCCCGGCCACCCCGGCCTGGGTGCCCCTGGCCTGGTGGCCCTGAGTCCGACCCTCCATCTGCCCCACAGACTACGAGCACGACGATGAGGACGACTCGTACATGGAACCCGACTGCCCGGAGCCCGGGAAGCCCGAGGGTAGGCGGGGCGGCCGGTGGGCCTGGGCAGCGCTGGGAGTAGAGAACAGGACTGGGGCCTGGAGCAGAGGCCCCCCCCTGCCCCGGGCCGGGGGTGTCAGCCTGGGCACGGCTCTGGGTGGCCTGAGGCCCGACCGTCTCCACCTCGGGCCTCGGTTTTGCTCCTTCAGCCCAAGTATTGGGAGGAACAGAGCAGAAGAGGCTGGCTCTGCTCACCTGCCCTCTGACCTCCTCCAGTTAGCCTGGGAGGGGGAGGGGCGGTGCAGAGATGGGTGAGGGGGAGCCCCACGCGTGGGATGCCGAGCCAGGGCCGGCCCTGGGGGCTGAGAACAGGGAGGGAGGATAGCTCTGCGTGAGCACCTGTGGCCAGATGGTCACTCAGCTGCCCCACCCCCCAGGGCGCTCGGGGCAGGCAAGGGGGACAGGCTTGCACCAGGCATCCCAGGGAAGCGCAGGGACGGGGGCGGGGGGGAGGGCCACGCCTCTGTCCTGCCGTCTGTCCCATCACTCACTATTCCTTCCACCCCCAGTGCTCCTCCCCCAGCTCCTCTGGTTCTTGCCGATTTCATCATGGCCGGGGACTCCCTGTTCCTTGGCCTCCTCTCCAGCCACCTTGTCTTCTGCCCCCTCAACTCCTCGTGGCCTCCTCTTAGCTGTGCCTCCCTCACGTGCACCTGGGACCAGCCCTCTTCCCTCCCACTGGCTCCCTCCCTCTGGGGCCCCAGCTCCCACAGGCCTTCAGCCCACCAGGACCTGCAGGCCAGCACTGAGCCCACGTCAGACCCTTGTCCATCCTCTGGTCTTTGCGCCCTCGCTCGCCCGCTTCGTTCTCTCATCTCTCGGGCCTGTGACCGCAGCCCTGGTGAAGCCCTGCCTCCGTCTGCCCCAGCCCTGGCTGGAGAGAGCCCACGGAGGCCTTACTCTCATCCCCACCTTGGACCTCCAGGGGCCCAGTGCCCCTGCACACCTGCTTGCGCACTCCCAGCTCCTCTCCCAGAACGTCTCTCGTCAGGGTTCCCACCCCAGCGCCCGAGGGTGGCACTTGGCCCGGGGCCCCCTCCCTGCCTCCACCTGCCTCGCCAGCCCCAGACACCTCGTGCTCCGGGTCCCCTCCCGCCCAGCCCTGTGCTGCCCGGGGTGCCCACGCGCACGACCCCGGGGCTCAGGCTTGGCCCGCTCCTCTCCTGTCGCTCCTGGGCCACAGCCAGTGTCATCGACAGGCTGTTGACTCCTGACATTTCCAGCCAGGGCCTTTCCTCTGAACTCTGGGCCTGGGCCCCTGGAGTCCACTCGACGTCCCCTAGATGTCTCACGGCACTGTCAACTTGTCAGGAGCAAACCCAACCCCCAGCTTCCCCCAGCCTGCTCCTGCCCTTCCTCCTCACCTCTGTTATTGGGAATCCCAGCCGCCCCAGCTGAGGCCCAGTCCTGGGAGGCTTCCTTGCCCCTTCTCTTTCTCGCCCCGACCCACTCCCCCGGAAGCTGAAGGCTCCTGATGTGACACCCGGGCTTCAGGAAGTTTGCACAGGCTGCCGTATGGAGGACAGAGAGGGAGGGCCGGGCGGCCTGGGCTGGGCCAGGGTCCCAGGAGGAAGGGTGCATCGGGAGTGCTGGGCATCGGGGCTGTAGGGCGGGCGGCCAGGCTGGGGGGCTGGGGGCTGAGGGGTTGCACGCCTGCTTGGCCCTGGCCGTCCCTTGCCGGCAGAGGTGGCGTTGCTCCGGCCTCCAGCAGGGGACGCTCGCTCACCAGATGGGTCTCCTTGCTCTGCAGATGCCCTGATCCACCCACCGGCCTACCCCCCACCTCCGGTGCCCACGCCCAGGAAGCCCATCTTCTCTGATGTGCCCCGGACCCACTCCTTTCTCTCCAAGGGTCCAGGCCCTCTGCTGCCACCCGCACCCCCTAAGCGCAGCCTCCCCGATGCCGGCCCGGCCCCCGAGGACTCCAGGAGGGAGCTGCTGGGCCCGAGGCGGCTTGAGTCCAGCCCCAGGGTGCCCGCCCCCTCCCGGAGGGTGAGTGATCCCCCACTGGGCGGCCTTCCCGCCGTGCCCAGCCGGAAGCCACCTTGCTTCCACGAGGACACCAGCCCTGGCCCAGAGCCCCGGGTCCCTGGCCACAGCGCCAGCTCTCCCTGTAGCTCTGCCAGTGCAGCTGCCGCCACCTCCAGGAACTGTGACAAGCTCAGGTCCTTCCACCTGTCCCCTCGGGGGCCACCCACACCTGAGCCCCCTCCCGTGCCGGCCAACAAGCCCAAGCTCCTGAAGATGGCTGAAGGCGCCCCCCCGAGGGAGGCAGCCAAGCCCGGACTCTTCGTGCCCGCCGCGGCCCCCCGGCCTCCTGCACTGAAGCTGCCCACGCCCGAGGCCACAGCCCGGCCCGCGATCCTGCCCAGGACAGAAAAGCCGCCCCTCCCCCACCTCCAGTGAGTCTGTGCCTCACTGGTGCCACCGGGACCCCTCTCCAGCCTGTCTTCCCACCGGCGACCCAGCCTCCCTGCCTCTGGCACGCAGCCCATGACGGGCGCCAGGCGGCCCTGGCCTGGGTGGGGGGAGGAAGGCGCCTTGACGGTCCTGGGCTGCCTAAGCTGAACGGCCTCCCCTACACCTGACGCAGGGGTTCCCGGGGGGGGGGGGTCCCGCCTGGCCCTTGAGGTCCAGCCCTGTGGGTGGTGAGCCTGGAACCCGTGGCTGCCTTGGGGAGCAGTGAGCGAGGCGGGGCTTTGGGGACCCCGGCCTCCCAGAGCCCCTGCTGTGCAGTGAGGGCCCTCCGGGCGCTGCCAGCCTGCCCAGGGATGGGCGCTGTCGGGAGGTGTGGGACTGAGCCCTCCTGAGCCAGAAGTGCCCTTCCCGGCCCTGTCTGGGGCTCCAGATGCCACCCTGGCTCTGACGCCCCCGAGGCTGCCTTTGTGCCTTTCCCGACTGGGAACCTGCCAGTTCCCAGTGGAATGTGGAACGTGTGTGTGACTCACCTCGAGGCCTGCTTGAAACACTTTCAGCTTTATTGCTGGGCAGTGCTGGGAGACCGGCGTGTCATCACACCCACAGCCCGTAGGGCCCTCAGCAGTGAAGGCTCTGGGAGCCCCAAGGGGGGAGCCTGGGCGGGTGCACTAGCACGGTTCTTCCTGAGCACCCTTGACCACGGCACCCTTCTCCCTAGGGCTCTGTTATTAGCACTGCGACCCGTGGGGAAGTGCCTGGGAGGACCCCTTGGCACACTCATGGTTCTGTTTCGTGAGGGGCCACAGAGTTGTAGGCTGGCTCATGTGTTCATGAGCTCTGGATCTGGACCTGAGTGCCACGGGGCTGCGTGTGCCAGGACTGATCGTCCACAGCACAACCTCACCCACAGCCTGGCAGCCCGTCCCAGGGTGGCCTCCTTTAACCCTCCCTGAAGCTCTGGAGGCTCGGACCACGTGGCCACAGTGAGGGGCGTGTCCCTTCCGCTCGACCCATTCACATCCATCCCCCGTGGCTCTGGGAGGAGTGCGACTTGGCTGAGGTCACAGAGCTGGTCAGTGGCAGAGCTGGACCCTTTGCCCACAGCGTCTGGAGCCCAGGACCCCCCTTGCTGGTGACCCCGGCTCAGGCTGCCAGGCATCAGGCGATTCCTGCCACCCCAGGGCGGTCAGCGTGGACCCCTCCAGAGCTCTGTGGTCCTGAGCCTTTGACAGCCACCAGGGCTGCAGGCGCCAGACCTCATGGGTCCCGAGGCTTGGTGTGGTCACTTGGAGGGCACGGGGAGTAGTGTCTGGAGGCGAGCAGAGGGGGCCTGTCCCACGTCTGGCAGTGACGTGGCCTTCCTCTCTTTGCTCCCCTTCCAGGCGATCACCCCCCGACGGGCAGAGTTTCAGGAGCTTCTCCTTTGAAAAACCCCGGAAACCCGCGCAGGTGGACACGCCGCAGGCGGACACTGGTGGGGAGGACTCGGACGAGGACTACGAGAAGGCAAGGCCGAGCGGAGCGCCCAGACCTCAGGCGGGGTGGGCGGCTGCGGGAGAGCTGGGGGCACGGAGCACGGCGCAGAGCCCCGGCTCCCGGCACAGGCGGGCAGCCAGCGGGGAAAGCCCCACCCAGGCCTTGCCGCTGACCACGTTGGCCTCCCTCCAGGTGCCACTGCCCAGCTCAGTTTTCATCAACACCACGGAATCTTGCGAAGTGGAAAGGTCAGTGTGAAGCTCTTCTTTCTCCAAGGCCTTGTCTTGGCAGACCTGAGGTTCTCTGCCACCCCCCCTACACACACCTACACACACACACGCACGCATGCACACTCACTCTCCGGTCTTCCTGCTTTTCGGTCCCCCTCTCCAGCCTCGGTGCCGGGCAGTTACTGGCACGAGAACACAGCTGAGTGCCACGAGAAACCCGGTGAAAGAACTGACTCCTCCCAGCTCAGCCCCTGCTCTGGCCTCGCCCTGGGCTCTGTGCGGCCGGCCCTCGTGGTCCCCAGTGCTCTCGGAACCTGAGCTGCAGAATCTGGGATGACAGAAAGCCACGTGGGGCTGGGGCTGGAGGGTCCTTGAGAGAGCTGTCCGAGGGGGGCTCACCTGTTCGCACGGCTGTGTTCTTCTAGGCTGTTCAAAGCCACGAGCCCCCGGGGAGAGCCCCTGGATGGCCTCTACTGCATCCGGAACTCCTCCACCAAGTCGGGAAAGGTAGGCACCCAGGGAGGATGGTCAACCGTCACCCTGCTGTGCAGAGGCCCCCAGGATGGCTGCGTTGTGGGGTCTGCCACTCTCTACACACCCAGGCTGACAGGCGAGCGCAGGACTCTACAGTTCGGAGGTCATTTCCCCACGCAGCCTCTTACTTGGCTTCTCAACCGAGCTCCATCCTTGAGGTCTACAGCCCCCTCCTCCCCATCCATTCTCAGGAACTCAGCACCATCTGCAGTGATGCCCACTCCCCAGCAAGGGCGTGAGGCACAGGAAGCGCTGGGGGGCCCGGGGCTCTGACGGGGTAGGGGGTTCCCCTTCCTGCTCTTTGAAGGGGAGGCTGCTTGGGGCCGTGGGAACGTTAGGATGTCTGCTGGCTCTGCCTGTGCCCCTCCAAGGGTGACTCGTGTGACCTCACTGAGCCTGTTTCCCCTTGAGTGTCGGAGATGGTCCTAGTGTGGACCAGGCGCCTGCTACATACTCTCTGAGGGCAGGAGTCCTGGGGCAAGGGGCTGCCCATCCTGACCCTGCTGTCCATGGGCAGGGTGACCCTCCCCCAGGGACCCAGCCTCGACGCTGCTGCCCCCGCATCCCGAGTCTATGTCTTTCCTGAGGTGAGTGAGCCATCCTCTGCCCGCTCCTCTCCCCTCAGGTTCTGGTCGTGTGGGACGAAACCTCCAGCAAAGTGAGGAACTACCGCATCTTTGAGAAGGTGAGCGGGCTGCCTACCCGAGGGCCCTGGGCGGGAGGGGAGCCCTGGTCCGGGGCTTGGCTGGGGTCAGGGCAGAGTCTCCCTGGGAGAGCATAGGTAGTGGGTGGTCTGAGGCCAGCACCCCCAAACACCCCTCCTCCGCCCTCCCCTCTGTCCACGGCCCCACCTCCCCCCTCTCCTGGCTTCTCTGTGTCCTCCACTGACCCTAGAGGAGATGGGGTGATCAGCCCTCGGCCCTAGGCTTATTTACAGACCTGGCCAGCGTCCCCTGGGCAGAGCATTACTGCCGACCGCCCCGTCTTGCAGGGAGGGCCGGCTGGCCGGCCCCTCTGACCCTGCCCCACTCCCCACCCAGGAGGCGAAGTCCTACCTGGAGGGCGAGGTCCTGTTTGTGAGCGTGGGCAGCCTGGTGGAACACTACCACACTCACGTGCTGCCAGGCCACCGGAGCCTGCTGCTGCGGCATCCCTACGGTTACGCCCGGCCCAGGTGACACCTGTACTGCACGCTGCGGGGCAGACACGGCCACGGGGCCACAGCCCTGGGCCACGCAGAAGGAGACGGGCCTGCATGGGAGGACGCGCGGGAGCCAGCACCGTGCTCTGACCCAGGGCCTCCCCAGTGGACACCTCACAGAGATTGCCAGGCCAGGCCCCGCCCAGCAGGCTGGGTCCCCGGGGCTCGGCCAGGCCCTAGGCTCCAGAGAATTGTGTGGGGCTCTCCTGTCTCACCCTGCCCACCTCCCAGGAGCCCAGGACTGAGCCCAGCCTGGACTTGATTTACAGAAATTCTGGTACCTCCGGCACGCCTCCCCGGCACTGGGCTGGGAGCTGGGCAGGGCTGGGGTATTTGGGGTGGGGGCAGGGGCTGGACCCCCCAGGAACGCTACAACGCAGGCTCCGTGAGGGGCTGGTGCCGCACAATAAAGCACAGATGACATTTGCCCCGGTGGCCAGGGCTGCACTGGGAAGAGGGCATGGCCGGCCTTACTGAGTACCCACACCAGCATCCAAGTGTTGACTGTAGCAGGTCAGCTCACGGGACCTCTAGGAGGTGGTCTTGTTTTCTAGGCCACAGGGCGCTAAATGACTTACCCTTGGGTCCACAGCTGGTAACAGAACAGGACCCAAAAAGTTGGACAGTCTGGGCCCAGAGCCTGTATCCAAAACGCCAGGTTCTGCTGCCAGAAGTCAGGTCCAGGGCAGTGAGGCTACAGAGTTAAAGGCTCCTCACATCAGTAATTGGGTCATTCGTTGGCTTAACCAGTGGTTACTGGGAGACAACTGGGCAGAAGGTACGCACAGCGCCCACCGTCCACGGCAGCGGGGTGTGCAGGGGCTGGGAGCTTGCAACCCAGCTGGGGGCTCCAGGAAGACTTCCTGGAGGAAGTAATGGCTACAGTGCTGCAGGAAGAGTAGGCCCTGTGTCGGCCAGGGGTGGGTGGGGACAGTGGCACCCAGATGCCCAAGTCCTCTGGTCCATGCCTGGTGCAGGCCCAGCACCCATCATCCCCATGCTTCCTGCCATGGAATTCCAGCAGGCTGCTCTCCCTGGCGTGGCCATCCAGGCTGGAATTTTTTTTTTTCCTCATAAAAACAGACTCAAGTGGGTGTCAGGGCTGGCAGGGAACCCAGGGTCATTTGCTCCTCGCTGCACTTTTTGCTGGGAACGAGGAATTTGCGATGTAAAAGCCAAGCCACAAGAGCCCGTGTGCCCACTAGCCATTGATTAATGGTTCCGGAGGAAGGCCCTTTGGACGTCCCCTCCCCTGCCCTGGGCATGTCCTGGGGTGAGGTGGTGGTTCGCTGGAGGAGGAGAGAGGAGTCCAGTCAGGTGGGAGGCTCCTGGAGGTGCAGCGGGGAAGACAGCAGCCGTCTCCTCCCGGGAACCGAGTGTCCAGCACCATCTCTACAGATGTTTCTTCTGCAGCCGCCCGGTGGAGGTGGGGGCGCCAGAGCCCCTGCTGCTCCTTCCGCAGCCGCTGTGGGAAGCCAGCAGTTCCTCTTTCCTGCGGTTGCACTCCACTGCCCCGAGCCCAGTGACGCACACCAGTCCCCGCTGTGGCTTGCAGTTTCCCTTCCTGGGAAATCAGAAGCAGTTCGCAGCAGTGTCCGGGGTCTGCTGTGCTGCTGATGGCTGTAGGACACAGGACACTAATGCTTTTAGCTGACATGCAGCCACTTGGCAGCCAGCTCATACTTGAAGACCCCTGAGCTGGAAGGTTGGGGGGTTCTGGTGTCCAGAGCCAGGTGATAGGTCCTTCTGGCTGCCTGGACAGATGAGGCCTGTCTCTGCTAGAGGCCCAGCCCAGAGCCCAGCCCAGGGCCTGCCAGGACAGCTGCCCTCCTCTTTGTGAGTTCACACCCCAGGCCCAGGGCCTCGGTTGCTAGAGTGTGTGTGTGGAGGGTAGTGGATGGGGCCCCAGGCACCGTCCTCCAGTAGGCAGGAGGGGCTGGAAGGGGTCCCACTCCCCCGAGACCTGCCATGAATGTTCTATTCCTCACGTAGGGCTGGAGGGTGGTTACCACTGGCTGCGCACTTACTGTACTCAAGGTGCTGAGCTGCGCGCTTGACTTAGGTCTAATAGCAGCTGCCCTCCCGGCAAACTGTTTTACAGGTGAGAAAACCCAGGCTCAGAGAGGCCTGGATTCTAGACGCAGCCCTGTGATCTGTCCTTCACTGCTGAGCCCAGACCCTGGACCCCGCCTAGCTCCCTGCCACCCGTGTGGCCTCGGACAGTCATTGCAGGGTGTCTGGTTAGCCTGCCTCCCGGGGTTCTGGGCATGCCTTCACCCAGCGAGGGGGCCACAGCTCCGCGGGGGACCTGCCTCACTGCTCTGCCCTCCCAGCCCCAGTCTGTGGGTAAACTGACGGGGGCCCCACCCGAGGCACTGTGCTGCTCCCTCACCTTACAGATAGGGAAACTGAGGCTCAGAGAGGCTTCGCTGACCTGCCCAGCCTGATGGTGAGTCCAGAGATGGTTCAATTCCTGTGCCAGGGAAGAGGGCCCTGGACACTTTGGGAAGCTTCTCCAAGCTGAGCACTGAACATGGTTTTACTTTTCCTGCAGTTCATCAGAAGGAGTGCAGTGAGCCTCTGTACCTTCTGTTCATAGAGATTTTTATTGTCAAAAGATGTTTTTAGAACCAGAAGAGACCTCACAAAACAAGCCAGAGTTGCTCCCAGTCCCAACCCCGATTCTGGGTCACATTGCATGGACACGCCCTGCTGGTCCGAGGGGGAGCTTCTGGCACCCCAGGCTGAGCACCAGGGGCCTGGGCCCAAGGGGCTTCTCATCCAGCTGGGCTGCACTGGGCTGGCCTCTGGAGGGCATGGCATAGAGGACAGCAAGGCCACCCAGGGAGTATCAGGCAGAGCTGGTACTTGAACCAAATCTGTGTGTCTCTAGAGGGGCAGTGAGGGGCAGGCCGCAGCCTGTCTCTGGCTGTGACTCAGCAGCAGGGAGCCCCTGGCTGGGCAGCCTGCACACACATCGGGCCCCGTCTGTGCCCCAGAGATGGTTGCTAGTGGCCATCCCACGTCAAGCCACCAGCACTCTCTCAGGAGGGAGAGTCGTGGGATGCAAAGCAGACCTGATCCATCTGCCTCCCTTAGACTTCCTTTGCTCCTCAGAAACCTCAGAGGCTGCCTGACAGCTGCCCCTGCATTGCTCTCCAGCTGCATCCCTGGTCACACTCTGAGCTACTCAGAGCTGAGGCACCTCCTTTTTCCTTTCATTTCTGGTGGAATGAAACATTCAGAAAAGTGAACAACACAAATGTACAGCGTGACAAATTGCTATGAAGTGAACCAGCCCCCGTGTACCCTGCCGAGTTCAGCACCACCCCCTTCCTCTCTCACAAGTAACCCCTGCCCTCGCTTTGGGGAGGCTCACATTCCTGTTTTGCTATGAAACCTTCATCCATCACAGTGCTTTCCTGTTTTCGCACTTTATGTGAATGGAATCATACAGGTGCAAGCTTTGGCGTCTGGCTTCTGCTCGTTACGTCTTTGAGATTTGTCCAGTTTGCTGTGCGTAGCTGTAGTTTGTTCAGATTCGTTGCTGAAAACTGTTCCATTGACACTGGTTCACGGATCCATTTTACTGTGGATGGACGTTTAGTTTGTTTGTAGTTTGGGACAATCACAGACAGTGCTACTAGGAACAGTCTTATCTGTGTTTGTGATGCATGTGTGCACAAGTGTCTCTAGGGTATGTACCCAGGAGTCTGACTCCTGAGTTCCAGGGCCTTTCACTGTTTTCCAAGAATTTTGCAGTAAAAGAGACTTCCCTTGGTTCCACATCCTTGCTAACACTTGGTATTGTCAGACTTTTCTTCATCTTTGCCAATCTGGTGGGTGTTTAATTACGGCTTTAATTTGCATTTAGCTAATTACTAATGAGCTTGGGCACATTTTCATGTATTTACTAACCATTTTGATTTTCTCTCCTGTGAAGTGTCTATTCAAATCTTTTGCTTATTTTCCTGTTGTTTTCTTATTAATCTATAAGAATTCTTTATATAGCCTCAATATTGTCAGCAACATGTATCATATATATCTCCTCCGCTGAATAATTGTTTTTTGCACATAGCAAGAGATAAGGATTCACTTTCATTTTCCCCCCATAGGGTTACCCCACCTACCCCTGCATCATTTATTTATAACCTGTCCCTTCCCCAACCATCTGCAATGCCACTTGCCATATATCCATATATGTGTAGGTTTGTGGCTGGACTCTTTGTTCTGTTCCATTTGTCTGTCTGTTTCTATGCCAGTACCAAGCTCTCTTACTTACTGTTGCTTAATTATGTCTTTTTTTTTCTTTTCAAATTTAGTTTATTGGATGACACCACCCAAATAACACCATGCCAACTATTTTTTAAAATTTTTATTTATTTATTTATTTGGTTGTGCCGGGTCTTAGTTGTGGCATGTGGGCTCCTTAGTTGTGGCATGCGAACTCTCACTTGTGGCATGCCTGTGGGATCTAGTTCCCTGACCAGGGATGGAACTTGTGCCCCCTGCAGTGGAATTATGGAGTGCTAACCACTGGACCGCCAGGGAATTCCCTTCAGGTAATTGTTAACTTCATTGAGGTCCTCATTACTTGATATTTATTGTTGTATGTGTCTAGTTTTGTGTGTTTTTTTTTTAACTCCTACACAAGACAGTATTTCTTTTTTCTTTTTTTTTCTTGGAAAAGGAAGGTGTACTTTAATAGCATTTAAACTTTTTTATGATGATAAAATATACATAATATAAATTAACCATTTTAACCATTTTAAGCATGCAGTTCTGTGGCATTAAGTACATTCACGTTCTTGTGAACCACTACCACCATCCATCCCCATAACTCTTTTCCTCCTGTAAAACTGAAACTCTATCTATTAAATAGTAACTCCCCATTCCCCCTCCTCCAGCCCCTGGCAACCACCATTCCACTTTCCGTCTTATGAATTTGACTATTCTAGTTCCCTCATACAAGTGGAATCATCATTTGTCCTTTTGTGACTGGCTTATTTCACTTAGCATAATGTCTTTAAGATCCATCCATGCTGTAGCATGTGTCAGAATTTCCTCTTTTTTAAAATAATTAATTATTTTTTGGCTGCATTGGGTCTTTGTTGCTGCGTGAGAGCTTTCTCTAGTTGGGGCGAGCAGGGGCTACTCTTCGTTGTGGTGCGCGGGCTTCTCGTTGCGGTGGCTTCTCTTGTTGTGGAGCTCGGGCTCTAGGCATGTGGGCTTCAGTAGTTGTGAGACGCGGGCTCAGTAGTTGTGGCTCGCGGGCTCTAGAGCACAGGCTCAGTAGTTGTGGTGCATGGGCTTAGTTGCTCTGCGGCATGTGGGATCTTCCCAGACCAGGGCTCAAACCCGTGTCCCCTGCACTGACAGGCGGATTCTTAACCACTGCGCCACCAGGGAAGCCCCAGAATTTCCTTTTTTTTTTAATTTTTGAAGAGCTCCTGACTTATTTATTTATTTTTTGGTTGTGTTGGGTCTTCGTTTCTATGCGAGGGCTTTCTCTAGTTGTGGCAAGCGGGGGCCGCTCTCCATCGCGGTGCACGGGCCTTTCACTGTCGCGGCCTCTCTTGTTGCGGGGCACAGGCTCCAGACGCGCAGGCTCAGTAGTTGTGGCTCGTGGGCCTAGTTGCTCCGTGGCATGTGGGATCCTCCCAGACCAGGGCTCGAACCCGTGTCCCCTGCATTAGCAGGCAGATTCTCAACCACTGCACCACCAGGGAAGCCCTCCTTTTTAAGGAAAGAAATAATATTCCATTGTATGGATGGACCACATTTTGTTATCCATCCGTCAACGACACTTGAGTTGCTTCCATCTTTTGTTTATTGTTAATAACGCTGCTATGAACATGGATGTACAAATAAGTGTTGAGTCTCTTTTCAGTTCTTTTGGGTATGTACCAGGAAGTAGAATTGCTACGTCATATGGTAATTCTTTAACTTTTTGAGGAACCACCATACCATTTTCCCCAGTGGCTGCACCATTTTATGTTCCCACCAGCAATGCACAAGGGTTCTAATTTCTCCACATCCTTGTCAACACTTATTTTCTTTTTCTTTTCTTTTTAAAAAATAATAGCAATCCTAATGGATGTTAAGTGGTATCTCATGGTGATTTTGATTTGCAGTTTAATGCTTAGTGATGTTGAGCATCTTTTCATGTGCTTATTGACCATCTGTATATCTTTGGACCAATGTCTATTCAAGTCCTTTGCCCATTTCTTTTCTTTTTTTTTTAATGTTTATTTATTTGGCTGTGCCATATCTTCATTGCAGTGTGCGAGATCTTTAGTTGTGGCATGCAGGATCTTTTAGTTGCAGCACGCTGGCTCTTAGTTGTGGCATGTGGGATCTAGTTCCCTGACCAGGGATTGAATCCTGACCCCCTGCATTGGGAGCGAGGAGTCTTACCAACTGGACCACTGGGGAACTCCCCTTTGCCCATTTCTTAATTGGGTTGTTTGCTTTTTTGGTGTTGACTTGTAGACAGTATTTTTTTGTTGTTGTTTTTTAGATATTTATTTATTTATTTTTGGCTGCCCCGGGTCTTAGTTGCGGTGTGTGGGATCTTCCTTGTGGCGTGCGGGATCTTTAGTTGCAGCATGCAGGATCTAGTTCCCCGACCAAGGGTTGAACCTGTGCCCTCTGCATTGGGAGCGCGGAGTCTTAACAACTGGACCACTGGGGAAGTCCCGACAGTATTTCTTATATATAGTTTTCTTAGATTGGGTTCTTTAGAAGCAAAACCTGTAACAGGGATCTTGTGCAAGTGATTTATTGCTCTTGTGCAAGTAGTCTCAGGATAAGCTGAATGGGGGAATCAGGATAGTGCAAAGGAAAAAACACGGGAAGGAGGTGGTCTCAGCTGGAGACTAGCTTTAGCCTGGTCCTACAGGAAGCTTTGGAATGCGCCTTGTCCTACAGAGTTGGTTTTGCTTTGAGGGGACCAGACTTGTGTGCCCCTGGATCAGCGTTATTGGCCAGGGGTTGTCTGGGTAGGGAGATAATCTCCTGGGCAAGGGCAACACTCTGGCAAAAGGGGCTCTGTGGGCAATTAGTAGCTAACACTCACAGCACCTGGAGAGGGGACCACTTTTAGAACCAACCCGGAATGGGGATCTGGGCAGGGCACCAATGGCAATTACCAAGTCCACCCCTTGAAGTGCTCAGATCCACTTGTTTCTCATATTAAGTTCAGTCCATTCAGACACAGACTCTTCAGTATTCTCACTGGTCCCAGTATCTGGGAGAACTTCCGAGGGAGATGGGTAGAGGGATGAACTATGTGGCCCCCACTGCTGCAGTTGGACTCAAAACCACAAATGATACCCAACACCTCCCTTTTCCACCACCCTTTCTAGATTTCTCTTCTTGACGGCTAGGCTTTTGGCTCTTCGAGTCCCTGGGAGCCTGCGCTTACCGGGCCATGTTGCCATGCTTGCCTGTTTATAAAGTCACTGGCTATGGGAGACCCAAGAGCTACCCTGCCCCTCGGAATGCCTGAGTGCCAGACACACTCCTGCCTGCCCCCATCATGAGGCTGGCAGCCCTACATACAACAACGAGGGTCAGTTACCCCTGCCAACGTGGCCACTTCTTTCTGTGCCTACTGATCTACTGACATAAGTTGTCCCACGTGACCAGGTGGCAGCCATAGCTTCAGCTTTACTATGTCCCGGGGTAGAAGTGTCCCCTTTGGTAATCCAAACCTCTAGGCTCAGTACTTAATGTTGCAGAGCAGGAAGTGCAAATTCCTCAAGGGGGTGACTGGGTAGTCCACCTGTTAGGGACCGAGCCTCGTAAAGTGGTTACTTCCTTTTTTTTTAAAGATTTTTTTTTTTTTGATGTGGACCATTTTTAAAGTCTTTACTGAATTTGTTACAATATTGCTTCTGTTTTATGTTTTGTTTTTTTTGGCTGCTAGGCATGTGGGATCTTATCTCCCTGATCAGTGATCGAACCCGCACCCCCTGCACTGGGAGGCGAAGTCTTAACCACTGGCCCGCCAGGGAAGTCCCAAGTGGTCACTTATTGGTACAGAGTGTGTACCACTTCCTGGAGGACAGTGCTGCATCCTCCCAGGATGCCACCTCCAGGTTGGAGCCTCATTTGAGCCTTCATGTGCCTAGTCCATCTCTAGTAGATCAGCAACTTCTGGATGGTACAGCTTGTGGTAGAAATGGTGGGTCCCAGGTCATGTGCCCATTGCCATACCTCCTTTGCCATAAAGCAGATCCTTTAGTACGAGGCAGTTATGTGGGATTTCATGTCAGCAAACCAGATACTTTGTGAGCTCTTGATAGTGGTGCTGGCTTAAGTACTGCAGGCAGAAAAAGCAAATCCACACCCAGATACATGGCAATCTATCTTGGTGAGTATGAGTTATTGCTTTTTCTCGGGTAGAAGGGATCCAGTGTAATCAACTTGCCACCAAGTGGCCGGTTGGCTCCTCCAGGGGCCTCAGCCTTGGTTTCTGATGCTGACAGGTTAGACACTGGCAGTGGCAGTAGCTGGATCAGCCTTGGTTATGAGGAGCTTGTGCTGTTGGGCTCATGCATAGCCTCCACCCTGCCACCACGGCTACTTCATTGATGAGGCAATTGTGGTGGCGGAAGACAGATCCTAGCTGATCCCCATTGGCTGAGCCATTCCATCTGCTTGGTGTTTAGAGCCTCTGTGGTGGACGCTCACTGGTAGACATTAATATGCAATACAAAGATCTTCATCCTTTGTCCAGTTCTCACAGGTCCATCCCAATGCTTCTTCCCCATACCTCTTGTCCCTGAACTTCCACATTTCTCCTTCCAGGCTCCTGACCAACCAGCTAAGTCATTTCTCACTGCCCATGAGTTCAGGCCATGTCTCCCTCCCACAAAGTGAGTGGTCAAGTTCACTACTGTAAGCTTTGCCTATTGGGATGATTTCCCTTTGCCACCTTCTTTCAGGGTGACCGCTGAATGGGGATACAGTGCAGCATTAGGCCATTTTCAGGCCACACCAACATATTTAGCCAACCTTCCTATGGACCAAGCATATACATTTTCCTCCTCTGTCACTGTGTCACAGGGAATCCCCTGAGACCACAGGTGAGAGCTGAGGGAGAGGTATCAGAGCTATAGGAGTAGGGGTCTGGACCACTTACCTCTGCACCTACATGAATCCAATCCTGGATCAAATGCTTTCAGATGATGATTTATCTACCTGGCTTTACGTCTTGGTGGTCTGACAGAACAAAGTGATGGGCAGTTCTGGCCTCAGATGTCCCATAGAAACACTGCATTTCTACCGGAGCTCAGTAGCAAGCCAGAAGTTACTTTTTTTTGGCGGGGGGGGGGGGAGGGGGAAGCCATGCTGCAAGTCATGTGGGATCTTATACCCCAACCAGGGATTGAACCCACACCCCCTGAAATGGAAGCACGGAGTTTTAACCACTGGACCACCAGGGAAGTCCCCAGAAGTTACTTCTTGAGCTGCTCGGATCTGGGTGGGTTTGTAGTTTTCATGAAATTAAAAAAATTCAGCCATTATATCTTCAAACAGTATTTCTGTCCTCCCAACACTCACCTCTATTTTCAGGGACTCCAATTAACATCTATACTAGGCCTCTTGAAGTTGTCCTACAGCTCATTGGTGCTCTGTTCATTCTTTTCCAAGCTCTTTTCTGTTTCATTTAGTTTCTTTTTTCGTCTTCAAGTTCACTAAGGTTTTCTTCTGCTGGGTCTAATCTGTTGTGTTTGTTTTGTTTCGGTTTGGTTTTGGGTTTTTTTTTTTTTTTTGGCTGTGTTGGGTCTTAGTTGCAGCACGCAGGACCTTTCCTTGCGGTGCGTGGTTTTCTCTCTGGTTGTGGCGCATGGTCTTCTCTCTGGTTGTGGTGCATGGTCTTCTCTCTAGTTGTGGCGCGCGGGCTTCTCTTTAGTTGTGGCATGCAGGTTTTCTCTCTCTAGTTGTGGCCTGTGGGCTCCAGGGCACGTGGGCTCTGTAGTTGTGGCGCGTGGGCTCCAGAGTGCATGGGCTCTACAGTTTGCGGCATGCAGGCTCTCTCTCTGAGGCACACGAGTTCGGTAGTTGTGGTGCACAGGCTTAGTTGCCCCGCAGCCATGTGGGATCTTAGTTCCTCGACCAGGGATTGAACCCACACCCCCTGCAGTGGAAGCATGGAGTCTGCATTGGAAGGCGGATTCTTTACCACTGTACCACCAGGGAAGTCCCTGGGTCTAACCTGCTGTTGATCTCACCTAGTGTATTCTTCATTTCTGACATTGTGTTTTTCACCTTTATTTGTTTGACTTGGGTCTTTTTTGTATCTTCTATGTCTCTACTTAACACGCTCAGTCGTCTTCTCCCTTTAGCAAGCCCCCACGGACACCTCTTCCGGGCCAGGCCTTGTTGCTGGGTGCAAGGGAAACAGAAGTGATAGATGTAGAATTGTGGAGTCTTGTCAGAAAAGTCTTCTGAGAAAAGCCAGTGTCCAGGAGATCAGAGGTCACTGTCTATTAGCCATAGACAGTATCCCCGACCCTCTGTGGACAAGGCCAAAGGGGACCCTGCTGGGAGGGAAGGCCTGGATTCCACACTACTCTTCCACTGCTCAGCTCTGGGCCTCAACTTTCTATGGGTATAAAGGGAGCTAGCCCATATGTCTCCCGGGTCTTTTGGGGACTCGGATGAGACAAGGAGGGGCAGTTTGGGGGCAGGTGCTCATGTGATCTCTAGTCTTGCCTCCAGGTCACTGGCAGGTGGCCTGGTCTCACCAATGCCCTGGTTCTGCAGAGGTGACTGTGCTCTTTCAAGCAGCATCAGCAGGCCAGGCTCCAGGCATCAGGCAGCGGCCGCGTCGATGGCGCCTTATCGGGATCCACAGGCCCAGCTGTCCTGGCCCTGCCCTGGCTGCCAGCCCGGCCCCAAACTTTGCCCGTGGTCCCGGGCACCCTGGCAAGGGCTTCTGGATGCAGACCAGCACAGGGCTGGGCACAGGAGGCAGGGTCCGTCCGCTGGAGGAGTGGGCGAGGCGGGCAGGGAGAGGCCCCCAGCCTCAGGCTGAGCAGGGCCTGGAAACTACCCTTTGGTAAGCCCTCCTGCGCATCGCACGAATCTGGCCCGCAGGAGACCTCCACGAGCCTGACCAGCAACAATGAATGAGTGACGGAGTGGCTCTGGGTGAGCGGGCGCCGCTGGCACGACGGCCCGGCCTGCTTCAGCGACGAGGCATGTGGGGCTGCGACTGTCCGTCCGCACACTTGGGCCCCTGCTTCGTCCGAAGGGGGAGGGCGCAGCCCCAGAAGTCCGTGGCCCCCGAAGTCCGTCCCCGGAAAGGCGGTGGCCAGAGGCGGCAACCCCTCCCGCCCAGACCCCGCCCCACCTCTCCCGCCCGCTCTCAGCCAATAGCAGCACGCGTTGCTGGGAGGTGCAGCAAGGGCTGGGCTAATGGGGGTGGTGCGTTGTTAGGCTGCGGCGCAGCAGGCCGCACCCAGCTCGGGCTTCTGGGGCTGTGCGGAGGGCTGAGGGGGCGGGAGGCCGGGCGAGAGGCCGGGCGGGCGGGTGGGGGTTGCCGGCCGGGCAAGCGCGGCGGACAGGGGGCGGAGCCGGAGCGGACGGGCGGCGGCCGCGCTCAGACCTGGTAGCCAGCGCGCTGCCCGCGATTCGACCCTGAGGTGAGGCCCGTGCGCAGGACAGCGGCAGGCCCGGGGCTCCAAGCCGGGCGGCGGGGCCCGTGGCGGAGGCGCGGAGGGTGGAGGCGGCCCCGGGGGCCGTCCTGGGCGGGCGGGGGGGGGGGTGTCCCCACCGTTCGGCTGTCGGCCTTGACTGGCGCAGAGGGGCCGACGCCCTGCAGACCCGTCGTCGCACGGGCTGGTCTGTGGGAACGCCTGGGCAGCTCGTCGGTAGACTGGGTGGTGGGCTTCGGGCGTCCGTGTGGGAAAGGAGGATCTGGGCCGGACGTTGGGTCAGCGCGGTGCTCGCGGCCGCCGGGTCCGTGGCCCGCAGGGCTGAGGGCTCCAGGGTTCGAGCACAGACGTAGACAGACGCGGGCATCCGGATTCTGCCCGTCTGCTCTCGTTTTTTTGAAAAAACGACAGCTTCTGCCCAAAGAGAAAAGCCACATCTGCCTACGGATGGTAATAGGGTTGTCCTGCAACTTTATTAGAGAAGGAGCTGTTGGTCATCTCGCCCTCTCCTTCCTTCCTTTCTTTTTCGTTTCTTTTGGTGGGGCGGGGGGGGGGGCGGTCAGAGGGTCTCTGCCTTTAGCAATTACTTTTATTTTTGCTCTTGTAATTCATGGCTCAAGATATTTTACAGGTCTTTATGTTCACTTCATGCAGTCTTACCTTAAAGTAAGTATTATGGTTAACCTGCAACGGCTGGTGGTGTGACCATATGATTTTATGCCTAAATGACATAAAGCAATTTGTCATATCCCCAAGAACCAAAAACATAGCTGAGAGCGGTGTGCAGTGCTGATAAGTTGTTACAGAAAGGTTTTTTTGCGGGTGAAAAATTGGTTAAATCTTAACGGGGATAGGAAGTAGGCTGTCTTCTTTGCTGAACACATCAGTAGAAGCCCCCAGTGAAAACGAGTCGGAGTCGGTGAGCTGGGGTTCAGCAGGCACCAAAGAGGGGAGGGCATCCCAGGCAAAGAGGGTGAATTGTATGAGGGTGGGATTGTAATAACTGCAGTCTTTAGTTAATGGGCAAGTGCCAGCCCACGTGTAAATTACTTTTTAAAATCCAGAATCTTAGTATTCTGACTGTGGGTTAAACTAGAATAGTAAAGTTGTTTGTTTTTTTTTTTTTTTAGCACCTTTATTGGAGTATAATTGCTTTACAATGGTGTGTTAGTTTCTGCTGTATAACAAAGTGAATCAGCTATATGTGTACATATATCCCCATAGCTCCTCCCTCTTGCGTCTCCCTCCCACCCTCCCTATCCCACCCCTCTAGGTGGTCACAAAGCTGATCTCCCTGTGCTATGCGGCTGCTTCCCACTAGCTATCTTACATTTGTAGTGTATATATGTACGTGCCACTCTCTTACTTTGTCCCAGCTTACCCTTCCCCCTCCCCGTGTCCTCAAGTCCATTCCCTAGTAGGTCTGCGTCTTTATGCCCGTCTTGCCCCTAGGTTCTTCATGACCATTCTTTTTTTTAGATTCCATATGTATGTGTTAGCATACGGTATTTGTTTTTCTCTTTCTGACTTACTTCACTCTGTATGACAGACTCTAGGTCCATCCACCTCACTACAAATAACTCAATTTCGTTTCTTTTTATGGCTGAGTAATATTCCATAGTAAAGTTGTTTTTTAAGGAAGTGGATGGTTTTGGCAGTCCCAGCTGCTTTTCAGAGTTTTGACGTGGGTTACAGCAGGACAAATGGTATGATTTGTTTTACTGCTTGTGTGGTTTTAGTTACAGAGGCTCACTGAATGACAGGAATCTAAATTCTACCCAGTCTCCAAAAGGTGGGATAGTTTCCTTTCTAAAATATAATTTACATTGTGGCTTATTTTAATCTATAGGCTCCTCCATCTTTTGTTATCTCTTGTAATTTATTTGTTGCTGAAATTGGTGGTTTGTCCTGTGGAATTACACACAGTCTGGATTTTATTCTTCTGTAGTTTACACAGAATTTGCTGTAAATGTCATCTAATTTAGTTAGAGCTGAAGGAGTAGTCAGATTCAGGTTTGATTTATTTTTGGCAAGAATACTTCATAGGTTAGTAGGCAGATAAGGATTAGTAGTCTTTTTTTTTTAATTGAATATAGTTGATTTACAGTGTTTCAGGTGTACATCAAAGTGATTCACATATACTTTTCAGATTCTTTTCCAATATAGGTTATTACAAGATACTGAATATAGATCCCTGTGCTATCCAGTAGGCACTTGTTTATCTACTATTTATGCATAGTAGTGTGTATCTGTTAATCCCAAATTCCTAATTTATCTTACCCTATCCCCCTTTCCCCTTCGGTAACCATAAGTTTGTTTTCTCAGTCTGTGAGTCTATTTCTGTTTTGTAAATAAGTTCATTTGTATCATTTTTTTAGATTTCACTGAAGTGATATCATATGCTATAATATGTGTGATATATCATATCATATGTCTTTCTCTGGCTTATTTCACTTAGTATGATAATCTCTAGGTACATCCATGTTGCTGCAAGTAGTCTTTCTTCTTGTTAGGAGCCCTTGATGCTCAATGTTTAGAGTCATTATTTCATTAGGCATTAAAAAATGTTGATATTTTAATTATATAACTTCATCATTGATGAGCTGAATATTTCTATAAAGAGTAATTTCCCCTCCTTCGTAATTTGGTTATCTTGAATTATAACTCTTTAAGGAAAGGTAAGATAAATGCTTAATTCTGCTCCATTTTTTATTAGTTTTCAAAATAATGAGTTGGTGTCCTCCAAAAATAGTCAGTGAATTGTGTATATGTATTTGTGTCCTTGTGAACTCATGGATTTAAATGTATTTGATATGGTTCAATTCATTGTAGATCCTTATTGAGGCTCAACTTCCATCGTTGTCCAATAGGAATCTGTTCAAATCGGCTCCTAAATCCTTTAGACACAACTCTTAATAGTCTTTGATTGCTCTTCTTTCTGGTATGACAAACTGCACCAGGCTCACCTTGTACATTTTCTGTCCCAGCCCTGGAATCATCATTTCTCCAAGGGGCCTTGGTTTCTTTTAATGAAACAATAGTATTTAGTAATCACAGTCTGTGCCCTGGAGTTGTTCATTGCTACCAAGTTGATCATTGTTTCTAGGTCTTTTCAGTGCACACATCATGGATTACTGACACTTTCAGTTGTAAAGCAAGAGGACAGAATTCTATTTAACCTTCTTGATCTTGCACCTGTACCTTTTTTTTCTTCTAAGACAAACATCTTGATTCTAATTACTCATTGTTTTATCCCACACTGTACATACTTCAGTATCAGAAGAGTGATACGAACACTACCACCAAGTGATATAAAGTATTTAAGAGGTTTTTTTGCATCCTTATTTGGAATATGTAGTCAGAGTACTGTGTTTTAAAGTCACTTTGAATAGTTACTCCATGATTTTGCCACCACTGGATGTATAGTGTTCGTTTTTTATTTTGCTTTCAGTGTTTAGGAATTGCTTTTATTTTTAATCTTTTTTTCTTTTTTTTTAATTGAAGTAACTTGATGTACAATATCATACAAGCTATAGGTAGTGATAAACAATCTTTAAAGGTTATACTCCATTTATAGTTATTATAAAATACCAACTAAGGAATTGCTTTTTGTCTTGTTTTTAGATTCCATGTATAAGTGGGACCATACGGTATTTGTCTTTCTCTGTCTGACTTATTTCATTTATCATAATGTTCTCGAGGTTCATCCATGTTATAGAATGTATCAGGATTTTCTTCCTTTTTAAGGCTGAATAACATTCCATTGTATGTAAATACCACATTTTGTTTATTCATTCATCCCTCAGTAGACAGTTGGGTTGCTTCCACATTTCAGCTATTGTGAATACTGCTGCTGTAAACATGGAGGTACAGATATCTCTTTGAAACCCTACTTTCAGTTCTTTGGGTTATATACCCCGGAGTGGAATTGCTGGATCATATGGTAATTCTGTTTAAAAAATTTGGGAGAACCACTGTACTGTTTTCCACAGTGGCTGTACCATTTTACATTCCCACCAGTAGAGCAGAAGGGCTCCAATTTTTTCACATCCTTGCCAACATTTGTTTTCTTTTTATTGATAGTAGCCGTAATAGTCATCCTAATGGGTATGAGGTGGTATCTCGTTGTAGTTTTGATTTGCGTTTCCCTAATCCCACCAGGCTTTTTTTCACTTACCATTTGGCATCCATGCCAGACTATAATATAGACATATTTCTCATTCCTTCTTCCAGTTGCATTGTGCTCCTTTATGTGGTTGTACCATACTTTATTCAAGAAGATATGACTGCTTTTTAATGAGCATTCAACACAAATATCTTGTCTGATAATGGCAGTTTTTTCTTTTTTATAAATTTATTTATTTATTTTTGGCTGCGTTGGGTCTTTGTTGCTGTGCGTGGGCTTTCTCTAGTCGCAGCAGGAGGGGGCTACTCTTCGTTGTAGTGCGCGGACTTCTCATTGCGATGGCTTGTCTTGTGGCGGAGCTCAGGCTTTGGGTGTGTGGGCTTCAGTAGTTGTGGCTCGTGGGCTCAGTAGTTGTGGCTCGCGGGCTCAGTAGTTGCGGCTCACGGGCTTTAGAGCGCAGGTTCAGTAGTTGTGGTGCACGGGCTTAGTTGCTCTGTGGCATGTGGGATCTTCCCAGACGAGGGTTTGAACCTGTGTCCCCTGCATTGGCAGGCGGATTCTTAACCACTGCGCCACCAGGGAAGCCCTAATTTTTTAAGAGCTTGGTTGTGAGAAATAATGTTCGTGGCAAATTATTAAAGGCCCATCTGTTCCCTTAAAGCAGGAGTTGACAGACTTTCTGTAAAGGGCCAGATAATAAATATTTTAGGCTTTGAGGGCTGTATGATCTCTGTTGCAACTACTCAGCTCTGCTGTTGTTGCATGAAAGCAGCCATAGATGATATGTAAGTGAATGAGCATGACTGTCCCATAAAACCGTGTTTATGGATGCTGAAATTTGAATTGATTTTCATGTCTATCATATATTTATGTTTCATATAATTTTTTTTAGCCTTTAAAAATCAAAGCTTGTGACCCTTATAAAAACAGGCAGTGGGCTGGATTTGGCTTCAGGCGGGGCATCATTTGCTGATTTCTTCCTGGAGTTTAAATTTTATCATTAGATCAAATTAGACATCTGCCTCCTGGACTTAATTGTTTTGTCTGCCAGTGGACTTTCTTTCGTTGCATCCTGCTTTGGTCTACGGTAAGGAACTATGTAGGAGAAATACTGTCCTGAGATGCCACATGGTATTGGTTGCAGGGCTATCACTGGGGGCTTTGTCCATTATAATAAATGAAATAAGGACTGTTCTTTCTTCAAGAAATCTGCTTTACTCTTCTTTGAGTAGAATTTTCAACTTCATTATTCTAGTTCTATCCCAGAATGGATTTTTATATTTCATGTTTGTCCTTTAGTTTAATATATTTCAGCTATGGTTCCATAGTAAGAGCTACTTGGAGTTAGAAACCCCTGGTTACACCTAGTTGTATAACTTTCTTTGCCAAATTAATATTTTTTAATTTAATTTTTATTTTATTTTGGAGTATAGTTGATTTACAATATTGTGTTAGTATCAGGTGTACAGCAAAGTGATTCAGTTATACGTATACATACATCCTTTTTTTTCAGATTCTTTTCCCATGTAGGTTATTACAGAATATTGAGTAGAGTTCCTTGTGCCATACAGTAGGTCCTTGTTGATTATTTTATGTATGGTAGTGTGTATATGTTAATTCCAGACTCCTAATTTATCCCTCCCCTGACCTTTCCCTTTTGGTAACCCTAAGTTTGTTTTCGAAGTCTGTGAGTCTGTTTCTGTTTTGTAAATAAGTTCATTTGTATCATCTTTTTAGATTCTACATATAAGTGATATCATATATTTGTCTTTGTCTGACTTACTTCACTTAGTATGATAATCTCTAGGTCCATCCATATTGCTGTAAAATTTGCCAAATTAATCTTAAGCTAGCATTAAACCTGGCCCGGAGGAAGAACCCAAGAAATGGCAAAGCCCCTTGCCTACCCTCACCTCCATCACTTCCTCCACCTCTTATCCTTGGGCACATCACTTCTCTTTTTCTGAACTTGTTTCCCCATTTGTGCAGTGATGATAATATCTTCCTTAACTACTTCAAAGAATTTGTATGATGATTAAATGAAAAAGTACTTTGTAAGCGATAGGTGCTGCTCAAGTGTGTGATTTATTATCACATATTTAGAATATACTTGGGGGCAAGAAGGAGAGAGGAAGCATTGCTAATGGTGCAGTAACTTCTCTTAAATTCACCCCCAACAATTATTTATCTCATGCCTTTTGGGTGTGAAGCATTGTACTGAAAAAGCAGATGCTATACATATTGTAGCTCATCTTGCCAAATGAGATGATACTGTTTGAGAAAATGTAATGCTTGTAATTCAGAGGTGCCGTTGCCACAGAAGCTTACTACACAAAATTATAGATTTGAGCCAAAGGTCTGGAAACTCAAAACCTTGGGGTAAAATCTTTTAGTTTTACTTTAAAGATGTTGCTTCACTGTCTTTCTTTTTTTTTTTTAATAAATTTATTTATTTTTTGGCTGCGTTGGGGTGTTCGTTGCTGCGCGTGGGCTTTCTCTAGTTGCGGCGAGCGGGGGGCTACTCTTTGCTGCAGTGCGTGGGCTTTTCATTGCGTTGGCTTCTCTTGCTGCGGAGCACGGGCTCTAGGCACGTGGGCTTCAGTAGTTGTGGCGCATGAGCTCAGTAGTTGTGGCTCGTGGGCTCTAGAGCACAGGCTCAGTAGTTGTGGCGCACGGGCTTAGTTGCTCTGCGGCATGTAGGATCTTCGCGGACCAGGGCTCGAACCCGTGTCCTCTGCATTGGCAGGTGGATTCTTAACCACTGCGCCATCAGGGAAGCCCTTCACTGTCTTCTTGCTTGCATCGCCTCCTACAAGCAGTCTGCTGTCATCCTTATCTTGTTCTTCTACATAACATGTCTTTTTCTTTGGCTGCTTTTAAGATTTTCCCTATCACTGGTTTTGAGCAATTTTATAGTATTTTGATGTGCTTTTGTATTCAGTAGTTTTTTCGTGTTTCTTGTGCTTGGGGTTCATTGAGCTGCTTTCTTGGATCTGTGGGTTTATAGTGTTTGTCAAACTTGAGAAAATCTTGGCCATTGTTTTTTCACATTTCCTTCTCCATGTTGCCTTTGAGGACTCTAGTCCCATTCATGTTAGACCATTTAAAGTTGCCCCACAGCTCACGGATGCTTTGTTCATTTATTTGTCTTTCCCCTTTATGTTTTGTTTTGGTTGTTTTTTATTGTTGTGTCTTCATATTCACTACTCTCTCTTCTACAGTGTTTAATCTATCATTAATCTTGTTCAGTGTAATTTTTCATCTTACATGGTGTAGCTTTCATCTTTAGAAGTTCAATTCGTATCATATTTATATCTTTCATCTCTCTACTTGAGATTTTGAACATATGTAATACAGTTGTACTAACTGTTTTAGTGACCTTGTCCACTAATTTTAACTTCCCTTTCAGTTCTGGGTTGGTTTGATTGATTTATCTCTTCAATATGGGTCATATTTTCCTGCTTCTTTGCTTGTTAGGTAATTTTTTATTGGATTCCAGACATCATAAATTTTACGTTGTTGGGTTCTGAATTATTATTTCTTCCTATAAACGTTCTTAAGCTTTGTTCTGTTATGTTAGCAGTAGGACTTTAAAATTTTTCCTGCGTTGGAGATGGTGAATGGCAGCATTTTCTTTTTCTTTTTACATAAATTAAATTCCTAGCTTCCTTGAGATCTGAAGTCAGTGAAACAACAACAACAACAGCACTTTTCTTTGAATCATATATATCATTTTGTTTTTTATTTTCCCCCATGCTTTGGCAAGTTATTTTGGCAAGTAGAAGGGATGTCTTTTTTTGAATTTCCTATCGTCTACGGTTTTAAAAATTGAATCTAAGATTTGGTTAAGTAGCAGACAGATTAAACATGCTAATACTTGCTTAGTTTGTTCAGTGCTTGCTGGCTAACACATGGCTCCTTAAAATATTTAGGTATCTTAACATAGCATAATATTAAACTTTAACAAAACTGTTTAATAGTTAATGCTTGTTCTGACCTTCTACATGCAGGAAACTTGAGTTGGAAGGAATGAAGGGAAGCAAGTTTAACTCAGTTTTGCCCTTTGAGCTTTATTTATTCCAGAAGTACCTTTTTAAACAAGTGTTATGACTAATGTATAATATTGTCTTTGATATCTGTTAGCTTCAAAGTGTTGAGCATATTTTGACATGATTTTGTATGAATTTAAGCTACATAGGAAAAGAATAGCATTTTTAAATACAGTAGGACTGGAGTGTGGAGGACACTTTTTTTTTAATTAATTAATTTATTTGTTTTTATTTTTGGCTGTATTGGGTCTTCGTTGCTGCTCATGGGCTTTCTCTAGTTGAGGCAAGCAGGAGCTACTCTTCGTTGTGGTGCACGGGCTTAGTTGCTCTGTGGAATGTGGGATCTTCCCGGGCCAGGGATTGAACCCGTGTCCCCTGCATTGGCAGGCGGATTCTTAACCACTGCGCCACCAGGGAAGCCCACTTAACTTTTTTTTTTTTTTTTTGCCCACTTAACTTTTAACTGAACAGTGTCTTGAGAGCCTAGTCTGCCAGGATAAAATGACAGTAATTTTTAAAATGTTATTTTGCAAGCATATTTTCCATTCTGTAGCTTTCATTAACTTGCAGTCCCATCTCTTCCCCTATAGTTATTGAGCACCTACTATACGCTGGGTACTATTCTGGCACTGAACAGAGCAGGGAATGAGACACATTTTCCTTTCTTGGGAACTTATATTCTAGAAAGAGAGATTAGGTAATAAAGAAATACTGTAATGTCAGATAGTAACAACTGCTGTGAAGACCATGGAACTGGTTAAGGGAACAGGATAAGGGAATGGAGAATGGTGGCAGCAAGGATCTGTTTCAGATTGGGGAGGGAGGTAGGCTTCTCTAAGGAGGTGATGTTTGATCAGAGATCGAATCTGTGTACTTTTGGGGGAAAGCATCTGGGCAGTGGAGACCCGTCTCACTGTATATGGTTTCTTGTTGCCTGTTGGTGGGGGCAGGCCATGTAGGCTAGACATCTGGAAAAGAAAACCCTCGTGGGCTGTGAACTAGATGGGGAAGCAGAGCAGGTGCTGTTTGCCAGTTTCCCTATACTTGTGTAATGCCTGGCACTGGGTAGTGTAGATATGAAATTGATCTTTTTGGTGGAGCCCATCTAATAATGGCAAAATTATTGTTGTTATTAGTAGTGTCATAATTAAATAATCATTAAGTTTAATAATAGCCACAGTTAATTTTTATTGAGTACTCCATGGGAAGTATTGTTGTTGTCCCATTTTGCAGACGAGGGAGCTATGAGACAGGTTAAGTATTATAACTTGCCCAAGAGCACACAGCCAGAGTGGTGGTGTGTACATATACCTCCTTTAAAAAATAAATTGTTACGCATAATGATATTGATTTTGCTCCTCCTTAATACATCTTGGCGAATACTCAGTAGCAGCATACATAAATCTATTTTGTTCTCTTTAATAGTCTCAGGTATTTCGTCTTAACAATACAATTTATTTAATCACTGCTGTATTGATAGGTATTAGCTTCCAGATTTTTACTGTTATAAACTTTTTCAGTTAATATTCTTTGTCTTTGGGCACTATGAAGTATATCTGTAGATATAGTCTCAGAGGTGAAATTGCCTGGTTCAAGGATATTTGTACTTTTAGTTTCCATAGCTGTTTCCAAATTACCCTCCTAAGGAATTATGCCAGTTTATAGTCCCACCAACTACATGTATTCCCCACATAAGAAAGTGTTGACGTGTAACAAAGAGGTAATAACAGTACCTATCTTACACAGTTATTGTGAGGATTAAATGAATTAAATGCATAAAAGCTACCTAGTAAGTGGCTGCTATATATTACTAATATAATTATTAACCATGTTTCTGAACCTTATTACCAAAAATATTATAAGCCTAGGAACTGTTTCAGGAGGTTGGAAAAGGGGGTTTATACAACTGACCGTATATGCTCCCCAAATACTGTCCCCCTTTCAGAACAGCTTAGCTCTGCGTCAAGGCCTTGGGAGCTGTGGGGGCCTGGGAGCTTCAGGCTGATGTGGGAATCGAGCCCGCAGGCACATGCGGACAGGACCGAGGTGCCCTCAGAGGCAGCGCACAGTGGGTGTTGACTCCATGTGTGCCTCCGCAGCACCCTGCAGTAGCAACCTTCAGTGTTTCCGTGGGGAGCAGGAGGCCGGCACTGGGAGGCACCTGCAGAATACCCTGTCTCAAACACTTTGTTCTCCCCTTCTCTTCATCTGATAAGGCTTAGTTTAAATTTGCCTTGTGCACTGACTTACGGAGAATGATTCAGGGAGCTCCTCAGCGAAGCAGACAGTTTTTCTCATCCGCATGCTGTTGCTTGAAATGTCTTGTGGAGGAGACAAAGCAGTGTGGTGGTAAGGAATGAGCAGGTCTTCAGCCAGAAGGTGCGAGTTTACTGCAGGTTCACTGAGGGTTACCCAGCAGTGGGTGACAAAGTCACTTAACTGATCCCAGCCTCAGTTCTCTCTCACAAAATGAAGCAGTTATAAGATGCAAAGGAGAGAATGTTGTGAAAACCCTTTTGAAAATGCAAATGCTGAAGAACATATATGTTCACACAAAAATTGGTATGTGAATGTCCGTAGCAGTATTACTCTTAATAGCTGAAAAGTGGAAACAAGCCCGGTAATAAAGAATGAAATACTGATACATGCTGCAAATGGATGAACTTGGAAAAGGTTTTGCTAAATGAAAGAAGCCAGAGAAAGAGGTGGTAGGGGAGGGGAGGAATAGGAATGGGGACTGACTGCTAATGTGTGTGGGGTTTCTTTTTGGGTGTTGAAAATGTTATAAAATTAGATCGTGATGATGGTTGCACATCTCTCTGAATATACTAAAACCCACTGAACTGTACACTTTAAGTCGGTGAATTTTATGATGTATATCAATAAAACTGTAAAAATGCGAATGCTGCATTAGGCATTTTATTCTCACTGAAGTAAGTTAGTTGTCAGTTACTGGTATAATGCTGGGTATTAGGGATATAGTGTCTGGATGCAATTTGCCGCTCAAACTGTGTAGCCCTGGATCAAGCTGGTGAAATTCTCTGAACTCACTTTTTTTCTTCGGTTGAAACGGAAGTAGTAATAGTAACAGTCTTGTCTAACTAGAAGTGTTGTGAGGCCACAATGAGAGAACTTTTGAATGCGTGTGGTACATAGGTATGTTGTCAGTGTGCATTTCCTTTCCTTTCTTCCTTTTCCAGTGTATAGACCAGAGAGAAGCAGATGTTAAGTGGGAAAGGCACAGAAAGGCAATAAAGAGTCCTGTTTACTAGCTACTCCCACTCTTTTTTTTTTTTTTTAATAAAGTATGTGCAGAGAGATTTTTGTTTTGTTACAGCTGTATGTATTTGCAGCTTAGCAAGAACTTTGTGGTTAAGCCATGCTTTCCAAGATTAAAGAATGTTTTAGTTAATAGGCCAACCTTGTTCCCAGGTGATTCCATTAATCAGGTTATTATTGCATAGAGCTTCAGGCAAGAAGGGAGGGTAGAAATGATTCTTGAGTCTCATAGAATGAACTCCCTTTAAGACTGAGTGTCTACTTCAGTAGGAGAGATATGAAGGTAGTCTGTCCATCTTTAGGGGAACTAGATGACCCCTCCATCCAGATACTCTCTATCTCAGTTTATTCTGAGAATCGTCCCCAGGAACTGAAGCACCGTGTACATTGACAGTGTAACCACTGGGAATGTCTCTGACCTAGGATGTCTGGAATATTGAATGTGCTCTGTTTTCTGCATAGGGTGTTTGATTAATTGTTTTGGAAAGCAGGGAATTTCTTGAGGGAAACATTTCTTTTCCAGCTTTTCGTCAAGCGATAATAGTATGAATTTTCTTTGTCTTTAGTTTGTAAATGACAGTAGTCACATTTAGGAGATGTATTAATTCACTGAACTTTTAAAAAGGCCTTTAGTGTGCCAGGCATTGCACTGGGCATTGGGAATCAAACATAACAAGAACACAGGTCCCACTTCAAGGGCTCTTGGCTCTTCAGGTCAGACAGAGAGGAAGCCCATGAGGATGAGTACATAGGAACTCCTGCTAGGGCCTTCTCCGTAGGGACATGAGGTAGATCTCTGTTAAAGGTGTCCAGATCACTGAGATGTTTCATATCACTCACTCACAGTTATTTTTACCATTTCTATTTTATAAAAATCAAGCTAGCCATTTTAAAGTATGTTTTACTTTTTCTTGGTGGATAGTTTTCATTTTGATTGCTTTGTGATGCACTAGGGTGAAGTAGAATCCTTATGAAAATAGTGCAGATTTTGCTGACTACAACTATGGAAGGCTGCCAGTACCTTTTTCATAAAATGAGTTACTTGTACGTTATTTCAGCTCTTGACCCCAGATTTTATTGTTCTGTGAAAACAGCCATGACATCATCTTTTTTTTTTTTTTAAGGCACAAAGGAAAAATCCACTTTTTGGTATATTGCCTTCCTTTTTTTTTAATATTTATTTTTTGGCTGCATTGGGTCTTAGTCACGGCACACGGGATCTTTCATTGCAGCGTGTGGGCTCTCTTGTTGTGGCACGCAAGCTCAGTAGTTGTGGCACGTGGGCTTAGTTGCCCCACAGCATGTGGGATCTTCGTTCCCCGACCAGGGATCGAACTGGCGTCCTCTGCATTGCAAGAGGGATTCTTAACCATTGGACCACCAGGGAAGTCCCCCATGACATCATCTTTATTCTCAGTAAAAATCAAGGCTGAATGATAGTTGCAAGAATAGATAAACGTGAATTCCATTGTATGTGATGTATGTTTTTTTCCCCCGAAGGAGCATGTGGTTTGTGCTTTTATTTTTTATTTTTTGGCCGTGACTCACAGCTTGCGGGGTCTCAGTTCCCCATTCATTTCCGGACCACAGCAGTGAAAGTGCTGAATCCTAACCACTAGACCACCAGGGAACTGCCATAAAATTTAATTGTCTTGGAAAGCAGGGAGGTGCAAAGTTCTCTATACTTCTAATGATCTTTTGATTACATTATTCTTTTTTTTCTATTTACTGTTTGCTAATTTTTTGACTGCTTTGCCTGTTTTAATAATTGAGCGATGTTTTGGTGTTAATCTACCCATTATGGGTTAATCTATCCATTTTGATGGTAGATTTGTCAATTTTTCTCTGAGTTTTTATAGTTTTTGCTTCGTATGTGTTGACACCATTTTTTTTATAACTTTTATCAGATGTTTATTTATTTATTTATTTATTTATAGCTGTGTTGGGTCTTTGTTTCTGTGCGAGGGCTTTCTCTAGTTGCGGCAAGCGGGGGCCACTCTTCATCGCGGTGCGCGGGCCTCTCACTGTCGTGGCCTCTCTTGTTGCGGAGCACAGGCTCCAGATGCGCAGGCTCAGTAATTGTGGCTCACGGGCCCAGTTGCTCCGCGGCATGTGGGATCTTCCCAGACCAGGGCTCGAACCCGTGTCCCCTGCATTGGCAGGCAGATTCTCAACCACTGCGCCACCAGAGAAGCCTCCTGTTGACACCATTTTAATAGGCATATATATGTATCTTCCTGTTGAATTGAAATTTTTTATCATTATTTAGGATAGCACTTCCATTCTAAAGTAATGCTTTTATTTTCCGTGGTCTTTATTGTCTCACATTAACATAGATACTCCAGCTATTTTTTTGGTTGTTGTTTGCTTGGTATACCTCTTTTCATCCATTTACTTTCAAACTTTCTATGTTCTGTTCTTACGTTTTATGGGGATGTGAGCTTTTTTGTGGCTGCTATAACAAATTACCACAAACTTGGTGCCTTAAAACAAGAGAAATTATTCTCTCACAGTTCTGGAGGCCAGAAGTCCAAAATCAGTATCACTGAGCCAAAATCTCAGTGTTGGAGGGGACATAGTTCCTCTAGACCTTCTAGAGGAGAGAATTTGTTCCTTGACTCCTACGGCTGCCAGTATTCTTTGGCTATAGCTGCATCACTCCAATCTCTGTGTCCCTGGTCAAATTGTCCTCTTTTATGTCTGTGTAGCCAAATCTCCCTCTGCCTCCTTTTTGTAAGGATACTGGTGATTGCATTTAGGGTCCACCCAGGTAATCCAGGATAATCTCACCATTCCCAATACCTTAATCACATTTCCACAATCTTTGCAATGTGAAGTGACATTTACAGGTTCCAGGGATTAGGACTGATTTCTTCGGTGACCATCCTTCAGCCTACTACAATGGGTATTATATCTGGCTTTTAACTGGCATAATACATTTACATTTATTGTGATTCTGATAAATTTGTACTTCTTCTGTCATCATACAATTTGTTTTCTATTTGTAATTTTTTTCCCTGCACTCTTGCCTTTTTGAACAACCAAGTTCTTTTGTTTGTTTTTCATTATGTACTCCCTTCATTTGGTTTGGAAGTTACATACTCTATTATGTTCTTTTTTTTTACTTTTTTTTTTTTTTAAAGGAATTTCTTTTATTTTTATTTTTTATTTATTTATTTATTTTTGGCTGTGTTGGGTCTTCGTTTCTGTGCGAGGGCTTTCTCTAGTTGCGGCAAGTGGGGGCCACTCTTCATCGTGGTGCGCCGGCCTCTCATTATCGCGGCCTCTCTTGTTGCGGAGCACAGGCTCCAGACGCGCAGGCTCAGTAGTTGTGGCTCACGGACCTAGTTGCTCCGCGGCATGTGGGATCTTCCCAGACCAGGGCTCGAACCCGTGTCCCCTGCATTGGAAGGCAGATTCTCAACCACTGCGCCACCAGGGAAGCCCTATTATGTTCTTTTAGTGGTTGCCCTTGAAGTTTTGCCATGCATATTTAACAAAGTGAAATTAATTTCATATTCCACTACAAGAGAAAACAAAGATGTTAAAATACTTTAATTCCGATTAAACTCAATGATCAAGTTACATGCTACTCTGATCCAGTATTTTAGTCTAGCCTTTTTTTTTTTAGCGTTATAAATTGGACAGCATCATCACTATGTTTTTCAAAAACATTTTTAGATTTACTTTCTCGTTTAGCAATTTCTTTACTCACGATGCTTATTGCATTTCTGATTTTTTTTCCTGGGATCATTTTTTCTTCTTTAAAAGCTCCTTTACTATAGGTCTGTAGGAGGTACCTCTGTTTTTGTTTATCTGGAATGACCTTATTTCACATACATTCTAGAAAGACAGCCTTTCTTTGTGTAGAAATCTAGATTGACAGTTATTTCCCTTTCAGTAGTTTCTTTACTTTTGTTGTTTCTGTTACAAGTTTGCCAATAGTCTAATTATCATTCCTTCATAGGTGATGTCTTTTTTTCCTCTGCTTTTAGAAAAAATTTTTTTGCCTTAGCTATTCTGCAGATTCGTTACAGTATTTATGAGGCATGGATCGCTATTTATTTTGCTTGGTATTTGTGGATTCGTGTCTTTCAGTTATGTAAAATTGTCAGCCATTCTCTCTGGATACTGATTCTTTTCTATTCTTTATTATCTCTGCTTATAACTCAGTAAATGTATAGTAGATTTTCTTATTCTGTCCTTCATATCTTTTCTATGTTAATTTGCATCTCCTTGTCTCTCTGTGCTGGTTTCTGGATAATATTTTTAAAATCTATCTTTTAATTCACTGATTCCTGTATGTAAACAGGAATCTCTGTCAAAGCTGTTATTAATTCATTAGTTGATTAAACATTTTTTTTTTCAAATTATTTCATTTCTAAAAGTTCTCTGTGGTTTCTTTTTCAGCTCTGCCTGCTCATTTTTGGTAGTCTCTATGGCTTGTCGTATTTATGATTAATTTGTTTTTTAAACATTTCGTACATAGTTATTCTGTGTTCTGTGTTATAATTCTAGTATTTGAAGTCTTTGAGGGCTTGGACCTGTAATTTATTTTTTTCAATGCCTGTCACTCATGGAGATTGTTTTTGGGTTTACTGAATTTTTGACTTGGACCTCTATTTGGTTGAGCTTAACCTGTGGAAAAACCTGGGGAGTCAACACTGAGGATGTTTTTTCCTGAGAAGATTGTATTTACTTCTACTGTGAGCCAAGGTTATTCATCCTGAGACCATTTCCATCCCCTTACAGAGTTCAGCTCATCAGCTCCTCCTTTTTTGCCTCTACCAATGCAGAGTTTTGTTGTTTGACCTCTGGTAATGGCACTTTCTGTGAGTGATTCCAATTCAGAGTTCTAGTTTTAGTCTCAAGGTTTTGGCTGTTGTTGTTGTTGTGGTTGTTGTTTAGCCCTTGGAGGTTTTATGTATTTCCTACTTGCAAATAACATTGGAAAATAACATTATGGAAAATCTTATCTTAGTGGTAGGGCCTCAAATATTTCTTACTTGAGATCTCCAAGTGGTATTTATTAGTAATGGAAATAGTGGTTGTGTATTGGTTTAAAACTTAAGAAAAGCATATTTAGTATGAGGTGATTCTCAAATGCACAGTTAGAGTTCAGTGGAGTGAGTGAGGTGTTGATGTTCTTGGAACAGGAAGGAGCTGGCTACAGGTTGGCCAGCATATGAGACTTGGCTAAAGTCATTTGCTCAGTTTTATCATCTGTAAAATGATCAGGTGGCTTCTCAAGTTCTTTCTGGTGCTAAAAATGTGTACTTCCAAGGTTTCTTCTTACTGCTTTTTATTTCTATTATATTAATTTAAAAAGCGTTATTTAAGATCTGTGCTCAGAGCATTGTGTTAGGAATTTTGGAAGGTAAAGCATTGTAATAGCTGCTGCCTCAGTAAGCTTGCAGTCTAGGAATTGTATTAAAAACTGACAATAAAGAACAGTGATAGAGTCTGTAAGAGGGAACTCTAAAAAGTGGTGCGGCTGTGTGTTCCCTGTGCATGTACCGAGGAAGACAGTTAATTAGTGCCCATCATAGAATGTTCTTCCAGTGTTCTTTTGAAAGAGCTTGAGTCAGTCTTTAAAGATGTTGCTGCTGCTTATAATAATAATAATGACTACTATTTATTCTATTGTTTACTGTGTGCCAAGCACTGTATGAAACTTTTGACATAAATTAACTCTTTTAATCTTTTTTTAAACTTTATTTATTTATTAAAAATATTTATTTGGCTGCGCTGTGTCTTCGTTGCAGCACGCAGAATCTTTGTTGCGGCATGCAGGCTCTTAGTTGCGGCATGTGGGATCTAGTTCCCTGACCAGGGCTTGAACCCAGGCCCCCTGCATTGGGAGTGTGGAGTCGTAATCCCTGGACCACCAGGGAAGTCCCAACTCATTTAATCTTAAACCAAGGAAGTAGCTAATAATATCATTCCCACTGACAGATGAAGAAACTGAAGCATAGAGAGAGGTGAAATATGCCTAAGGTTACATAGCTAGTAAATGGTAAACTGGGATCAGAACCCAGGTAGCTTGGCTTTAGGGTCTAAACTCTAGATATGAATTGAGCACATTTATTAATCAGTTAGCATTGAGAGGCTAATGGAATTTTGATGAAGACCCAAGCCAGATTCTTTCTGTACCAGTGTTATCTCACATATTTTGGAAATATAAACAGGATAGGGTGCATTAAAATTCACTTAAATTTGTTCAGTTGAACAGATGGTTGGTTGACTTATCTTTAGTTGACTCACCCAGAGTTGTTTTCAAAACCACACCCAAGTCTCTTTCAGTAAGTTACAGTACAGTATTGGTTTAGGGGTTGAGTTAGAGTGAGAAACTTCACTTATTAATTTGTGCTCCATGCGTTGATAGAACACGATAGTTTTAATAAACGTTATTTTTAATTAAAATGATGTTTTTTAACTTTTAGTTGGTTAAACTTAATGTTCTTGAAGTTTTTGAAATGAACTTTTGTTAGCATGTTACTTTTACATCCTCATCAGATACTAGATAATTAAAATATTTCCTGTTTATAGGGTACCCACTGTGTGCCAGACATTGTGCTAGATATTTTACACTTATTATTTCTGATTGCCCCAACAACCTTGGAACATGACTTGAGTATATTTTATTACAAATGAGGAAACTGAGGTGGAAAAGGTGATAGGGTAGATGACGAGGCAGTAGTGGGGTGCTGCTGGTGCAGAGTTGGAAGGTTCATCAGTGGGGCCTGGTGGGGGGGTGAAGAAACACACCTCTAGGTTTCCAGGGAGAAGGGATTATTGGCAATGAGATAACTGGAAGACATTCATCAAAATAAATTCCAGATGGATTCAGGAGAAATGTTTAAAATTATAGAGACTGTAGAGAAAAAGCAAAGTAAAATGTTTATCAGAGATAATGCCTAAAACTTCCTTGGAACATTTTATTAGACATGTGCCTAGGAAGCAATGATAACTTTCTCTTTAAAAGCAGAATTCAAAGGAAAAGGTCTGCAGACCTAAATGAAATGTTAAAATATTTGCTAATTGAAAAATAAAATTATAGAAGGTAATAGTCTGGGAATGTCAAATATGATAAAAGGTCAATGTAGGTATACTATTTTTTTCACATTTGTAGGAATAAATACATCAAGATTTCAATAGATAGATAGGTAGAGAAATTAATAGACCCTAAGGGAAATTTCAGATGTAAATAAACATATAAAAAACATTCATTCTTACCTACTAATCAGAGAAATACCAAATAAAGCAGCCACTTCCGATCCATCAAAGAAGGGAAATTTTTCTGATACCTCTGCTTCCTTTTCAGAGTATGTGAGCCAAAAAGGAAGTGAAACTTTATATTTAATCTTAAGCCATTTGGAGGGTTTCTTATACTGTAAACTTTCCTTTCCAATGTTCCACTGTTTCGTTTAGCAACTGCTATTTGAGCTCCCAGTCTAGGCAAGGTCCTGCAACTAGGATTTTCTAAAAGGGTCACATTTTGGGGGATATTTATTTTATTCGTGCTGTTGCAATTATTTGAGAGTGCTTTGCATTTTTATTGGCTTGTTAAGATATGCTGTAGTTTTTCAGAAATGTTCTGAACTGTTGTGTGGAAATCATTTTGAAGTATGTCATGGTTTTGGCACCAGAGAATTGCCTCCCCTAAGTAAATGAAGCATTATTATTCATTTGAGGCTTGGGGTTGAACACTTGACTAGATGGACCATTTCTTTCCTGTATTAACCCCAGAAGGTCAGGCTGCAAGGCCAAGGCGCCAAGATTTTCCTAGACACACAGTGTACCATACTTAGGAAAGAATGAATTATTTGTTCATTTCAAAACGGGATCAAGTTCTGGTTAGACGTGATGGTATTGCTTAGCTAAGTATGCATTCAAGGTAAAAACATTCTCATCTTAGGCTAATGTTGTTAGTTCCTCCTGATGTGTTTAACTAGATTGCAGAGTGGCTTTTTTCTTCCTTATCAAATCTACGTAGAATTTTCTATACTCACATGTGGCTGGTCAACCTGTGCTTCCGACTTGCTCAGCTGGGTCTCTGCAGTCTTTCTGGGCCTCACTCTAGTACCGTTAAGTCTAGAATTCTCCTTTTCTTACTTCCTGCCCTTTGGGAGTTATACTTGCTTGAGTCTCCAAAACCAGTCAGCTAGACACAGATACAGCTTTAGCTTTGTGTACCAACTTTGGGAATTGACGTAATTCTTGGAAACATAATACCCAGTAACTCAAAACACAAAACCCAATTTGATATACAGATTGTTGGTGTGCAGTCTGGAACCTCCTTGTGAGTGGTAGACTGGGATTTGGAGTCTGTTCAGTAGCTGCTTGTACCCCCAGGGTCTCTTCAGTTGTACGTCAGTTGTGATTGAAGGAGGCAAAGTGATGGCCTTTGTTAGTCAGATGCCTCTGGAATCCAAACTTGGATTAGCATTGCCAGTCCAGGATGTGAGACCTGGATGTGTATTTGGTTCTCAGTGTGCATTTACTGAGGGCCTTCTAGGGGTTAGCCTTGTGAAAACAGTACTGACTAAGACAGGTGAGTCTGCTGCCCTCTAGGGGGTTACAGTCTACTAGGGGAGACAGACGGTGAATTTCTGAAGGTAGTACTAATAACTAACACTTAGTGTGTGTAGTTAGTGTGTCAGACACTGGTTCTAAGCATTTCACATGCATTAACTGTTTGAGGGGGTACATTTGTTAGCCTCATTATTTCAGATGTGGAAACTGAGACCAGGGGAGTTAAGACATTTTCCCAAGTTTACAGAGCCAGTAAATGGCTGAGCTGGGATTTGAACTCAAACAGTCTGGCTCCAGAGTCTGTGCTCTGAAAGTAGGGATAAATCCTTGAAGGGAAAGAAAACCCAGGGTGATCTGAGAGAGCTGGGAGTGGGGGCTACTCTAAATAGGGGAGTAAGGGAAACTAGTCTCAAAATTTGGTCTCAAAATTTGGAGGTGAAATTTGACCTGAAACTTGACCAATAAGGAGTAATGCGCTCAAAGTAGCTGGAATAAGTTTGTTCTGGGCAGAGAGAACGGTCTAAAGGTTCTGAGGCAGGAAGGAACTGGGTGTGTTTGCAGACCGAAGGAAGGCTAGTGTATCTGGGACAACAAGGCAGAAAGATGGCTGGGAGCCAAACTGGGAAGGTCCCTGCTGGCTGTGATCAAGATTTCAGATTTTACTCTGGGGACTATGGCAAGTCCTTGATAGGAATTAAGCAGGGGCAGGACCTGATTTGATTACATTTTTATGCAGAATGAGTTATAAGGGTTTGAGTCCAAGCAGGGAGACTAGGCTGGGGGAAGATTAAGAGTTCTGTTTTGGACGTAAGGTATGAGTGGCCCTCCTTGTATCTTTGCTTATTTTCCAAAATATAACTGAAATATCTCAGTGCTTAAAGAAAATGATGATAAACAGATTTAGTTTTGTCTCCCTCTCCCACTCCCAAACAGAAGCCAGTTCTCACTCCTGGCTTGGCTCTAGCTGTCCCTCTGCTGGAGTGCCTGTAGCCCTCACCACCTGTGATGTCACCTCTGGGAGCCTTTCCTTCTTAATGTTGCCACTGACCCCCCACCCCCACCCCGCGTCTTCCCAGTCCCCTTCCATGGCACTGTGTGATTTACTTATGTAGCACGTTTATTGCCTGGCCCCCTCTGCTAGTATGTACATTTCCTGAAGGCAGAAATCTTTGTTTTGTGCATTGAGTCTCCCAAGCATCCAGATTGAAGAACAGTGCCTGGCCTGTGTTAGCTTCATGGTAGGAGCGCAGTAGGCATTTGACGACGTTATCCTTTGGCTTCTACTTCAGTTACATTTGAAAAATTATGTGGGATCTGTCGCTCTGTCTGTGGCCCAAATGCGGGTGGAGCCTTTTAGAGTTTGAATTCTCCCCTCTACCTCAGTAGTGTCATGTTTGTTGAAATGGCGCCATTTTGATTAAGTAAAAACTAATATATGCAATTTGAGGCATGATTTTCCTTTGTCTCAATTTGTTTTTGGCCATTTTTTTTCACATGGTTTAAGACTTTCATAATTTTCCCCTTCAAATACCATTTGGAATTTTTAAAGTCTTCAGAAGTTATTTCGATATTAACATAGGAAATTTCTATGGTGGTAGTGATAATGAGAAATAAATTATATATACTAGAAAATTTTTTTTATAGTAATCTTTTATTTATTTTTATATTTATTTTTGGGTGTGTTGGGTCTTCGTTTCTGTGCGAGGGCTTTCTCTAGTTGCGGCGAGCGGAGGCCACTCTTCATCGCGGTGCGCAGGCCTCTTCACTATCGCGGCCTCTCTTGTTGCGGAGCACAGGCTCCAGACGCGCAGGCTCAGTAGTTGTGGCTCACGGGCCTAGTTGCTCCACGGCATGTGGGATCTTCCCAGACCAGGGCTCGAACCCGTGTCCCCTGCATTAGCAGGCAGATTCTTAACCACTGCGCCACCAAGGAAGCCCCTAGAAAATATTTTTTAATATATTTTTGAAACCAGTTGCAGTTGTGACAGAGATCAGAAAATTTTAATTACTTGTCACCAACAATAAAAATCATGTGAGCAAGAAGCAATTTGGTGTTGTGGAATGTCCATAAGCCTGGCCAGGACACTTTGGCCCTAGCCTTGCCCAGTAATCATAGCCACCCTTTAATGTGTGTCCACTGCCAGACACTCTGCTGAATGCTCTCCAAATGGCATTTCTGATTCTTACGATATCCCTCAAGGTTGCCGTGACAACATCCGTTCATAGGTGAGGAAGCAGTGGTCCAGAGAGAAGTTTAACAACTTCAGAAGTTCAGGATCACAATAGTAAGCACGGCAGTGGACATCAGACTTGGCCTTAGCCTGACTCCAGACACACCAGGCTGCTGCTTTCTGCCCGTGACTCCCTGTGTGCCCAGGGCCGTCTTCTCCCTTCTCCGAACCTCAGTTTTCCTAATTTTACTTTATTTATTTAATTAATTATTTATTTATTTTTTGGCTGCACCACACAGCATGTGGGATCCTAGTTCCCTGACCAAGGACCGAACCCCCCCTGCCCCCTGCATTGGAAGCGCGGAGTCTTACCCACTGGACTGCCAGGGAAGTCCCATCAGTTTTCCTACTTTTCAAACGAAGGGGTTAGATTTAAACTACGATGGAGATGTTTACAGCACTGACTCAGAAGGGCTCTGAGGGTCCTCATGGCTGCTCTGCTGCTGGCAGCTCTTCAGTTCATCACACTTTTATTGAGCACCTCCTGTGCACCAGACAGCAGTGTAAGATGCTTAGACGACGAAGGGCAGAAAACCTGGTCTGCCTCTTGGAATTAGCAGGATGGTGTGTTCCCCTGATAGCTTCAGACTTTGAGACCAGTGTGCTAAGTGCCCTGTTCTTCAGCAGTAAACCTTGCCTGTCATACCCTCACGTGCAAAGGGCAGTGCATCAAATCCCCTTGATTCCTTATAGGGTGAAGTGCTCTGTTGTGCTTAGAGGCCAGGAACTCTGCTGCTTTTCGTAAGATGGAAGTACGTAGCGGCTGCACAGTGAAGCTGGTACTGATTTAAGGAAATATTCAGCCGTAAATGCTTCTGAGACGAACACAATCATTTTGGAGGACTGACTATGAGGGGCTCATTAACCCTATACATTCTTAACTCAACTTGAGAGTTTGGTTAACTTACTACCTCTACCTTAGGGTAAAACAGTCTCTTAGAGCCTACATTTTATCACGTGTAAAATCAGGATAGGGCCACTCTAGTAAAGTACTTAACAGAATATATATTAAACTTTAAACAAACGTTCGATGTCATCATGCTGCTGGAAATACAAGGTACTGTGTACTCTGTTCATTTATACCTTCAAGGATGCTTATGCTTTTATTTATGTTCTTAATGGTGTTTTATTTTTAAATTTTTCTTTTTTTATAAATTTAACTTTTAAAAAGTATATATGAACAGTAAAGACTCTCCTGGCCATCTCTGTCCTCCATTCACCCAGATCCCATTCCTTACAAGTACAAACCACCATTTTAAGTTTCTTGTACATTCTTCCTACATTTCTTTATGCAAATACAAGCAAATATGAGTATTTTTCTTATCCCTCCTTTCCCTACCAAGAGGTACTATAAATACATCGTTCTCTGTATCCTGCTTTTTTTCACTTGATAGTATGTCCTTATTTTTGTGAAAATGAGACCATCTAAGAATTTGTGTGCTCATAATTATTTCGTAGCATAAAGGGTTTTCAGTCTCCATCAACTGACCTGATTACTTTTCAGAGAAATTTACCTTTGGCAGATTTTTACTTAGACTAATTGTTGTGATTTCATTTCATTTTATTATTTATTTATTTATTTTTGGCTGCATTGGGTCTTCGTTGCTGCGTGCGGACTTTTCTCTAGTTGTGGCGAGCAGGGGCTACTCTTCGTTGTGGCGCGCGGGCTTCTCATTGCGGTGGCTTCTCTTGCTGCGGCTCACAGGCTCTAGAGCGCAGGCTCAGTAGTTGTGGTGCACAGGCTTAGTTGCTCCGCAGCATGTGGAATCTTCCTGGACCAGGGCTCGAACCTGTGTCCCCTGCATTGGCAGGCAGATTCTCAACCACTGCGCCACCAGGGAAGCCCGGCAGGCAGATTCTTAACCACTGCGCCACCAGGGAAGTCTGTTTTTGTGGTGTTTTAATCTTCCTTACTTACAGCCCTGCCAAGCTTTCCCCCCTTCCTCCTTCCCAGAAAAATAAGCAAAAATCCAACTCAAACCCTTACATAGTAAGCAACCTCATGGAATGAAATTCAGGAAAAGTTTTGTTTCAATAAAACCGTAAATTTTGAAAGTCTTCATTACTTCAGCAAAAATATAGTTAAAAAAATAAAAATAGTAAAGTAATTGAAGGACAGTAACAGTATCATGAAGGATCTAAAATAGAGAAAGTGGTTGATGCTGTCAGAGGATAAAGTTGAATTCTACTTTTTTTCTACATGTAGTTGTTCTGGGCATGGGTAACTCAATATGTGCATCAGTATAGTAACTACAGTGGAGACCCTCCTGTGGTGTGGTGGTTATTTGTTAAATTGTGAGACACCATACATAAAATTACTTCTCCCAGATTCCTCTCCTGAAATCTGAATTGTAGTTTCCTTTGTGGAATTTCTTCTTGAAAGCACTTAAGAGTATACTGATTAATATTTGCTCACATGCTATCTGAAAGTAGTGGATGTTACTTCAAATACATTTTTTTTGGATGAAAGCAGAATTTTGTGAAATTAGTAATGGAGAATGATTGTGTATTCCTTTCCACCATTCACCCACTTACCCGATGTTTATTGAGGCCTGTTAATGTGCTATTTAGTGGGGAGATGGTGCTGAGTTAGACAGTAGACCCCGGTGTGCTACCTGCTCTCGGCCAGTATCCACATTTTGACTTCCTGTGTGGCAGTTGATGGATAAGCGTGGCGTTTGGAATGGGCGGTCTTGGGTTCAGGTCCTGATTCGGCCTTTTATTTATCTTGCGGCCTCAGGAACTTGAAACTCAGTCAGCTCTTCCTCCGCAGGTTGGGAACTTGCAGGGCTGTTTGAGTGAACGAGTCTGTGTGGAAGCGTGTACTCTACAGTGGCCTGTGGCACTGTCCTCATAAAATTCACGCGTTGGTCACTCTTCTGATCCCTTGCATTTTCTAGTTGCATTCTCCTCAACTGGATTTGGGGAATATTTGGTTTGGGGTTTGTGAGTCATAGAGATGATGACTATGCCTCTATCCTATTTTATCATTTTTTCCCTAAGGTGCTTTCAGATACATTGTCTCATTTAATCATTAGGTTAGGGAGATGTTGTTACTTCATAGATGAGGACTTCGTAAGTGATGACATTATACAGTGGAACAAGTGGGACTGACCACTGATACCTAGCCCAAGGGCCTGCCCACTGCCCAGTACTGACCCTTGGACTGGAGAATCCTCTCATCAGCACAGGAAGACCATTTGGTGAGAAGCAATTAAGAGTGCAGTCTCTAAACCATAGTCTTTTTTTTTTTTTTTTTATAATTTTTATTGGAGTGTAGTTGCTTTACAATGTTGTGTTAGTTTCTGCTGTACAGCAAAGTGAATCAGCTATATGTATACATATATCCCCTCTTTTTTGGATTTCCTTCCCATTTAGGTCACCACAGAGCATTGAGTAGAGTTCCCTGTGTCTAAACCATAGTCTTAATTTCAGATTCTTGCTTCTCCACTATGGCTGTGTAACCTTAAGCAAGTAACTGGAATCTCTGTAATAATACACCAGAAGATTGATTAAGTGCTATAGTAAAAGAAAAACAACAGCTGTTATATAACTATATAAAAACGTAATAAAATGTGGAAGATTTAGGCTGGGAATCTGTTAACAAATCATTCATCCTAAAGGAGAGAGGAAGCAAGAGGACCCACCCGTATAATTCCTCAATGAGAGGAGCATAGAGCAGGCGACAAGGCTAGGAAGCACTGCTTTGATTCAATTTTACCTTTTTTTTTTTCTTTCTTTCCTTTCTAATTTGAGCTTCCTGGACATAGGATGGTGAGAGGTAGTGTGTGGCAGAGTTAAGAGCAGGTGCTCTGGAGCTGGGCAGCCTGGGTTCAGATCCTAGCAACCCCACTGCAGGCTCTTAACTGCTTTGTGCCTCAGTTTCCTTATCCTTCAGAAAAATGAGTTAATACATGTAAAAGATGAGCTTTAGATCAGTAATTATCACTTAGTAAGCAGTGCTTATCTTAAAGGGAACTTTTGAGCAGTTTCATCTGCAAGAGAACATCTGGAGACACAGGAATAGAAATGATCCGATCAGAGTAATTAAAGGCTTTTACTGAGCTGTGAGTCCTGAGCAGGGCACACTCAGCCCGAAGCTGTGAAGAGGAATCTTAAACGTAAGGTAGGTGTTTGTCCTTTAGGGGAGGTGGAGAACTAGGCTAGTAATGTTGGCAGTGAGGCTTGTAACTCATTGTGGTTGTATTCTGTTTTATTTGGGAGACGGCTCAGTGTTGGGCTCCTTTGTCAGGAGATTTAGAGACTCCCCTTTCATTGACTGGCTGGGCACCCCTTCCACAATTGAAGGTTTCTGAGACTTTGTAATGGATTCGGCGGGGGCTTCCTTGTCTCTTCCACTTTCCTGCCTGAGGCGCTGGACGGGGTGCGGGCTGTCGCTGCAGCACTGTTCCCAGCCCTCTGCCTAGGCTTGGCCGTCACTGTTAGCTCTGCCAGGCTTGCAGAGAATCTTGTCACTCTTCCCAGCAAAGTCGTCACTCTATTTTTTAAGCTTTTTTCTGGCTTTATTGAGGTATAATTGAAAAATATAATTGTAATATGTTTAAAGGGCACAACGTGATGATTTGATATGTGTATACATTGTGAAATGATTCCCACAGTCCAGTTATTTAACATATCCATCACCTCCCCTAGCTGCACTTTTTTTTTTGGTGAGACCACCTTCTGTTTAATTAAGTGTGGCCTGATGGTGCCGTTTCATTCTGGGTGCAAACCTTGTGGAGCCCTCCCAGAGATGTTCATTCACCAGGTGACTGCCACCTGCCCCAAGCCAACCTGGAAGCACCTGCTTAGCTCTAAAAGCATCACTTCTGTGAAGCTTTCCATCAGTGTCCTGGGGCAGCCCGCTCCATCAGTGTCCCAGGGCTGCCATGACAAAGTACCACAGACTGGGCGGCTTGAACAGCAGAAGTTTATCGTCTCAGTTCTGGAGACCAGAAGTGCAAGATCAGGGTGTCAGCAGGGCCGGTTCCTTCTGAGGCTGTGAGGGAGCCTCTGTTCCAGGCCGCTCCCCTGGCTGCTGGTTTGCTGGCAATCTTTGGTGTTCCTTGGCTTGTAGATGCTTCACCTCAGCTCATCTCTACCTTCACCTTCACATGGCCTCTCCCTGTAGTCTTGTCTGCGTCCAAATGCCCCGTTTGTATGAGGACACCAGTCATATTGGATTAGGGGCCCACCCTGCTCCAGTATGACATCATCTTAACTAATTACATCTGCAGTGACCCTATTTCCAGATAAGGTCACATCCTGAGGTGCTGGGAGTTAAGGCTTTGATATGAATTTGGGGGCGTACAGTTCAACCCATAATACCCTCTCTCTGCTTTTTCTACCTCCCCCTGGACACTTTTGGCCTGCTGATATGTAAGTAGATTTCTCTCATGGCACCAAGAGGATTTGATTACATTTATTTGTCTGTGGCCTCCTACTCATTTTGTAACTTTTTATCTCTGCTGCCTTGTACATGATGTGGAAAGTGGCTCTGGTGGAGATATATTAAGTACCTGGAGTTATAGAAATAGAGGAAGATACTGCAGAGGTCACCTCTTACCTTGTTTTCCTGTTGACGGTACCAAAGGCTGTCTGGAGTTGGCTGTGAGGTGGCCAGGGACACCAGCAGAGGCTGCCACTTTTATTACCGTGTGAGCATGTTTGATACCTCCTGGTTTATTTTCCATGGCGTGATAGCTCATTATCACCTGGCAGTCTTTATGCTCTCTGAGATTGTTTGAAGAACATTTAGAAATGGAGAAGACCCTCTAGGTCTTCAGCATTCGCCTGACCCAGAGAATTTTGTTAACGGCCACCTTCTTGTTTCAGCCTTTGGTTTGAGTGTTCTGTTTTTAGGGATTCAAAAGTAAATCATGTGAATGGTTGGAATAGTTAACAGAATGTCTGTGCCAGAATGGAGATGCCAAGAAATAATTGAATCTGCTCCCAAAGCTTTAGAATTAGCTCATTAGATGTGTTAGAGAAACAAAAATTTGTCTGGTTTCTGATCTGAGGTTTAGTTACATGTTAGTGAGGGTGCATTGTCCTGGGACTGGAATACCTTTGCTAAGAAAGAATATTCCAGGGCACGCTTTTTGTTATTTCCAGAATAAATAACATTCCAGGCAGAGTGGTATTTTCTGTGGTGTTAGTAGAAAGGGGAGGTTAATCTTAAAATATCCTTTCATCCCAATATCAGTCATATCTGTCTGAAAGAACATGCTGAAATTTGTTCATCTGAAGGCAGACAGAGACCAGCTTTTGAAAGGTCTGGAGGCACTTTATTCTGTGAGCAAGGAAAATTATGGAGCATTTCAGACACATACGAAATAGAATAGTATAATGAACCCTGCTTTATCCTTCATCCAGCTTCAGCAGTTATTAACTCATGGCCAGTCTTGTTTATTTTGTGTAACCCTTACTCTCCCTCGACCCCATATAAGTTTTAGGCAAATTCCAGATGTCATATTATTTCATCCATAAATATTTCTGTATGTATCTAATATAACCATAATAATATCACACCTAAAATTTTTAACAGTAATTCCTTAATGCCATCCAAGTCCAGTTAGTGTTCAAATTTCTAATTGTCTCGAATGTCATTTTTAGATTTTTATTTTACAGTTTACTTGAATCAGGATCTGGCAGAGATCCTCCTATTACCTGTCGGGTTTTAAGCAGGGGAATGAATGACATGATCTGACTTATATTTTGAAACTCTCTCTGGCCTCGCTGTGAAAAATAGATCGGTGTGGGGGTTGCTAGGAGACTGGAAGTGGAGAAACTAATCAGGAGGCTACTGTGTGTCCAGGAGGTGAGTGGTAATTATCTAGATTAGAGTGATGTGGTGGAGGTGGAGAAAAGTGGGTGAATGCGAGATGTCACCTGGGCAGGCCAAGCTTGTTTGTCATGGCTCAGCCAGACTTTTGGGTTCTGCTGGGTGTGTATGTTTGTTTATTTGAAAGTATTATTCCCAGAGATTTCATTGATTTCAGTATCAACATTTTAAGTTTAGTGAAATCTTAAAATTTTTATACAGGTTAAATTATAGCAACTTTATGGAATATTGAGATAGAGGAACATTAATCCCTACTTCTCTTGAATCAATTTGTTCAACTTTAATACAGCTTATTTGCCATTATATCATCTTGTCTATATGTGACTACAGTGATAATATTGATAACTTTATATAATAGAATAGGAAATATATAGTTTTTCACTTAACCATGTTATAGTCTCGTGTATTATGCTAAAGAATATTCATAGTTTCATAATACTGTATTGAGCAGATTATGCTATAGCCATTCATGTATTGTTGGACGTTGATCTTACTTTTTAAATTATTTTATTTTAAAATTATTCTAAATAATGTTGCAGGAAGTTTTTTTTTGCATCTGTATTTTTTCCATTTCTTCTTTAAAAATCTGGATTAAGTAATGACTTCTTTGTAGAGATCTTCCTAGAAAAATTTGCTGTCTTAACACACACTTAAAAATGACATCAATGAAACCTGAAGCCGTAATTGACAAAAACCAAGTACAGGCTTTTGTTTTTTAAAGAGTGTCTCTCTCTCTCTCTCTTTATTGATTTGGTTGCTCTGGGTCTTTTAGTTGCGGCAGGCAGGTTCCTTAGTTGTGGCACACGGGCTCCTTAGTTGTGGCATGCAAACTCTTAGTTGTGGCATGCATGTGGGATCTAGTTCCCTGGGCAGGGATCGAACCTGGGCCCCCTGCATTGGGAGGGCAGAGTCCTAGCTGCTGTGCCACCAAGGAAGTCCCCAAGTACAGGTTTTGTACTTTAAAAGTTGGAATTATGTTTATTCTTGGTTATTGGGCTCAGAATATGTATACTTTAAGTTTATAGACTTCCTTATTGAAGGAAGACCACATGCATATCTGGTCTTCAGTCTTTATCTTCTCCCATTCATATGGCAATTTGTAATAAAATGAGAGCAATTTCTGCCTTATCATCAGCATGTTGGTTTTACAAAGATTCTTTTCTTTCAGTCAGCTCTGGGAACCAGGAAGCAGCTATAGTTGCCTCTAAAATGTTCCCCTGTGTCCTTATTTACTGATGAAAATGGCTTAAAATTAGGACTCATTTGATAATAGAGAACTCATAATACTGTATATCCTTTTGTCTTTTTTTTTTTTTTTTTTAATTTTTGGCCGCACCACATGGCATGCAGGTCCCCAGCCAGGGATTGAACCTGAGCCCCCTGCAGTGGAAGAGTGGAGTCTTAACCACTGGACCGTCAGGGAGTCCCTTTTTTGTTTTTTTTGAAATGCTGAAGTGGAACATTTTTATCATTGGCTCAGAATGGTCAGGTTCATTTATATCTAATGAAGAAATGTCAGACAGCCATTAATAATGTTTTGTTCTTTGGGTCCTTCTTTTAGAACAAACTAGGTTAAAGTAAACAGATGACACTAAACATTTTAAAGGATATGTTCAGAGAAGGGTAAGTTTTAAAGACTACATTTAGGTCATTGGTTCACTTATTCTGTTTTATTGCCTTTTAGTCACTGATTGTTTTCATACTTTGTCTTTAAGCTTTGTCTTTAAGTCCTTGAAATAGTGTCACTTCAAGTATGCTCTTACTTCTATCGTATCTGTAGATTTCAGAAAAGCAATATCCAAATCGATCTTTTTCTTTAAAAAAATGTTCAACTGATTCTTTGGCTGTTGGTACCACAAAATATATATTTTTAATAAACTATTCTTTAAAGCCTTACTATTCAAATTGCTGTTTGAGTCCAGTGGCATTGGTATCACTTGGGAGCTCGTGAGACATGCAGGATCTCAGGCCCCATCTCAGACCTACTGGATATGAATTTGTATCTTAACATGATTCTTAGGCGATTCATATGCACACTAAAAAGCTAATAATGCCAGCCCCAGATTCCTGGTTGGATCCTCCTGTTCAAGGCATCTATGCCCTCAATTCCATCCCTTCCCATCCCTTTGGGAACATTGTTTCCTCTCACTGTCACCATCATCATCATTTACAACATAGCTTAGAGGTTAAGAACAGGAGTTCTGCATCCAGGAGGGCTGCATTAGAACCCCAGCCATGTTAACTTCCTAGCTGGGTGACCTAAGTTCCCTTATCTGTAAAGTGAGGAAAACAATAGTATATTGACAAACAGGGGAGGTGAGAGGATCAAATACAGGTAAAGAACAATGTCTAGCATACAATTCTGGCTGCTTTCATTCTCCTTCCCGTTATTACAAACATTATTTTAGATATCTGTTGCAGCATAACAAACCATCCCAGGACTTTGCAGCTTAAAATAATTATTTTATTATTCATATTTCATGATTTTGTGGGTCAGGAATCTAGGCAAGGCTCAACTGGGCAGTTCTGTTCTATGTGGCATCTACTGAGGTCGCTTGATGACTTTCAAGTTTTTTAATTGTTATTTTAATTAAGTTGTGTATTCTGGATGTAAATCTTTTCTCAGATATATGATTTGTAAAATTTTTTCCATTTTATGTGTTGTCTTTTCACTCTTTTATGTATCCTTTGAAGCACAAATGTTTTTAATTTTTAGGAAGTCCAGTTTATCTTTTTTCTTTTGTTGCTATCCTTTTGGTGTCATATAAGACTTTGCCTAAACCAGGGCCTCTTAGGTTCACTCCTTTACTTTCTTGTAAGTATTCTATAGTTTTTGCTGTTACATTTAGGTCTGTGTTCCGTTTGGACTGAATTTTTGTACACAGTGTAAGAAGGAGCACCATTTACTTTTTTAGTTGCTAATTTAATCACCTCTTTTAAATCCCTACGTTGCTTATCCTCTGTGGCTTGAGGAACTGTTGTTCACTCACTCGCCATTAAAACTCTCTGCCTGTGGGTTCTGAGACTGTTTCTCATCTTGTGTCTTTATCCTTTCCTTCTTGTTCTTAATTTATTCAAGATTTTGTAGTTACATACCAGCTGTATGGCAAAAACGGTTCTGGGCGCTGGTCCTGCTCCCTCTTCTCAACTTACATGCTTCTGCTGGCCAGTTTCCTCTCCTCTCCTGGCCCCATCTCTGTGCTGATGACTTCCAGATCAGCACCACTGCCTTCCTCAGTGAGTCTGTCTCCACTTCTGGACTGTGAGTCCAGCTTCCTCAAAGTGAGGACTGCATCTGATTAATTTTGTGCCCAGCACAGTGACTGCACGTAAAAGATGCTCAGTAAACACTGCATATATATATTGTTAAAGCTGTCATTCAGTGGGTTACAAAAGCAGAATGAACTATTTGTATGATTAGTAAAGGTGCTATTTAGAGATTTATAGTTAAAAGGTGAATATAATTTAGTGTGTTCAAACAGCATTTCAAATAAAAGATTGGGATTAAGAAGAGTGTAAAGTGGGACTTCCCTGGTGGTCCAGTGGTTAAGACTTCGAGGTCCCCATGCAGGGGGCCTGGGTTCAGTCCCTGGTCAGGGAACTAGATCCTGCATGCCGCAACTAAAAGATTCCCCCATGCTGCAACTAAAGATCCCGCACGCCGCAACAAAGATGCCGCATGTTGCAACCAAGACCTGGCGCAGCCAAATAAATAAATAAGTGTTTTTTTTAAAAAAAGACTGTAAAGTAAGTAGCCATATTAGCAGACGTTTAAATTTGAGCCATTTGGGCATCTTTTCAGGTTATTCACAAACTCAAGGACATGCTGACATTTTCAGAGCCTACTATTATTGTTCTTTGAACCAAGAAGGTGATGTTGATGAAGAGCATTTCCCATTTGCATGAATACAGATGTGTGAGCGGCTTCTCTCCTTTGACCTGTGTGGCGAATCCTTTGCAGAGTTGCCACCAGTCCTTTCTGGGGACAATATCATGAATCAAATTTCTCCAGAAATGAACTGTGCTGCTTTTAGAAGATCCTGTCTGTTTGGGACAATATGATGACTTTAAACTATCTTGTGGTCAAAATTTTCACATCTAATTATATTTTTTCAGTTTGTCAGAGGATATACTAGCTTTGTTAGATTGTTTTCCTGTTGTCTGCTGAAGAACAGTGGCAAGGACAAAAACTGCCCTTGGTTGGTGGAAGGGTGGGCTATGGCTGATCAGCCACGTGCCTCAGAAGCCACAAAGAAGCATCACACGTCATGGCTCTGACTGGTCAGTCAGTCAGGGCATCCTCATGCTGGAGATTGTATTTATCAGGCTGATGTTCTCATTATGAAATGCTACTGGACATTGATTCAAAAACAATACTGTCTTTTGTTTTGATTCTGTAGGAACCTGGAAAGATTGCGCAATGAATGGTGATACTCGGGCTGCAGTGGTGACCTCACCACCCCCGACCACAGCCCCTCACAAAGAGAGGTATTTCGACAGAGTGGATGAGAACAATCCAGAATACTTGCGAGAGAGGAACATGGCCCCAGACCTTCGCCAGGACTTCAACATGATGGAGCAAAAGAAGAGGGTGTCCATGATTCTGCAGAGTCCCGTAAGAGAAGCTTTGTCTCTGGCCAAGTGCCCTCTCCCTTCTCCCACTACGTCAGCTCTTGTGCTCTGTTGTACGAGTCATAGTCCGTTTACCTTAACACAGGAAATCAGTGCCTTGTGTATATATGTGTGTGGCTGTTAAAGAGTTCAGTTTAGTTCCAGTTATCAGACACACAAATGAAAACTCTTCAGTATCATAAAGGATAGGAGGTGTTCATTTCTCCTTTTCACTCTCTCACTGCTTTGCCAGAGAGTCTTTATATGTTGCGACCATTTAAAAGTTACTCTTTCCTCCAAAACACCTAGCTTGGTGCTGGGCACTTGGTAGGTCTCAGCAACACCCGATTGTTGATTGATTTTACCTTTAGTTGTGGTCGGCATTTGAACCACAATCACGCCCAGCTGTGTTCCGTTTGCATCTTTAGGTAAAAGTAGTGCTGTTTTCATGTTGATGCTGCTGCCTTTGTGCGTGCTTCATTCTTTTTATCCTTTTAATCTGTTCTTGCTTTATCTCCTGAGTGTTTTGGGGTGTCACGTGGCAGATAATTCAGTTGAGTTACTCTTTTAAATGTTGATCATCGCTGTCCGCAAGGAACTGGGTACTTAGCATACAAAGCTTATTTGTTTAGTTGTTATTATTGTTCATATACTATTCCTCATAATATAACTTACAGTAAAGTACACAAGTCTTAAGTACACAGCTTGATGAACTTTGACACATGTATAACACCGGTGTAAGCGCCCAGATCAAGTCTCAGACTTTACGTTCTAGTCGAAGGAGATAACCAAGGAGCAACAAATAGAAGCACAGTGCAGGAAGTAGCTGGACGATGAGATCGAGTGTGACTGGGTAGAACAGCCCTCTCTGAGTGAGGAGGATTTGACCTGAACTCTGAACGACAGGAAGGAGCCGGCCGTGCAGCGATGGGGGAGAAGCAGACATGAAATTCCTAGGACAGGAACGAGCTTGAAGAGTCCAAGGGCAGCCAGCGTGGTCTGGGCATAGGAAGTGGGAGTGCGGGGTGCGGTGAGGTTGGAGAGGGAGGAGGGGGCAGTTGCTGTGTCAGAGGCCGTGTCAGCCCAGCTCAGGGTACGGTGCAGACGGGAACGGCACGCTGCAGTCTTTGAGTAGCTCATTCTGGGTTAGTATACAGAGAGCACCATAGAGGGCAAGAGAGTAAGCTGACTTCCAGGCAAGAGGTAGTGGTAGCTTGGGCCAGAGTGGTGGTGGTAGAGGCGGAGAGAGGTAAACTCATTTGTGTTCTGTTTTGAAGGTGGAATAAATAGGACTTGCTGATGGATGGGGGGGGGGGGGGAAGAGGTGAGAGAGAAAAAAAAAAGAATCAGGATAACATCTAGACTTGGCTTGAGCAGTTTTCCTGTGTAAAAGTAATAAGAAACCAAGTGAAAGTCACTAAGGATAGAGTGAAGAAGCTAAGCTTCCAGTACCGAGTACGTGCCAGGCACTGTGCTGGGGGCACTGGGGATGCCACGTCCCTACCCACAGGGGTCAAGAACAGAGTCAGCATCAAAATGTTACTGACCCACATGCACCGTGGGGTCTGGGAACAGAGAAAGGACCCTAGAGGGAAGACTGGTAAGGCCTGGGCTTTACTGAGTAGAATGTACCCAGTGTTGGTTTTTTGGTTTTAGGAGCGTGGATCGTTCAACTGCAGTAAGGAGTGGGAAGGCCCACCCTGTGTGTACAGATGCTGACAGTTGGGAGATGTGAGAGGGAACCTGTGGAAGTTTCCTTCAGACTGATTCTCTGTTCTCAGTGGAATAACCAGTGGAGGCATCTGCTTAGAATGGGCACAGGGAGTGGTGTAGAGAAGGCGTGAAGAGTAGGCGAGGGAATGGGCAAGAAAAGTCGAGAATGATCCCTGGGTTAATGTCAAGGGTGCACTCAGGTCAGTGGTCATGGATTTACAGTGAGACAGTGCGGTACGGTCTTCGTTTTTGTCCCCCAGCCACTTTCAGCAGCGTGAATAGAGAGGGTGTGAAGAGTTGAACTTAACCTGGGGTTGGGATTTTGCCACATGAAATGGTAGAGAGTTGTAAGCAAGGGAATGGCTATAGTTTTAAACCAAGGGCCTAAGCTGAGTGAGAGAGGTCAGGACACGGGGAAGGTGTGGGATGGTGATAAGGTCTTAGGATCAAGACGGGGTTGAAGAGAGGGTGAGCTGGACACTAGGAGAAGGTGTTTGGAGAGCACGTGCTTGGCTCTGAGACTGAAGAGGGGCCCAGTTACTAGAAGTGAGCAGGTCTCTAGGGCATGACCATGGAAATAGGAGGCCGGGGTGAATTGGATGACACGGTCGTCGGAGGAGAGGCGATCAGGGAGCTGAGAGGGGAAGGTGTGGATGTTTAACCATCCGGAGTTAGGACCAAGCAAACAGGCAAGGTCATTGGCTGGTGACTGCTGTTGAGGAAAGAGTCTGGGGTCCAGATGGGTGGCTCCAGGCCTCACTCACTGGTCGTTGCTAAGCGCAGCTCCATACTGTACATATAGGTCATCTGGAATGCTGTTGATACAGAGGGTCCTTTGTACAGTGGATTTTTTCTTTTTGTGTTTTCCTTACTAAGTTTTAAGTTCCTGATGGCAAAGCCGTTTTCTTCCTATGTGTCCTCAGTGCCTAGAACAGTGTCAGGTGTTGCAGGGTGACTCAGGGTATTTAATCAGTCCCCTACTGTTTAAAATGTAGACTGTTACCTGTTTTCCCTTTTATTGGTAATGCTGGAATGAGCATCCTTATGAATAAGTCTTTGAGCACATCTGTGATTAGTTCCTTAGAAAAGATTCCTAGGAATAGGATGCCTGTTCAAATTTTTAAGCTTTTATCTTGTTAAATTACTGTCCAGAAAGAGTGTACTTATTTGTGCTCCAGGTAGTGATATATGAGAATATCCATTTGCCTTTCCAGCACTGGATGAAAACAAACAGAAAATTGGTCTATGCGATAGTTACCCCTGCCTTCCCAAGGAACAGAAAAGAAGCGGTATCTCACTGTTTTAATTTGCCTTTTATTAGGCTTTCTGTGAAGAATTGGAATCAATGATACAGGAACAATTTAAGAAGGGGAAGAATCCCACAGGCCTATTGGCATTACAGCAGATTGCAGATTTCATGACCACGAACGTACCGAATGTCTACCCGGCAGCTCCGCAAGGAGGGATGGCTGCCTTAAACATGAGTGAGTAGTTCCTGACTTGGTATACATTCTCCGTCATTTTCCGGGTAAAATTTCCTAACATTTTCCAATGTGAAATAGATGAGCGCACACTATGTAATACGTAGAATTGAGTTTTTTTTAAAAATTGAGTTTTAGTTATAGTACAAGATAGGCCTAAAAATGTCTTGACTATAGAGGGCTCCTTTTTTATGAGCCAGTGAGACTGTTATTTCTCAGGCAGGTAACTTTTTATGTGGCTTCTCAGACCCTTTATGAATTTTAAAAAAACTAATCAGAAATAATGCTTGGGGAGTAGCACATTGATTTTGCCTGAACTTATTTCAGTCAAGCCAACATTTCTTTTTTTTTTTTTATAAATTTATTTATTTCATTTTATTTTTTAAGTTTTTGGCTGTGTTGGGTCTTCGTTGCTGTACGCGGGCTTTCTCTAGTTGTGGCGAGCGGGGGCTACTCTTGGTTGCGGTGCGTGGGCTTCTCTTTGCGGTGGTTTCTCTTGTTGCAGAGCACGGGCTCTAGGCACGCAGGCTTCAGTAGTTGTGGCTCACGGTCTCTAGAGTGCAGGCTCAGTAGTTGTGGTGCACGGGCTTAGTTGCTCCGCGGCATGTGGGATCTTCCCGGACCAGGGCTCGAACCCATGTCCCCTGCATTGGCGGGCGGATTCTTAACCACTGCGCCACCAGGGAAGCCCCAAGCCAACATTTCTTATCCACCATTCCTCACTGCTGTTTGCAAATGAATGAGAAACAGAGAAATTCCAAAAGAAAGCCAGAAGAAAAATGTTGGATGAGTGAATGTGAGCAAAGTTAGTTAGCAAAGTTAGTTGTGCAGAGATGGCACTTTGCCATGGCTGTTGAATTTGTAAACGTTAACATGACAAGGTGGAGCCCAGGGTACCTTGAGCATCAGCTAATCTGACCTATTGTATACTGTGCCCTGGATCAATCTCTGATGTTTCTAGTTGGATAATCAGCTTCTGACTGACCAACTTAAGGTATTGGTTTCCGTTAGATCACCTGCCGTGTGCTATTTACCTGTCTGTTCTCTGGTATTCTTAGAAGTTGATTGACATTCACCTGAATGATAATATCATTAATGTCCAGAGAGTGTTAAAAATCACATGTAATTTACTAGCTCACACTTCCATCCTGAAGTCGAATGGTAGTCATTAGGTTTTCATGTTTTCACATGGATTCTTTTTTTTTTTTTTTTTTAATCTGTTTCCATTTATTTATTTATTTATATTATTTTTGGCTGCATTGAGTCTTCGTTGCTGCACACTGGCTTTCTCTAGTTGCGGCGAGCGGCGGGGGCTACTCTTTGTTGCAGTGCACGGGCTTCTCATTGCGGTGGCTTCTCTTGTTGCAGAGCACGGGCTCTAGGCGCATGGGCTTCAGTAGTTGTGTGGATTCAGTAGTTGTGGCCCACGGGCTCTAGAGCGCAGGCTCAGTAGTTGTGGCGCACGGCTTAGCTCCACGGCATGTGGGATCTTCTCGGACCAGGGGTCGAACCCGTGTCCCCTGCAGTAGCAGGCGGATTCTTAACCACTGCGCCACCAGGGAAGTTCTCACATGGATTCTTAATGGATTCTAGTGGTATTTATATGAATTAGATAATAAAGGACAATGTAATATATTTACTCACATATTGTTTTCTAGTCAGAGATAAAGGAAATTTTAATAGTGCCACACCAAAAAAAGAAGGAAGAAGAAAATCTAGTTTTAATTGTATCTAATAGTTTACTTCTTAAATATAAAAAATTTTAATGTGAATTTTAACCTTTGTTGTGGAATATAACATATGTAGATGGCATAGAACAAAATGATATATAACTTATGAATGGTTTAAGGTGAATGCCTTTATAACCAGCACCCTGGTTAAGAAATAAAGTTTTATCAGTTGCTTGCCCTCTTAAAAGTAATCACCATCTTGACTTGAATGGTATCACTGCCTTGCTTTTCTTTATAGTTATATCACCCAAATGGTTATCCTTAAATATTATGGTTTAGTATTTGTCTTTTTTTACTTACTGTCTCTTAAGCATTTTTAAAGCTCCAAGTTGCCCCTCCATCTCTCTTTTTCTCCTCGCACTTTAAAGGAAATGGGTTTTGTTGATCTGTAGAGTTTGCTACAGTCTTGAATTTTGCTGATTCCATCTCCATGGTGCCCATATGTTCTTTTTTCTTTTGTATTTACAGTAAATTGGTAGCTGGGTCTAGAAGCTTGGCTGTATTTGGATTTTGTTCTCTGGCAAGCTCACTTCATAGGTGGCACTGTGTTCTATCCGCAGGCGCATAAGTCTGCTTGTTGCCATTTGTGCTGTAGCAGCCATCGATGCTCAATGCCTAGATCCGTTAATTTAACAAAGGTTCCAAGATGGTGATATTTTAATTTTGTCATTCCTTCTTCTGTATTTACTAGTTAGAATATTTCTGTAAAGAGAAACTTCTCTGGGAGATGGGGCATGGCCAGAAAGGGGGCTGCCTCATTCTCTGTCACTCAGCGCATGATTGCAGGGAGGCTGGTGCCAAACCATTCATAGATGACCTGCTTGTTGGTCAGGGTTTCATACAGAGCAGAGCAGCTTCGTTGCTGAGATCTGTTGGAAGTCAGCCTTCAACCCACACGCACAAAAAGAAACTTCCTCTCAGCTCTTTTGCTTACCCCGTGGTACGGTTTGTATGAAGGTAACCGTTCAAAGTGAGAAGTTGGTTTCCTGTCATCTTCTAAAGTGACCAATTACTATCTCTTTAATATTATTTTGAATGCATAGATTTTTTAAAAAATTTATTTATTTGGTTGTGTCGGGTCTTAGTTGCAGCAGGCAGGCTCCTTAGTTGCAGCTCACAGGCTCCTTAGTTGAGGCTCGAGGGCTCCTGTGGCTCGCCGGCTCCTTAGTTGCGGCACGTGGGCTCCATAGTTGTGGTATGCGGGCTCCTTAATTGCAGCTTGTGGGCTCCTTAGTTACGGCTCGCTGGCTTCCTTAGTTTTGTGGCATGAGAACTCTTAGTTGCAGCATGCATGTGGGATCTAGTTCCTGGACCAGGGATCGAACCCGGGCCCCCTGCATTGGGAGCACAAAGTCTTAACCACTGCGCCACCAGGGAAGTCCCTGCAGAGATTTAAATATATTTAATGTGTTTCAAAACATTGCAGTTATCCTTTTTGATACTACTCACATTGTCCCACCTTTGAGGAAAGAGAACCTCTCCAAGTTGACTCCTGAGCCTAGTAGTCTTTGACAGCTTCCAAGCCACCTCCCACAGGAGATGTTCTAGGCTCATCTTGTACATTTCCTGCCCCAGATCCGGAGTCAGCCATTTCTCTAAGAAACCTTGATTTCTTTTTGTGAGAAATGAAATTTTAATCTGGGTGCTAGGAATGCTGTTTGCTACTGACTGGTTAGTTATTCTTTTTAGGCCTTTTTAGTGGATAGAGCTAGGAAATATAAATTACCTTTGGGAGATTTCCTAAGAATCCGCCTGCCAATGCAGGGGACACAGGTTCAAGCCCTGGTCTGGGAAGATCCCACATGCCGCGGAGCAGCTAAGCCTGTGCGCCACAACTACTGAGCCTGCGCTCTAGAGCCCGCGAGCCACGGCTACTGAAGCCCGCGCAACTAGAGCCCGTGCTCCGCAACAAGAGAAACCACCGCAGTGAGAAGCCCACGCACTGCAACAAAGAGTAGCCCCTGCTCACCGCAACTAGAGAAAGCCCGCGCACAGCAACAAAGACCCAGTGCAGCCAAAAATAAATAAATAAATAAATTTGTTTTTAAAAATTACCTTGTGATTTGTATACTATATTGATAAATTGGAATTGTAAGTATAATTATAAATATATTGGAATTATAATTCCAATTAAAATTCAGGTCTAAGGGGTTTTTACTTAACCTCTTCTATCTAACATTTGTTTTTCTTTCTTCTACAACAAGAATTCTGGTTCTCCAGGACACCAGGAATAACAAAACTAGAATATTACTTTAGTAACTCATTTGCTTTCTCCCACATACCACACACAGTATCAATCCTATACCAATAATATGTTCTCTCTTCATGTTTTAAAATAGTTACATTCTGTGTTGTCAGAGCATATAACCATTACATGTTATGGTCTTGTTTTTACGTTCATTTTGTGTTACAATTAATAACTTAATTCTGTAATAAATATATATTTAATGCTCACCACCAGTCCTTGTATCAGTGCCCCTTTATTAGTCAGTTTGGTTGTCTGAAGTTCCTTTTATAGTAGATTTCCCAGAAAACACTTGTGGAAAGGATTTCTGCGTTCTTGCGTCGTGGCCTTTATATGTCAATGTTAATTTGGTTTAGTTTGGGTATAAAATCATTGGCTCACATTTTCCTATTTTGTGTATCTTAAATGCGTAATTCATTTTCTTAGAATTTGAAGACAATCTTTCCATATAAGTTACTTGGTTTCTTTTCCTTGATGCTCATAAACTATTTTCCTTTTTCTTTAGAGTCCAGAAATTTTACCAGAATATGTCTTGGTGTTCGTTCGTCCTTCTAGACAATTTTCTCAGATGATGTGCCCTTCCAAATCTTTTTTATTTTCAGAGTGTTTTCTTGAATTGGTTTTTAGTATTCATTCTGTTCCCTTGCTTTTGTTTCCTGGTATGCGCATGTTGGATTTTCCTTGTCTGACTTCTTTAACCCTCACGTTTTCTCAAGTCCTTTTTATCACTTTCTTCATTTCTTTATGATTTCAAAAGTTTTTCTCCTCTTTCACCTTTATGCTGTTTTTAGTATTTGTTTTTAAAATTATTTTTCATTTATATCTAATTCCTTTTATATTCCAGACCTCATTTCTGAATTTTTCTAATTATATTAAAGTTTTTTCATATCTTTTATTATTAATGCCTTTCTTTATCTTTTATGAAATGATAGGTTATAGTTTTCATTTGTTTTGTGGATATGTCTTTCTTGTGTGCTTTTGTTATGCATAGGAATGTGATTTTGCTCCTTTTTCTTTTAATAATTTATCTTTAAAATTTATTTATTTAATTAATTTATTTATTTTTGGCTGCATAGGGTCTTCGTTGCTGTGTGTGGGCTTTCTCTAGTTGTGGAGAGTGGAGGCTACTCTTCATTGTGGTGCGTGGGCTTCTCATTGCCGTGGCTTCTCTTGTTGCGGAGCACGGGCTCTAGGCACGCAGGCTTCAGTAATTGCGGCGCGTGGGCCCAGTAGTTGTGGCTCGTGGGCTCTAGAGCACAGGCTCAGTAGTTGTGGCGCACGGGCTTAGTTGCTCCTCAGCATGCGGGATCTTCCCGGACTAGGGCTCGGACCCGTGTCCCCTGCATCGGCAGGTGGATTCTTAACCACTGCACCACCACGGAAGCCCTCTTTGAATAATTTTTGTGTGGTATTTGATGATGATATTTTTCTGTTCATTTTACATGGAATTAGTTTTCCTGGAGGAGTCTAGTTCAGGAATCCTGACTCTAGAGCTCCCTCTTCTGTTGTTTTTGTGAAGTGCTAAAAAATATGGCAGCTTATTTAATTCTCCTCCCTTGCTTTTATCTGGGTCTTTTCTCTTTTTTTCTTTTCTTTTCTCTTGTTCCCAGCCCCATCTTCCCCTCTGCTCCTCTCACCTCTTTTTTTTTGTTGTTGTTTTAATAAATTCATTTACGTATTTATTTATTTATTATTTTTGGCTGCGTTGGGTCTTTGTTGCTGCGTGCAGGTTTTCTCTAGTTGCGGTGAGCGGGGGCTTCTCATTGTGGTGGCTTCTCTTGTTGCGGAGCACGGGCTCTAGGCACGCAGGCTTCAGTAGTTGTGGCTCGTGGGCTCTAGAGGGCAGCCTCAGTAGTTGTGGTGCACGGGGTTAGTTGCTCCGCTGCATGTGAGATCTTCCCAGACCAGGACTCGAACCCGTGTCCCCTGCATTGGCAGGTGGATTCTTAACCACTGCGCCACCAGGGAAGCCCCATAATGTATATGTTTAATACTGTAAATTTCCTTCTAAGTTTTGCTTTACTGCATCCTACAAATTTTATTACCTTTCTGTTATTGACTTCTACCTTAGTTGTATTAATGTTGGGGAACTTGGTCTTTATGAAATAGTCTTTGACGTTTTCAAGACTTACCTTATGGCCCATTGTGGGATGTTTAATATCTCAACTGTTATTTGATTTACCATTTGACAAGAAGTATTAAATCTTTGGGTCTTGTTTCTTTTTTTATTTCAGGTCTTGGTATGGTGACTCCTGTGAATGACCTTAGAGGATCTGATTCTATTGCCTATGACAAAGGGGAGAAGTTATTGCGGTGTAAACTGGCAGCGTTTTACCGACTAGCAGATCTCTTTGGATGGTCTCAGCTTATCTACAATCACATCACAGTGAGTATTAAATGGGGTAGTAACTGAATGATAAGTGGAATAGTATGTGTCTGGCACCACCTGTTTTCATTTAGGGGAAGAGGGAATCTGGCTGAGCTGAAGTAAATCTTGGAACACCTTCCTTCTGATTGCTGACTGCAGAGTATAATAATCTGAGAATTAGCCAGTTTGAATTAAAAATTATGAGAACCAGTAGTTCTTTAAAACTTCTTGCTTGCTTGCTAACCTAATAAATGAGTGTTTACCAAATTATAGGTGGTTCCTAAAGTTCTCTTTATGCCTAAAAAATCAAGAATGAAGATGTTTTCTTTCCTGCTTTGACCAAAGCCTTCTATCTCTCATACTTATTTCTTCAGATATTCCAGTTTTAGCCATTTTTCAACATTATCAGGACCTCTAGTTTCTTCAATTCATTATTTTTTTGTTTTTTAATAAATTTATTTATTTTTTGGCTGCATTGGGTCTTCGTTGCTGTGCTCAGGGTTTCTCTAGTTGCGGTGAGCAGGGGCTACTCTTGGTTGCAGTGTGCATGCTTCTCATTGTGGTGGCTTCTCGTTGAGGAGCACAGGCTCTAGGGTGCGCGGGCTTCAGTAGTTGTGGCGCACAGGCTCAATAGTTTTGGCTCACGGGCTCTAGAGTGCAGGCTCAGTAGTTGTGACGCACGGGCTTAGTTGCTCCTCGGCATGTGGGATCTTCCCGGACCAGGGCTCAAACCCGTGTCCCGTGCATTGGCAGGAGGATTCTTAACCACTGCGCCGCCAGGGAAGCCTCTTATTGGATATTTTAAATTATTAATATAGTGTCTGCTTATTGTGGCAAGCGTCCCTTACACAGACGTTGAAAGAAGAAATCATAATCCTGTGAATACTCTTATCCCCCTTGAGATAACCAGCATTAACAGACGTTTAAATTGTTTTACCCTTTTCTCCATACTCAACACACTCAGTACACACAATACTTAATACACATGTGTAGGTGTTTTTTACTTTTGGACTCATAACCAGCAGTGCTTAGTTCAGCTCCATTCTTTTTTTTTTTTTTTTTAAGTATTTATTTATTTGTTTTGGCTGTGAAAGGATCTTAGTTGCTGGATGTGGGCTTCTTAGTTGCGACAGGCGGACTCTTAGTTGTGGCATGCAGACTCTTAGTTGTGGCATGCATGCAGGATCTAGTTCCCTGACCAGGGATTGAACACGGGCCCCCTGCATTGGGCGCACTGAGTCTTACCCAGTGGACCACCAGGGAGGTTCCCAGCTCCATTCTTGACTCCAAGGAATGCTCTCTGATGGTAGTCGGAAGCCCACCTTTGTGACCAGTGCACTGTGCTTCTGGGATGTGGTAGGGATCTTTGCCAGATATACCGAGTTACCCTCCCCTCTGTTCTCCACATTGCCGCTAAAGTGAACCTTTCAAAACGCAGACCTGACCCTGTTGTACCCATGCTGTCATGCTTGTGGAATGTTACTTCCACCCCAGCACGCCTGCTTTATTTCCCCCACAGCAGTTACCATCATCCATACTGTACGTTTTTGCTCGTCGTCCACATCAGCTCCATGAAGGGAGCCTCCAGCCGTGTCCTGGGAAGAGTTCCTGTGCTGGGCACAGAGGAGGCACACACTGAACTCTTGGCTGAATGATGGAGTGAAGCCTCCAGTTGAACTGAAATTCTGCCTTAGTAAAATTATCAAACGGGACTCCATGGTGCCTTTTGATATTTGGTCAGTGGATCCAGTTAACCTCCCACAAGTGCTGGCTCTCTTCCTTGTGCCTGCGTGGAAATTGCTGGCCTCTGTGGCTAATTATACTTGACAGAAGGTCTGTGTAGAGATTTAATGCTAAATGGTTGCCTAAAAATTAGTTCCTTGAAAATGTTACATCGCTAAGAGGAAATGTAATCCTTGGCTTAATGCCAGCCTTACATTCTCTGGGGGTTTTAAAAGCTGTTTACTACTAGTCCTATTATGAATGCTATTTAAATAAGTTTGAATTGCTTCAATTGCTCATTTTTTCCCCTTTAATTATTTAGGACTTGGCAAAATTAAAACATTAGTTAGGTGTTTGCTTTTCTGTAAGTGGTCTGTTTGGGACTTAACGCTGAGTAAAAAAGAAATTCAAGTTACAAAACATATTTCTTATATCTTGTGAACTAGAGAATCTTTGAGGAAGAAAGTTTTTGTTTTTGTTTTTTTAAGTATTTATAGCATCCAGCTTTTGGTTTCACAGTCTGGGCGTTATCATATATAGATTTAACAGAAAAGAAATATTAACAGGATCAGCGCAGCCAAAAAGTGCTAACAGGTCATCGTGCCCTTTCTTTGAAGGAGGGCAATAGGGATTTTCTGCTAAAGGGATTTAGAAGTGCTAACAGGTGTTAGAGGATTGGAGATGATTGTCTGAATTACATCTCTGTCTTAAGATTGCATTGGATTTAGAGAAGCTTTTGAGCGGGGGTGTCAAAAGACAGGATAGCCCAGTTGGCACATGAGCTGGGCTTCCTCTCTTGGCGGCACTTAGCCAATGGCAGGGTCTTTCCGTCCCTAAATGCCTCTTGGTGTCAGTGGAGTGCTAGGTTCACCTCCATTCTGGATTCCACGGAATGCTAACCCTCCGAGGTGGTGGGCTCCAGAGGTGGCGGCGGGTCCACAGTGACTGTGTTCTGAGGACATGATAGGGATCTCTGCCAGAGATAGTGAGTCGGGTGTATTTGGTTTTCGGGGAATGACGTTAGCGCTCATTCCTTGTGCACAGAGAAGGGGCATTAGATGTGGGAAGACTCGCAGTTAGACCAGTGCTAGGCCATCAGGGACTAGAAAACTTACTTTGAAATGTCCTCTCTTTTTTTCAGTCTACATCAGTACTTAGCACTTTCTCCTTTTAGTTTCAGATTCTGAAAATTGTATATTTTAAGCTTTTTCCATAATAATATGTAGATGTGTTAAGCTCACTCTTGGAAATATATGTTAAGGAAAGAAGTCAAAGAAGAAAACATGATGTATAAATATATTTATTATAGCATTATCTATAATAATAAAAAAATTTGAGTCAATATCCATCAGTAGGTGGGAAATGGCTCAGTTATTCAACATCAGCTTGAGGGAATGTTACATACTGTGAAAAATAATTGATAAAGACCATGTGAAACCATGGAAAATAATTATTATAAAAGAGAAAATAGGGCTTCCCTGGTGGCACAGTGGTTGAGAATCTGCCTGCCAATGCAGGGGACACGGGTTCGAGCCCTGGTCTGGGAAGATCCCACATGCCGCGGAGCAGCTAGGCCCGTGAGCCACAATTGCTGAGCCTGCGCGTCTGGAGCCTGTGCTCCGCAACAAGAGAGGCCGCGATAGTGAGAGGCCCGCGCACCGCGATGAAGAGTGGCCCCCACTTGCCACAACTAGAGAAAGCCCTCTCACAGAAACGAAGACCCAACACAGCCATAAATAAATAAATAAATAAATAAATAAATAAAAATTAAAAAAAACAGAGAAAATATAAAATGTATACTGTTTATATGAATTATGTGTATATATATAGACAAAGAAAAAAGTGAGTAAAACTGGCTATGTAGTATTTTTTTAATGTGGGACCTGATAGCATGAGTGTGCTTCTAAAATTTATGTGGTGGAGGAAAAAAGGCCTAGAATAGATAACTCCTGAAGAACTAGGTAAGGAGATATTTTTTCCTATCAAGTGTCAAACTTATAAAGTGATGGTAACTAAAATAGTGTGCTTTGGGGAAAGGCAGAAACAGATAAACCAGTGGGACAGAGCTCAGAACTGGATCTTTATGTACTGAAATCAGATATACAGGGACTTCCCTGGTGGTCCAGTGGTTAAGACTCCACGGTCCCAGTTCAGGGGGCCTGAGTTCAATCTCTGGTCAGGGAACTAGATCCCGCATGCTACAGTGAAGATCCTGCATGCCTCAACTAAGACCCGGTGCACCCAAATAAATAAATAAATATTAAAAAAAAAATCAGATATACAAAAGAGTCTGCATTGCAGATCATCAAGGGAAGAATGATGGACCAGGCTATAATTGGTGCTGGCACAATTAGATTGAAAAATTAGAATTGGAAAATTGTATTGGATTCTTACCTTATACTGTATAGAGTCACAAAGCAATTCCAATGAATTAAGCATTAAATGTGAAAGATAATACTTAAAAAATTTTAGGATCAGTATAAGTGAAAATCATTTTACCTTTAACCTCTGACTTAAGGAAAGTTGTCTTAAGACACAAAAGCACTTATCATAAAAGAAAAGATGAATAAATCATTTGACTACATTAAAATAAACAAATTTCTCATCATTAAAAGACACCATAAAGAGAGTGAAACTAAAAGCTTACAACCTAGAAGATTTTGCCTCACGGTTAGCCAACAAGAAATTAGTATCCAGAATAGATAAAGAACTATGAATAAGCAAACCAGTATAAAATGGACGAAAGACAAGTCAATTTACAGGAATTTCACAGAAGGGGAAATAAGACTGGCTTATAAAAATATGAAATGTTGCTCAACTCAGTTGTAACTGGGAAATTATAAAGTCACAGTGGAATACCATTGCATGGACATCAGATTTTAATTTTTAGGAAAGATGGTTATAGAAGCACGGAACTATCATATACTACTAGGAGGAGTGTACATTTAATTAGGCCCTTTGGAAAATAATTTGGCTTCATCTACTACTTTGTTACCCTGGAGAGACTTGTACCATGTACACTAGGAGACATGTATAAGAATGTTCATAGCATTGTTTTTAATGGCAAAATGAAAACCACGTCCATTGACAGAAGATGGATACATAAATTGTATATTCATCCAATAGACACTATACAGCAATGGGGATGAATAAATTATTGCCATGTTGTATATCATCTGGAGGAATCTCAGAAATAGTGTTGAGGAAAAAAAGTCACCGAAAAATACAGTATGGTTGCAATTACATGAAGTTCACAAACAGATAAAAATTAAGCAATACATTGCTTAGGGATGAATATATATAAAGTAAAACTGTAAGGAAAAGAAACAAAATGCTTAACATGTAACTCAGGATAGTGATTACTTATGGGATATGGGGGGAAAGAAACAGCTTCAGAAATACTAGATTTATTTTGTTTCTGAAGCTGGTTGAAAGGTACATGGGCGTTTGATTTATTATACTTAAATTGTACATATACCTGCTAAATACTTTTTTACAGGTATGTTTCAAAATAAAAACTTTTAAAATAAGCAAAAATATCTGACATGGGACTTCCGTTGTGGCACAGTGGTTAAGAATCTGCCTGCCAGTTCAGGGAACACGGGTTCCATCCCTGGTCTGGGAAGATCCCACATGCCACAGAGCAACTAAGCCCACGCGCCACAACTACTGCGCCTGCGCTCTAAGAGCCTGTGAGCCACAACTATTGAGCCCGCGTGCCACAACTACTGAGCCTGCACTCTAAGAGCCTATGCGCCGCAACTACTGAGGCCCATGCACTCTAGGACCCTTGTGCCGCAACTGCTGAGCCTGTGTGCTGCAGCAGCTGAAATCCGCGCACCTAGAGCCCATGCTCCGCAAAAAGAGAAGCCACCGCAATGAGAAGCTTGCGCACCACAACAAAGAGTAACTCCCACTCGCCGCAACTAGAGAAAGCCCATGCGCTGCAACGAAGACCCAATGCAGCCAAAAAAAATAATAAATAAAATTAAAAATATCTGACATTTAATTTTTCCCTGTTTGCAACCTTATTTTTCTTCATCCCAGCCAATAAATACACAGAGTAATTCCTTGTTTAAGTTTTGTTTTGACCCAGTTTGGGAATTGGGGAATTTGCATAGTTTTGATTAAGATAGTTAAAAAGATCAGCATCCTTTATAAAATAAAAGAACTGATTTTAGGGTTAAAAAACCTGGCTAACTTACAATTAATGGGAAAATATTTGGGGGAAAGGCCCAAATACTTCTGGCCCCTCGGTAGTGAAAGTGCGGAGTCCTAAACACTGGACTGCCAGGGAGTTCCCAGCATTTTCGAAACAACTGAAAAGGAGTAGAGGCCTAGTAGCAGAGGTTTATAGAGAATGGATATTGTAGAGATGGCTTTCCTACTACCACTAATACTATTGCAGTAGTGTAATAGTTAAGAGATGCCATTTATTGAAAGCTTTATTGTGAGTACAAGCCCCTTTCATCCCCACTTCATGGGTGAGGAGACCAGGAGACCAGGGTCCCCAGAGCAGCATAGACAGTTCTAGGTTTTAACTCAGGTCTTATATGACTGTGGGTCCGCATTCTAGTGTGCTGAGGAAATCCAGTGAGTTTCGTGTGAAGGTGACATGGAGCAGATGGGATAGTTTCAGACGCCCCAGGACTAAACTACAGTTTAGGGCGGAGGTGTGTTGCACACCACAGACAGATTTCTGCTCAGTGTGAGAGAGAGTGTTTAGTGATTAGGCCTCTCCAGCTTCTGTTTGTTCACTGCCGTACCCTAGCATCCAGGTGCAGAAGGCCTCCGGGACTATTTGCTGAATGAAGGAACGAGGCTGGCCATGTGAGGGCATCACTGCACTGTCCAAGCAGACACTCCTCCGCCCCGTGTGTGTTTCTTTTGGGCCACTACGGAAGTCACTGTGCTGGTTAGGAAGTTGGACTAAACACCATAAGGCCTTTTCCACAAACACTGAATTCCACCTACCCGACCCTAGTTAGAATTCTTAGCCCAGTAGTAAATGTATTCCATCCTAATAGCTTTGGGAAGTCTTTTGAGTCTGTCCCAAAATCATTATATTGATAAAAATTAGACTAAATTTTTGTGAGGGTAGAACTCTTCCCCGCCCCCCCCCCCCCCACTACATGACTAGCATCTAGCACATATCCATCGTATGCGACAAATCTGTATTGTTGAAAGAAAACTATATTGTGGAAGGAAGAAAGATACCAGGGGAGTGAGGATGTGATGTGTAGAGACTTTTGGTCAGGCAGAAAGGAAGAATGCTCTCTTATTTGTGATTTTTATGATTGTTCACTATCATATAGGTTTTGAGTACTTAAAAAAAAAAACCGTTTTGACTTTTAAAAAATAAGGTTTGGTTTTCATTATTACACCCTTGAGGAGTGTCACCTTTTTGCACATGATACTGGCTTGGTAGCCACCAGAAGGTTTTTTCTTTATAAAGTTAATTATCATGAATGTGACCAAGATGCACTTCATGTACCCAGTAAGTTACTACAACATAATAACAGAAAGCTTTCAGTACCCCTTAGCTTTGTGATAGGCACTGTACTTAAGTGCGTCCCTATGTAGCTCAGTTAATGCTCACAAAAAACCCGTGAGTCTGTGGACTGAAAGAGATGCAAATAATCTCAGTAGGTTTTTTGAGCTAACTCAGTAATTCTCCCCACAGACCAGAGTGAGCTCCGAGCAGGAACACTTCCTCATTGTACCTTTTGGACTTCTCTACAGTGAAGTGACTGCGTCCAGTTTGGTAAGAATGTCCTTCTCTTCTTGGGCATCAAGTATATGTAGGTCATATTAGATAATTAAATACCGTCTAATCTCGTTAGACATGTAAAACCCAAGAAAGAGGAAAAACTCTTGTGTGATTAACTCAGGGAAAAACTTTTAAAATTAGTTATAAACACTTTAAACTTTGGTTTAAGTAATTTCTAGTTAGGATAACATGAAATCCTCGTGCTATTTAAGACTTTGCTTTCTTATTTCAGGTTAAAGTCAATCTACAAGGAGAGGCAGTGGACCGTGGAAGTACTAATCTAGGGGTAAATCAGGCTGGCTTCACGTTACATTCTGCCATTTACGCTGCACGCCCGGACGCGAAGTGTGTTGTGCATGTTCACACACCAGCAGGGGCCGCGGTGAGTGCGCTGCCCTGGTAGAGACTTCAAGTTTAAAGCCGTTCAGTGAGCGGCACTTCACATTTCCTCCAAATTGCCCTCTCTTGTTGCACCAAGTCAACAAACCTCATTTTGTTGGATTAGAAAAATCTTCTTTCCTCACTACATTTGACTTTCTTAAAAGAATATATTTTAAGGGGTCCATTTACTATCTGATTTTGAAAAACATGTAATAAGTCTGAAAATGTTGTAAGACTTAACGATTAGAAAATCAGTGTTGAAGAGGGGAGTGAGATTTCAGCGTATGGGAGACTGGGAAGTGCAGAATGACAGCAGTGACTTGAGACTCCTTGTTTGAGAAGAGAAGTGGGAAGAGGAGGGAGGGTGAGGTGGGGTGGTAGGTGGGGGACGCTGGGCTCAGGCAAGGGTTCGTGGGATGCAGGAGACTTGAACCTGCTTGACGGGCTGTGGGGAAGGCGCCAGGCACCTGTGATGGAGAGGTTGAGGCCGAGAGACACACCAGCCAGCCTCCCACAGATGATCCGCTTGGAGTTAGCGAAACCCAGGCTGGATCGTGACTGGGGAGAGTAATACCGGGGGAGGGAGTTCCCTGGTGGTCCAGTGGTTAAGGCTTGGCGCTTTCACTGCCCTGGCCCGGGTTCAGTCCCTGGTTGGGGAACTAAGATCCCCTCAAGCCGTGCGGCGCAGCCAAAAAAATAGAAAAAGAAGGGGGAAGAGGGCACAGACGGTGCAGACTATTAGGAGACTTGGCCGTTGAGCCCTGAGCTTGCCAGGAGCCTGCCCCATCCTGATCACCAAGCCTCGACCCTTCTGGTGCAAACTGGCCACCTGACAAAGCCTCAGACCCCTCAGTATGTATGAAAATGTACTTTCTGGTTGTTGTTACAGTCACGTGAAAGCGAAGCGCTCAAGAACTGTCTAGAATTGTCTTTTTTATCACCAGTTTTATACTTTAATGACTTCCTGGGCTTATTTGTTTGACAGATGGCCTCATTGATTAAGTAATACTGAATTTCACTCTATCTTGATGTTTTAATGTCATAGATCTTGGGTTGTTTGGATGAATGTTGGATCTGGTTTGTTTGTTTTACTTTGAAGATACGGTTCTTGATGTCAGCATCAGTTTTATTAGTTACATCATTCTCCAGATGATGTAATTTTTTCTTTAAAGAATGCATGCTCTTCCAACCCCAAAAAATCCATGCAAAAAAAAGAAAAATCCATGCATTTTAAAGAACCATTAGAGGTACCTTTGAGACTATGGTTATTACAAATAGCATGTAATTTGTTTTAAAAATTATCAAAGTAACTTTACTTTGTAAGGAAATATCTTCTTATAGAAAGGCTGATATTGTGAAAGGAATTAAATATGGTACTGCCTTTTTTTGTGGTATTGTCTTTTTAGATTAACTTTTCTGTAAGAAATTGTTACACTTACATATGTATTATTTAAATCTTTGGGGCCTGTTAGTCTAGGTAGAAGACCTGTAAAATTAGCATATTCTAAAGTCAGTTTGGGAAAGTTAAGGAAATTAAAGGGCTATATGGACACTTAGATTTTTCACTTAAATAAATGTAGAGAATTTATACAGTATAATTATCCTAAACCTTTATAAATCTCCTTTTATCTGACTTTCAGGTGTTCCTATCTCACCTACAACCTAAGATGAAAAGTACACAAAACCTTACAGCCCTTCAGAAACCCCTCTTTGCAATGTTGTGACTCATTCAGAGGAAGCCATTATCTCTCCTTGCCGTAGATCCAGGACTCATCTTATTAAATCTGAGCTCACTTGGTGTTTACAATCAGTGTGGGAGAAATCCAGAAAGATGTGGAATTTCTTTTGAGGCCTTCCTTGACAGTGGTAGCTTTGATTTTTAAAAATAGATTGGTGGTGAGCCCCAGAAGTAACGTTTATCTTCAATTCATGGGTTCATTTATTTCTGAAAGGAGAACAAAGTAAAATATGTTCCCCCCTTTATTTTTTTGAGGAAAGCATTTGCCATGTCGTCAGTGTGTAGCTTCTGATTTGTCTTCGTTGATGGTGTTGGTTGTTCTCTAGGTCTCTGCGATGAAATGTGGCCTCTTGCCAATCTCCCCAGAGGCACTGTCCCTTGGAGAAGTGGCTTATCATGATTATCATGGGATTCTGGTTGATGAGGAAGAAAAAGTTTTAATTCAGAAAAATTTGGGGCCTAAAAGCAAGGTCAGTAGGCATCTAATCTGGTATGTAAATTACAGAGGAAAGAAGAAACGCGTATCTGTCTTCTTGCCTAGGCCCATAGAGCTTTCCTGTCTCCTCCCTTTAGGTTCTTATTCTCCGGAATCACGGGCTTGTATCCGTTGGAGAGAGCGTTGAGGAGGCCTTCTATTACATCCATAACCTTGTGGTTGCATGTGAGATCCAGGTAGGTGGTGGCCGTTCCGTTTGGTCTGTAGCATACTTAGGTATTTGTGGGGTTCCCATAGATTTTTGATACTTGTTTTGCAGCAGTGAGTCTGTGAGCAATTTCTTTGCTAAAGATGAGCTCATGGATTTGGAAGATGACCAGGGAAAATGCCGTTTCACTGATTTAAGTCGGCAAATGATTATTGGGCTTTTCATTTCTAACTTTTTATTTTTCAAATGCATAAGTCACTACCACTGATGGAGTACTAGCATATGCCAGCCCTGCTGTCAGGTGCTTTATTTATGTTACTACATGTCATTTCATTTGAACTCCACGCACTCTTTTTGAAAAAGTAGGTGCAGGGCGTAGAGACGCGGCCCCAGTCTCATGGCAGTGGGCGCTGCTCGTGCTGAGTCTGCTCAGCCCCTGTGTGCGCTCCTCACTGTCGCTCTGACTTGTGTCTGTGTGGTAATGCAGCCCCCAGTCCCCTTCATGTGACCTTGGGAGGGCTTTGTCTTCCCATTTGTCCTTCAAGTCTGAGTACCCAATATTTTTTCATGCTAAAGAAAACCTTCTGAAAATAACCTTGTGATTTGTCTGTCACTATCCATCTCACATTTTTTATTCTTATAATGATTTGGTTTCTTTTGAAACCTACATTTCTGTTGAAGTGATCTCTCATAGGCATCTGACCCCCTTGATCAGTAAGGAACTCCAACTGTAGTGTTTGCTTGTTTTGGAAAAGGTTCGAACTCTGGCCAGTGCGGGAGGGCCAGACAATTTAGTCCTCCTGGATCCTGGGAAGTACAAGGCCAAATCCCGTTCCCCCGGGTCCCCGGCAGGGGAGGGCAGCGGATCGCCTCCCAAATGGCAGCTTGGTGAGCAGGAGTTTGAAGCGCTCATGCGGATGCTGGATAATCTGGTAAGAATGTTGCCACCACTTGATGTTACAGCGCTCGTCCCAACAGCACAAATGTTGGTGTTTTTATAGTGAGTGAAATAGTATTGTGAAATTGCTGTCTTCATGCAGTATCAGAATGCTTTCACCCTCAAAAGTCATGAAGAAGCACCAGGGCAATTTAACTTCTAAGCTAAACTACGATTGCATATACAGGTGAGGGTTTCTTGTCTCCTTTTGTTTTTTAAAGGTAATCTTGTTTGGACTGTGTGGGGTCAGGAGCACAGAGAATGGTCTGCTCTGCTGGATAAGTAACTCCTCGAGTAGCAGGGTCAGCCCGGTACCCGCCATCCCGCAAGCAAGCTGTCAAGGGGACTTTCTAGATCAGTCGGCCAAGTGTCTTGTTTTTGTTTTAACAGTAAATTCTAGCTATTCGGGGCCTGACTGATGCGTTCCACACACTTTGCTGCCGATTTATTGCACGGGAGACCGTCTGCTGCTTCCTGCGGGGATGTGGAGCCCAGCGTGGTACAGGAGCGTGGCTGAGGGGCTTTCAGCATAATAGGAATGTTCTAATAGTACATGGCAGGATGTAGTCTGTTAGGTGGCTGCAGTGAGGGATGTCATCCTTTTGCAAGGATCAGGGAGGAAATTTATGTAGAGGGTGGCACTTGAGAAGGACCTCAAAGAAGAGGTAGAAGCGTGGCAGGCTGAGTTGGGGGATGGAAAGCATCCGTAGCAGAGGTGAGGGCACGGCTGGAGACACGGCAGCAGGACAGGGTCGTGCCTTTCAGGTCCGTCTCTGATTTCGCCAAGTTCTTTAAATATTCACAACAAGGCACTTAGGGTCGAAGCAACCACATTAAAAGACAAATGGCTCTGTGATGGGTCCCTTTTCCTGCTGCAGTGTCATACCTCTTCGATAGGATTCAAGAGAATCTCCTACTGCCACATGATGTTAGGTGCTGGAGAAAAAAAGGACCTGTCGTGGGCATGTGGGACAGAGAAGCCACTGGAAGGGCATGTTGCCAGCTTCACATTAAGAAAGTTGCCATGGGGCTTCCCTGGTGGTGCAGTGGTTGAGAATCCGCCTGCCAACGCAGGGGACACGGGTTCGAGCCCTGGTCTGGGAGGATCCCACATGCCGCGGAGCAACTGGGCCCGTGAGCCACAACTACTGAGCCTGCGCGTCTGGAGCCTGGGCTCCGTGACAGTGAGAGGCCCGCGCACAGCGATGAAGAGTGGCCCCCGCTCGCCACAACTAGAGAAAGCCCTCGCACAGAAACAAAGACCCAACACAGCCATAAATAAATAAATAAATTTATATTTAAAAAAAAAAAAAAAAAAAAGAAAGTTGCCACAACTGGACCAGGTCACGGGTGGGATGGGCGGCTTCAGGAAGATCTTGGAAGAAAAAGAATCCGTGGATCTGATTCAGGGTGTGCTAATTGTCCTCAGAGGGTTCTCACTGAAATTCTTTGGACTTAGGAGAATGTTCATTGCTGGAAAGGGAGAGCTGGGAGTTAACTGCCTAGAAGTGATGGTCACAGGAGTAGGTTTGATCAGTGAGGGAGGGGTGAACCTCCCATAACTTCTGCATTCGTTTGCTCAGTAAGTGGGTTGCATTAACTGACCATCTAGTCTTGAGCCTGTAGCCATGACCAGGACACAGTTCCTGCCCTCAGGGAGTTCATGGCCTAGTCAGGGAAATGGACAAACAAGTCCCGGATGCAGCCCGGCATCTGTGACGTGCGCACTGAGGGAGCACGAAGGCAGCAGCTGCAGGGCGGAGGCGGGGCGCATGAGCCGGGACTGCTTCAGGGGAAGCAGCAAGAGGAAGAAAGCTCACTAAGACGCTGGAAGAAGCAGGCCAGGACAGTGCAGACTCAGGGAGGTCACACCCGGAGAAGGTTTGAGAGTGGGAGGTGGTCGCTCAGGCATCTGCATCCGGAGTCCGATACCCCGAGGGGCCCGGCAAGGCGAGGAACGCTGGGGCGACCCAGGCTTACTGGCCCTTCTTCTGTCCTCTTAGCAACTACTTTGACGTTCACTGCGCTTATACCTAAAAGTCAGGCGGGGAACGGGAGGGAGGAATAAAAATGAGGAACGCCAGCCTGCCACATCTTATGCACTCAGTACATTCTGGAAGGTGGAGAGAGAGAGGATTAAAATTAGTAACTCCAGTTTGATAGGGGAGGAAGATAAAGGATGAAAGATTAATAAGCGAGATTACAGCAAGGGTGTTTTATTCAGTGCCCTTAACGTGCACAGGTTATTTTTAATATTAGAAGGCCGTGTGGTTTGTAAGAAATAAAGTTGGACATCGATCACTGATCTTAGTCCGTGTTTTAATTTAACATTCTGATCACCTGTATATGTTTGCTAATAATTGAGTGGGGTAGAGAACAGCTGAAGATTCTCACACTGTAAGGAGTATCTCATACAATGTCCATAAACATTTCTGACACAGAAAGTCAGAAGAAATGCTAGTTTGTTGCCCAATCAAGATATCATTCCAGCTTCTCAAAGAAGGGATGACTCCATATTTTTAACTATAAGCCATATAGGAGGTCTGAGGACTGAGTATTGCCTCTGATTTTGGTTTGGCATTTAAAGGGGAAGAATAAAGAAAAAACCCATACCCCCTCAGAATAAAATGTTGTGATGTCCTGGATGGTTTATTCTGAAGTCATGAAGATTACTCAAGAGTCCTGGCTCTCTCAGCAAGAGGAAACTTGAATTAATAAGAACTGTATTTCTGAAGATAGTCTTTTTATAGCTGAGTAGTTATCTTTTATTATTCTTCAACAAAGCATATTCATAAATGGAAAAGTTGCCAGTGCAGACATTTACCTATCTTCCTGAGGGTAGTTACAAAACAAGAGTAAACAAAACAACAACCAACTGCATTCAGGGGTTATTACCACCCTTTTTTGAATGTATTAAGGGAATGATTGGTAATAAAGGTGTGGTGAGCCCCCGAAGAGGACAATCACCCAGAGGGGAGAGAGAATTCCTGAATTGAGAGGAACGTTTCTACAGTACCTTGGCAAGTAGAGTGCAGCCACTGACTCATCCTATGTGACTAGCCCTGTGTAATCCTTTCAAATCTTAATTCTCTTGTCGTTCATTGTGAAGGTGCCATAAATGACCTGGTCCAGGTATGCAACTGTGGGTCAGGAGTCCAGGCACAGCTGAGCTAGGTCCTTGGCTGAGGGTCTCACAAGGCTGCAGTCAGGGTGTTGGCCTGGGCTGGGTTCTCATCAGAAGGCTCTACTGGTGGAGGATCCAATTCCAAACTCCTCACATCATGGGCAGAATTCATGTTCTTACAGCTCAGGAGTCATGGCAGCTTCTTCAGAGCCAGTGGTGGACAGAGAGACTTTCTCAAGTCGGGCGCTACACTCTTATGTAACATACCCCATCACCTTTGCCCAGTTCTGCTGGTTTGAAGCAGG